>NC_080488.1:778750-1134375 GCF_030265055.1 Doryrhamphus excisus | reverse complement strand
ACAAAAAATATAACAAATATATATATATATTTAAAAATAAATAAATATATATATATTTTTGTCATATTTATTCTATTATATAAATTATGCTCATTTTCTATCATTTCATATTTCTACTTGCATACATTTTTTCTCTTCATGTTGTCGTTATTCTCGTACTATTTGGCATACTTTAGCATTGCGGCGTATGGACTTCCAGCAGCGTGCAGGAGAGCTGTGGGTGGGGTGGGGTGGGGGGGTAACGGAGGGGTTGAGTAGAGGATTTTTTTTCTTCTTCCGCGAGGGGCCATGTTAATTTGGCAAAAATGTAAACAGCATGTGTAAGTGTTCAAAGCGTGACCGACTCATTTTATATGATCCCCCCCCCCCCTCACTTTTCTTTCCCTTCCTGTCTGTGTGCTGCGGGGTTGGTGTCCATGCTTCCATGGCTGGCTGCCCCCCCCCCTTTCACCGCCACTCAAATGTTTCTGACAGCAAACAATCAAATGGCATCTCCATGTCCTCTGCCATCCTCTTGTTGCCCCCCCCCCCTTGCCATCACAGCCCTGCTCTTTCTGTGTGTGGAATGGCCACAGCGCTCATGTCAACTGGCTGTGTGTGTGTGTGTGTGTGTGTGTGTGTGTGTGTGTGACTAACGTGAATCATGTACTTTCACCTCTCAGTGGCAGCTAACGAGACAGGCGCTTCAAGCGTCCTCTGACCCCTCACCTCCGTAATTTGTCACACTATTTATCATTCTTAAAAAGATTCAATACTCCCTTTCCGTGTATTGGAAAATAATACACACACGTATACATGTGTGTGTATACAAAAATACACACACGTCCCACGGCCCGTGTCTTTTTATCTTTCTTTGGTGCAAATTTTAAATGTTAGAGTTGACACACAGAGGACGTATAAATACCAAATAAAACAACATTTCATGGACCAAAAGTAGAAATTATCCACAGGAATGAAGTCCAAATATTACGAGAAGAAATATTAATATTATGGGTCGTAAAAGTTGTAATATTATGGGAAGCACACAAACAACTGTGTCGTTTTTGGAAAATGTGTTTTCACATTATGGGAATAAGCACCAAATATTATGGGAATAAAATCATAATCGTATTACGAAGTGAAAATGGACAGAAATCAAAGTTGAAATAGTTGCAACATTTTTTAAAAAACACAACAGCAGCAGAAATGGAAACAACAGCTGTGATTTTACGACAATAAAGTCCAAATATTACGAGAAAAACCTGCAATTTTACAAGAATAAGCTCATAATATTGTGAGAAAAAATATGTTCCTTTTTAAATAATATGATAAACAACATTTTGGACGGAAATGTGATTGGGGGAAAAAGTTGTAATATTAATATTATGAGATATTTGGAAAATTAAAAAAAGCAACAGCAGTAAAAATGAAGGGAATAAAAGAGCAGAGACCAAAGTGCGTACTTCCTGTCGCCTACATGACCTCCATCCCATGCACTTTTTTCTCAAAATATTAAATATCCAAGTACATCCTTTCAGATTTCAGTATTCAGAATTCCTGATTTAGTCATTCCTTTCCGGTCCAGCCAATAAATGATGAGGGAAATGTTACTTTTCCACGTCGCCTTGACACATTTGCTTTGGTTTAAGCCTCACAAGCCGAGTGTTATCCCAGCAATGTGTTGAGATTTGGGGTGCAGATAAGGAAAGACCAACGTATATAAATAAAGTTGTCGGGAATACATTTACTCACCTCTGCAAAAAGTCATTTTCCTTCCAAATCCTTTGCTTTCCCTTCAGCGCCTTCGCTCTCCGGGAAGGTGAAGTCAAGGCGGCGGGCAAACCTTCAAGTGAGCGTTTAGTCCTCGGAAGAACAGCAAAGTGATGAAGCAGGTGATGCTTTCACCAAGGTGTCCCCGAGGATGGAGCCTCCCTGCCTTTCACTTGTGTGGTCTTCAACGTGTGACACGCTCAAACAAGAAGGCAAAGGCTTTTTCTACCCTCCTCCCTTCTTCTCTACTTTCCTCCCCTCTTTTCCATCCTCTCTCTTCTTTCCTTTTTTTCACTCCTCGCGGCTGATTCACCGGCTTTGACGCATCACACCAGCTCCACTGCGCCGAGCCTCCGAACCACGGGACTTGTCTCAACTCATCTCCGTCTCCATGAGCTCATCATCATCGGCTTCAATTCACATCGACTGCGGCCGTTTCATGTCTAATCCTCTTCCCTGGAACCCCCTCCCTGCACTCACGCACCCCACATCCTCCACAAAGTTGGGATTTCTTTGTGTGTGGAAAAGCCAGATCCACCTTGTCCGAACCTTGTCCTCAGTCAGGGACAAGTGGAACCACAAAGAAGGTTGATGCAACCAGATGCAGACGCCCGTGTGCAGAAACCAAGAAGCAAGGAACGGCTGCTTGCAGAATCGTTCCTCATATGACACCGCCGAAAATCAGACTACATGGACGAAGATTTTCTTTTTCATTCATCGTCCAGTGCACAAAACGTTTCATGAAAAATATTTCTTGACACCAACAAAAGTATTGTTTTTACCCAGGAGAACTCAATAATACAAAAAATGTTGCTTTATTTTTTCATTTTCTCAAGAGATTGTAGACAAAAATACTACAAAAAATTTGAAAAGTTGAAAAAATATTTTTTTTAATAAATCAAACATATATATACAGTAATAATGATCCCATAATAATAATTAATATACATGTTATGTGAGGCACAAAATGCTCCCATGCTGCCGTAAACACAAATATATTCCAAAGTGTGTTTCAGCTCAGCTCAGCTCAGCTCAGCTCGCAGCTTTGTATTGCAGGATTTAGATGGCCTGCAAATGATGTGAACTGATTATAATCAAGGATGGAAAACAAGGCGGCCTCCATGCACCAGACAGACCTCCCAAAAAGCAGCAGGCTCAGTGAGTCAAAGGGTTCCCACAAAGAGGAAGAAAACAGCTTGGGAGGATGCAGGGTTTTAGCACCACTGACAGTAACTATAATTATTTCAGCAAGACATTATGCCATATTTTAGTTGCCGCATGTGTCACAGCAATCCTGCTTTTTTTCAGTTTCATTCTCTGTTTGTACAGTCACTTCTTTCATAATTTAAGGTACACAAATACTGGCAGTAAACGTGAATGATCTTTGCACATTTCGTTATATACCTACATGTAATTCATTATTACACCATGATTAAAAATAATCAACTGAATTATACGCTTAAAACATGCTTTTATTTCCATTTTGATTTCAGAATAAGGTCTTCAAATTGAGTTACATTGTGACATATTTACATGAGAGGGTTTAGTGACATCTAGTGGAAGGTAGTAGTACTGCAATACACGACTCCATTACGACTAAAATTGAACTTAAAAATAACATTTCACTTTAAAACTAGGTTTTATAAAATATGCGAACAACTACAAACAATCCAATGTTTTTAATGTAATTTCATGCATAATTTCACATTAAAATGTAGCACTTTGACGCGTTCATCGTAGCACCGGAAATGAATACAAAAAATACTTCCGGTGACGTAGGGCTAGCTCCGGATGCTACACGCGGGAAACAGGCCGACCTTCTCATCACGTTGACAGTAGGATTTGCATTTTCTATAACTTACGTTTGATGGTTAACCGTAGACAAATGTCTAATCTTCGAAACTAACACGGGCGTTTTCTCTGCTTATTCATTCAGTTTACAGTCTTGATTTGATTCAGGATAGCATTTTTTGGTTTCTTTGCACTGGCCTTGCTTTCTCTCCGGAGCGCTTGTTTGGTAAGCTTGTGGTGTCCTAACCGGGCGGTGCTTTAAAACCATGTACAGCCAAGCAGGCGTTCAGACAGCAACCTCACAACCATCGTAAAAACAATCGCATCCCCATGGAAGTTAGCTTAGCTATTGTTAGCTTCGCAGAAGTAAACTTGAGGGTTTCTTACTGTATTTATACGTTTATACTACATGTGTAAAGGTTATGTTGTTTGGAGCATTGCGCTGAATTGGGGAAAATGTTAAACTTGAAGAAAACGACAAGTTGACAAGGAATGACACAATATTGTTTCACTGGAAAGATGTCCTCTCCTTTGCTGCTGTGTATCACCAACATAATGTACTCTGCACCTGTTTAAAACACTGTGGTATGTATTTAAGACATTGTATCGTGTCTGTCTTTAGAGCATCAGCCTGTAGTCGAGATGGGAGACACACTGGAGTTCAACGAGATTTATCAGGAGGTCAAAGGTTCTTGGGTCAGTATCCAAACACTTGTTGTCTTTTTAAACGGACTTTAATGCTATATGATGTCAATTAGCTGGATGATACCACTCTTGTACTATTAGATCATGCGGTATACTTGATATCGTGAACGGTGACCATATACTGCTATAGTAGTAGTTCTATCTAAACACTTTGTATTAAACTCCAAAAACCCTACAATCAAATTACTGTAGTTCATGACTTGATTTTGTTTTTCTGCAGAATGACGGGCGACTGCGCTTCAGCAAGCAGAACGTGGTGTACAAGAGCAGCAAGACGGGAAAAGTGGACAACATCCCTTCGGCCGAACTCAGCCTGGCTCAGTGGCGACGTGTGTGTTTAGGTCACGGTATCAAACTGAGTACCAGTGCGGGACACATCTATAAATATGACGGCTTCAGGGACACGGTGAGCGCACCTTCTCCAAGTAGTTCTATGTTTAAAGGAGACATTGGGCAACTCTTTTTTTACTTTTTTTTTTTTTTACTCAATCAATGCATTTTTATTGCAGGCGATCTTCATAAGGATCAATGCTAGACTAGTTGTGGAAAATGTGGATATAATTAGAGTAGTCAGTGCGCAGGTTGTATCGATTTACTGTCCACTGACAACAAACAGCAATTTAGGGTTGTCCCAATCCAATACCAGTCTGTCTAAACTAGCCAATATAAACACTCTGACTCCGGATGGAGTCCATGTGATCGTCTAATGGCCTATGCAGACAAAGTTGTTGTTAAAGAGCACTTGGTTTCAGTTTTTCGATAATAAATAGTAGACATTGACATAGTGGCTGGTGCTTTGTAGATGAATGTATCCATCCAAAACTCTGATGCTTTAACTTTTTATGGCCTAAATATGGTTAGGATTGTTAGAGCCCTGTAGATATGAAATAACACCCCTATAGTCACCTTTACACTTGTATTACCCCGTATAATAGCAGAAGATGGGGCATCGTTGACATAAATGAGGTAAGATAATAACAGTAATAACAGATGAAATCTCTACACTCTACAAGAAGCAATGAAGTCTGTAAAATTAAATAATTAAAAATAAAAAAATCACAATTTTTAACTATAATGATGAAAATGGTAATATTAATGATGATTATAATGATGGTAATAATGATAAAGATTAACAACAATGATAATAATGATAATAATATTACAATGAAAATAATAACAGGGGAAACAAGACAGTGGCATGAACATGATTATATCCTGCAAAAAGGGGTAGGCATTTATAAGCTTTTGCTTCAGCCTACTCCTTTTGGGCTTGGGATCAGATAGTTGAATACAAATGTAAATAATGGAAAGTTATATTTTGATTGATGTAAGAAATGCACTGTAATGATTCACATATTTGCCCAAATAAAGGGAAAAAAAAAAAAAAAAAGATAGACTCTCACGTTAGCATTACGCTGTCGGTGGTGGGTAAAGTCCGGTTTAAATGCTGACTTGAGCACCTCGAACCTTGAGTCATAGCACTTGATCAGGCCTTTTCTAACATACTACAAAATAAGTCAAAAGTTTGGATGACTCGCGCTGATATCAGATTGATATCCATGGACACCACGCTAACTCCATGGAGAAACCCCAAAGAGAACCGCCGTGCTGCCCCCACATGCTTAATAGGATTAATGAGCGACCGCGGCACTCCCACATGTGCTGCATAAACAGCCTAATCACAGCGCTCATGGAAGTCGGTGTTTATGTCAGTTCACCGAAACAATTTGGCTCGGACGGCTGGAGGAATAATTTAGTTTTTATCTTCCTGTGTCTTTCTTGTCCTCCCCTCTCTGAGTCGCCTCCGTGCGTGCACAGAGACTGTCAAGATGCCAGTAGTATAATAACCCGAGGTGGCGTCAGCGGCGTCTCCTGGGGTTAATCAGCACGCCTTTCGGAGATAAATCTTCACGTCGTCAGGCACCGGGGGCGTGATGTCATTGTTTATCCCTCAGCCGGCGTCGGTAATTGGTCAGTGTGATTGGAGGGTTAGCCGTGCAGACACTGTGATGTTTGGATATCCTTGTAACGTATCCTCCTGTGAGATGTTGCTGAGTTAGCACACCTTTAATTCTAAATGACGGCATGATGAGCGTATAAGCACGCTCGCTCTTCTTGTTTTCATCTCGTATGTCCGAAACCTTTTCAAATAAAAAATGTAAACAAGTAAAAAGTACTGCACCTGCTACTCATGCTGTAGGTATTGGTCGTTGGTTTATCACGGTTTTCATACTCGTAAATGGAATATTTTTGTAGTTATGGCAGAGAAAACCTGTTTGCAATCTTCTTTTTTTAACATTAGAGCCCTCTATACATCAAATAACACCCCTATAGGCACCTTTACATTTGTATTAGCCGATATAGTAGATATAATCAGAGAAAATGAGATGTAAATAATTTGTTTAAATGTGTTTTTTCTTTCCCGATAATGTTTTCGACCAGGAAACGGTGACCATTTATACATGAATTCAAATAATGGATGCGTGTATTAGTATGTAAATGTTAGCATTTGCGTCACTCAAGCGTAGAAGACATGCTGGCCGTTTGTTTTTGTTCTGAGATGTCTATTTATTCCGATTTAAAGAACAACAACTCTACAGTTGTGGGAAACACTGGCACCATTTTAGTTTTGGTGGCCTTGATCCGGGCTAGCAAACAGACCGCTGATTACATGGCCTCTAATTAGCAGTAACGAGCTCACAGACAGTTTACACACGTATCCAGGTGTGGAAACTCTTTCTCACTGTCTCTCTCTCTCCCTCTCTCTCGCTCGCCCTCCTTCCGTGCGCTCCCCCAATCACTTCCACATGTGTGTGTTCGGCGTTCTGTGTGTGTTGTCCCTGCAATCTAAATAAACTCTGTCAGCAGCGGCACTGAGATGAGGACAAAGTAGCTAGATGGATGATGTTCACCTCCTGTGGTCCTGGGAGGCCCCGGCGACAGGCGTGGTTATAATCGTGTTGATTTAATTAGCCCCCCGAGCCCTCGTCCACTCTTTTATTTTTTATTTTTTTTAGTGAGTGAGGAAATGTGTTTTGCTAAGGTCTGACTCGCTCTCTTTTGTAACCCTCCGTGTCTGTCTCCTTGCATCAGGACTTTGAGAAGATCTCAGAGTTTTTCAAAGCAAACTACAGCGTGGAGCTGACGGAGAAGGACATGTGCGTGAAGGGATGGAACTGGGGAACGGCCAAATTCTCTGGTAATGAACTGCAGCTCTCACCCGTAAATGTCAAATCTCTCCTTGGTGTTCTGGACACCCCTGATGGTGCACGGTACGTCGGGGGTGTCCAAACTGGTTCAGGCCAGTCACATAGTGAACATGAAAGGAGGAAGGACCACTTTGGAATATTTCAGGAGGAAAAACGCATCTTAGCTTTGTCATATACACCAAAGAGACCATCATTTGTATGAAATTTTGTCTCTTTTTCACCCATTTTTGCTGATTTTTTTAAATTTTCCATATATTTCAACTTTCTTCTGAAATCACAATTTTTTTTAATATGGACTTATTCCCGTAGTTTGACTTTATTCCCATGTTGTAACAAATGTTCCACTTGAGGTGGCTCGGGCATCTAGTCCGGATGCCTCCCGGACGCCTCCCTGGTGAGGTGTTCCGGGCATGCCCATCCGGGAAAAGGCTCCGGGGCAGACCTAGGAGATGCTGGAGGGATTATGTCTCACAGCTGGCCTGGGAACGCCTTGAGGAGGTGGCCGGGGACCGGGGAGTCTGGGCTTCCCTAACGGAGCGGAGGAAAATGAATGGATGGAATGGATGGATATTTAGTTTCCTCCTACTACAGTAGTACAACTTAAAAAAAAACAGTAGTATTACTTTAATATTTCAAATCTGCTCCGCAGGGCCACTTTTATCGTTCGACGTGAATGACAACACAGCCTTCGAGATCCCACTGGCCAACGTCTCTCAGTGCGCCACGGGCAAGAACGAAGTCACGCTGGAGTTCCACCAGAACGACGACACGGAGGTGTCGCTCATGGAGGTCCGCTTCTACGTCCCGCCCAGCCAGGCCGACGAGCGGCAGGACCCGGTTGAGGTGAGGCGGCGTTCCTGCCGCTGCGTTTCTCGTAAAAAAGACCAGCGGTTGAAAAGCGTCGTGCTCCTCCCTTTCAGGCCTTCGCCCAGAACGTGCTCTCCAAGGCCGACGTGATCCAGGCAACAGGAGACGCTGTGTGTATCTTCAAAGAGCTGCAGTGTCTTACGCCCAGAGGAAGGTAGAGGAGCGTCCGCACTCTCGTCATGTTGTCACACATCAGTGGTCAGCATCCAACACCTGCATCACTTCCTGTCAGATATGACATCCGCATCTACCCAACCTTCCTCCACCTCCACGGGAAGACCTTTGACTACAAGATTCCCTACACGACCGTTCTTCGTCTGTTCCTGCTGCCACACAAGGACCAGAGGCAGATGTTCTTTGTGGTAAGTCGGTAAAATATGAATGGTGCTGATGGATATCCGTATGGAACGATCTTCAAGGCTGCGCATCAGAATGGGAAAGTGAAAGTTTGCATGCTTTGACCTTTTTTTGTTGTGCTCACGTTGGTCCTCTCGTCTTTTGGAGTAGATCAGTCTGGATCCTCCCATCAAGCAGGGCCAAACGCGCTACCACTTCCTGATTCTGCTCTTCTCCAAAGAAGAGACCATCAACCTGTCTCTCAACATGAGCGAGTAAGTTGATGTGCTGCAGATACTTCCATGAAGAAGCTGAAATGCTTACCTTTCTGACTGCCACTCAAAACAGATCATTAGATAGCAAATGATGTTATTACTCGTGTCCACTAGGGGGCAGCAAAGATCCTGTTGCCAGTAGTTTGTCTTGTGTGTCTGACAGGGACGATGTGGAGCGTCGCTTTGAGGGCAAACTCAGCAAGAACATGTCTGGCTCGCTGTACGAGATGGTCAGCAGGGTGATGAAGGCCCTGGTCAACAGAAAGATCACCGTACCTGGAAACTTCCAGGGGTACGCCCCCCCCACCCCCAAACACATACATATCATACATCGCTACGTCTGTTTTAGATCGATGACCTCGCCCTTGCACATCTTCTGCTCAGCCACTCAGGTGCTCAGTGCATCACGTGCTCCTACAAGGCGTCCTCTGGCCTCCTCTATCCCCTGGAGAGGGGCTTCATCTACGTGCACAAGCCCCCCGTGCACTTGCGCTTTGAGGAGATCTCCTGCGTCAACTTCGCCCGAGGCACCACGACCACTCGCTCCTTCGACTTTGAGATTGAGACCAAGCAGGGGAACCAGTACACCTTCAGCAGCATAGAGAGGTGACCTCATGTCACATGGACGTCACGCTGATGGTGGCACCGCTTCACCCAAACATCTCAAACCTCTTGGATCATTCTGCTCTTCCAGGGAGGAGTACGGCAAACTCTTCGACTTTGTCAACGCCAAGAAGCTCAACATCAAGAACAGAGGCTTCAAAGAGGTAATACCGGTGTAGTCTCCATCCTGGACACAATCCCATCCCACCCATTGACAACTTCTCCTGTATTTGTGTGTGTGTGTGCGTGCTGGTTCCCTTGTAGAAGAAGGTGCGTATGGTCGTCTTGCGGTTGGCGTGACTCGTGCTTGCATGGCGTGTTGCCTGGAATTCAGACCCAAATTCTCGATTGTAACATTCTGGTTGGCTCTTCTAAAGCGTTGTGTCGGACTGGAAACAATCAGGGCGTGCATCAGGACTAACAATGCTGCTGGCTGGTGTGTGGGAGCTGGAGTGGGAGTGGGAGCTGGAGTGGGAGTGTGACGGATAACTTCCTGTGTGTCTTTCAATCCCGCCAAGTGGTTACTGGGCGGGACGGGGCCTTTGGTGTGCAGTAACACAACAACAACGGCATAGAGAGTCATGCTTCTGGTCTGTCTGACATGGCGGCGCTTTAAGAACCTTTGTCACCATGGCAACTGGCTCAACCGAGTCGGCCTCCTAAGAAGGCGACTGAATGGTGCTTGTCTCGTATTTCCAAATATTCCAACTTCTTCTTTTAGATGTACTCGTCGTGATTCTGACCTCATGTCCGTCCTATTTTGGCTTTATTCTCGTAGTTTATTCTCAGTTTTGTTTTGTTAAAAAGTTCTTATCAAAGAAAGGGCAGCAAATTGAACAGCAGTTTTGAAGAAAAACAAGCTGTAAATTGGTTTGATGTATTTGGTGGCGGTGTGCGGTGGCGGTGGCGGCGGGTCTCCACGAGTGGTGGATTGTGGCTAGCGGTTCTGACCGGTGTGTGCTCGCAGGGCATGAAGGGCAAGATCGACGAGTACAGCGACTCGGACGAGGACCAGCACGACGCCTACCTGGAGCGCATGAAGGCCGAGGGCAAGATCCGAGAGGAGGGCAACGACAGCGATGAGTCCGACAGCGGCAGCGGTGAGTGCACGGCGCCGCTGATGAGCGTGATTCCGAGTATGACTTTCATGTCCTGTTACCTTCTGTAGATGAGTCCTTCAACCCCGGAGAGGAGGACGACGACATTGCCGAGGAGTAAGGAGAAGCCTTTTTTGGAGAAATGAAATGCATTTGATTGTTTTCATGACATTTGTGCCGCCGCCGTCAGATACGACAGCAAGGCGTCCGCCAGCGACAGCAGCGATGAAGCAGGAAGTGGAAGCGAGGAGGACAGTCCAAAGAAGAAGAAAGTGAAAAAGGCCAAAGTGGTGAAGGAGAGAAAGGAAAGAAAGCCACGCAAAGAGGTGAGGAAGCGAGGAGCAGCAGTCCTATGTAGCAGCAGTCCCCTAACAGTGCTTCCTTTTCTGCAGAAGAAGCAAAAGGACACGGGCGGCCCCAAGAGGCCCATGACCGCCTACATGCTGTGGCTCAACTCCAGCCGAGAGCGCATCAAGTCGGAGAACCCCGGCATCTCCGTCACGGAGATCTCCAAGAAGGCTGGAGAGATGTGGAGGCAGCTGGGCAAAGACGAGAAGGAGGTGAGGGAGCAAGGAGGAAGGAGGTGTTTGCTGTTCTATATACGTACAGCATGGCTGTCCTACATTTGTTTACATTCTGGTTGGAGATGAACTCCAGCACACTAAATGATTGGTTTAAAGGAAGCCATTGTTTTTGGTGAATTCATGACTTTAGGAAAGCCTTTTATTTATTCATGATGGCCGCTTGAAAGCATGATTAAAAATGGAGGAAAAGCACAGATTATCATACGGTAAATATATGAAACTAAATATATGAAACGGCCACACTGCAAATGTGGAATATCCACGGCAGGGCATCTTTCCCTGTAAGACAGCTAGGATTTCATTTATTACAATCATTTCATAGTCCAAAAATTTCATATTCTGAAACTTGTATTATATTATGAAATTCATATCATATATTTCAATGAATTACATATTTTATTTTGTTATTATACAAAATTGTTACATCATCAAACAATTATTGTATTATTTAACACCAAAAAAATGTGTCTTAGAGGCCGCACGGTGACTGAGTGGTTAGGCCATGTAGCCAGGAGATCAGGAAGATCTGGGTTCGAATCCCTATTTTTGGTCCGGGTACTCCAGTTCCCCTCCAACATTCCAAAAACATGCACGTTAGCTTCATTGCTGGATTGCTGAATGATTGATTGCCTGCAGGTGCCCTGCCATTGGCTGGCCACCATGCTATGCCCCGCCCCTCACGCAAAGTCAGCTGGGATAGGCTCCAGCACTCGCGTCACCCTAAAGAAGACAGATAAGACGTGTCGTTGTCTTTTAGTCATTCCTAGCTTGTCATTTCGCTTATCAATAGCATGCTAAGTCCCACCCGTGTCCACAGTGCTCAGCCTCGGTCTTGTTGTGCTGAATGTCCTGCTCATGTTCTTTGTTTCCTTCAGGAATGGGAAACCAAGGCAGGAGAAGCCAAGAGGCAGTACGACATTGCACTGAAAGAGTACAAAGAAAGCGGCGGCGGCGGCGGCGAGTCCTCAGTTTCCAAGAAGTAAGACTCTCCTCAGACCAGAACCCTTCTCTGGGACCTTTCTCACCCGCTCAACCCACCAGGGAGGCCAAGAGGTCTGCAGGCAAGAAGGAGGAGAAGAAGAGGAAGTCTTCAGGAGGAGACAAGGAGCGGGAGCGCGGCGGCGGCGGCAACGAAAGCTTCAAGAGCAAAGAGTTCATCGACACCAGCGAGGAGAGCTCGTCCGACTCTGACCACAAAAGCAAGTCCAAGAAGAAGAAGAAGAAGAAGGTGAGCGTCCATTATCATATAAACTTCATCTGTGGCTTTCTTGAATTTCCCGGACGTCTGCGGTCGAAAGTAAGACGCGAGTCGGGTTACTCACCATCGCTTAAAAAGCATAACGAATCCCGTAAAGAAAACCTCAACTTCTCTTCATCTTACTGAGAAGGACATCCACACAGGTAAGCAGAGCACCAGGCTTTCTTTCAGGATGTGTAGCGAAGCCTGCTTCAATCATTTCCTTAATGTCGCTGTCCTTCGTTTGTGGGCGTATACATCTAGCTAGGGGCGTGTCAGTGGCGGTCTCACGTCCATGCTCAGGAAAGCAACAGTTTGAGCCTCTCTTCTCACAAGCGGGCTCTAGGGACACATAGTACCACGTACTACTGAAGCAACGTTAGCTTAGCTGCCTACATCCGTCGTACATCCCTTTTCTCGATGACTGAATGTAAGGATGTTTGCATTGAATGACCTCGCATTGTATTTACTGTCACTAATGTACATTCTATGCTGGTAATGTAATGGTTTTATTACATTTGAACATGCATCAGATTACAATTGAATGCATCCCATAATCAGTTCCCAGTTTCACATGTCCAAAAGGAGTAGGAAGAAGCAAAGCTTATTAAATCCTACCCCTCCATCTGGTACTTTTACAATCAGTAACTGGTACATTTGTTCACTTCCTGCTTTCCATCATACAGTTTAAGTTTTTTTTTCTGTGTTTTTTTAAATAATGTACCTCGTACCGAAAGAGGTGATATCATATTTCTCCTGTATTGGATGACATTTTTAGCTAATTGCTTATTTTTAGCCTTATGCATTATTTTAGCTGTTTGAAGATGAACTATATCAGCAAGTTGAAGTATTTGTGATTTTAGAAATAAGGAGTTAAAGTGTAAAAGGTAAGGAAGGGAACACGAAGGTTGAAACAGGATGTCATAGAAAAGAATGCTGGTGCTGACATGCTAACATGCTACACGTCGTTTCTGTCTCACTCCAGTTGTTGTCTTTTTCATTTTAAACTAGGAATCCGAAGAGGAGGAGGAGGAGGCCGCATCCTCACCCGCCAGCTCAGAGGAAGAGTCCGACTGAACACACACACACACACACACACACACACAACCAAGGACCAAGTGTTTACACACTCTCACCGGTGGACAGCAAAACACACAAAACCAAAAGAGCAGTTGTCTGTTTTGCCTCGGGATACGCTACTTCCTCTCACCGGGATGGTGGCATTTCTTATGTTTCTAAAGTTGACCCCCCCCCCCCCCCCCCCCCCCCCCCTTTCGTTCTTCTTATGGATATTTGTTGTAGCACTGTAGCACACAAAGGTGCAGTCTTCAGTTGTTTGTTGTTATATTTCCAGGCTTGAATTGTTGAAAAAATCCATCATTTTAAAATAAAAATAAAACATACTTGATTGTTCCTTCTTGCTCCTTTTCCATCCATCATCCATTTCCTAAAGATGAGATTTCATGCTTGCCTTTTAATTGCATTACTTTAATGGTGCATGCACGTGCAAGGAAATGACGGCTAATCATCTCATCTCCATGGCGTGGGATGGTACTATATAGTACCTGTGTGTGGTATCCATATATCTTGGGGGGGCAGAAGGTTAAATTGTAATTATGTATAAGGAGTACAGGAGTTGAGGGATTGAGTTGCTAAGCTACGAGCAGACAATGAGAACAAGCTAGTGGTTCCTTGACCAAGCACTGAAATGTCCATATCTGTCGGGTCATGGGTCATTCTCCACTACTTCCTGGTTGTACTCCCGTGACTGAGAGATTAGTTCTTGGGCCAGGTAGGAGGCCTAGAGGAAGACCAAAGAGGTTTATGGATGTAGTGAAGGAGGATATGAGGGTAGTTGGTGTGAGAGACCGATGTAGAAGACTGTTGGATGGAGGACATTGTTTGCTGTGGCGACCCCTGAGGGGAAAAGCCCAAAGAGAAAGACTATCATGCTAGGTGTTAGCATGGTAGCATTGATAGCATGCTAGTGTTGGCATACTAGCATATTTAGCTATTTTCATGGGTAAATGCATATATAAACACTTAGCACTGTCATGCTACATGTTAGCATTGGCAGCATGATAGTGTTAGCATACTAGCATTTTTTGCTATTTTCATGGGTAAATGCATATATAAACATTTAGCACTGTCATGCTAGATGTTAGCATTGGTAGCATGCTAGCATTAGCATACTAGCATATTTGGCTATTTTCATGGGTAAATACATATATAAACATTTAGCACTGTCATGCTATATGTTAGCATTTGTAGCATGCTAATGTTAGCATACTAGCATATTTTGCTATTTTCATGGGTAAATACATATATAAACACTTAGCACTAACCTGCTAGAGGTTAGCATTGGTAGCATGCTAGCGTTAGCATACTAGCATATTTTGCTATTTTCATGGGTAAATACATATATAAACACTGTCATGCTAGGTATTACCATTTTAGGTTTCAACATTCAATTATTTCTGCAGCATTTCAGTTCAGCTCATATTCCAAACTATTTCTACAATCGTTCTACTTTTCAAAAGTCAAACAATTCAACAGCATGTGTTATATTTTACACTTGTCCCCACCTTCTCTTTCACTGTGATGTAACTTAGACAAAATCTGAGCAAAATCTTGTCTCAGATGACAAAGCAAACACAGGACATGTAGCATCTTGACGTGTCCTTTCCTGCCATGACCGGAAGCTCTTAACTAGAGCCCTGTGGGATGCCTTAGCATTGGCATCGTGCATCCGCCCCAATTAAACAGGCGGGCGGTTTGCGAGAGAGCTCTAACAACGACCAGGAGGGCCACATAGACGTCGGCACTGGTGGTAGAGGTTGGCTGGCGATGCCTAAGTGCATGGGGGTTTGTTAAAAGGCGGCTTGAAGAGGTTGGTTTTTAAGTGTGTGTGTGTGTGTGTGTGTGCGGTTGGCCTCCCTCCACTTTCTATGAGAAGATAAGTTGAGGGTTGAACTGAAGAGGGTCACTCAACAGGAAGCTTGGTCCTCTGCTTCCTGCTGAGTGACCCTCTTCATTTCCCCCTCAACTGTACAGCATGTTGACCATAATCACATTTGGGTCTTTCCGCTTTACTCGTCCATATCCTGCACTTCCAGTCCTAGAATCTAGGTCCTAGATCGTAGGTTCCCCTTTCCTAGAGATGATGTCACAGAAGACCCCTGACCTTCCTTTGCATGCGGACGGCTAAAGCGTGAGTGTCTGCTAATTGTTTAAATGTCGAGCTGTGGCAGGAAGTTTCATATACCACCACGGACGCTGAACGCGGCTTTGGTCGTGGATCAGGTTGCAAATGACTGACCACAAACATAATGGATCCACTTAAGAAATGACACGGTCCCATCAAAGACGCACGCACACACACATACACGCTGTCATGGCGTCACGGCGTTATCTCCAGCATTAGTATTGCTGATGAGTGGTGGTATCGTATATCATGTACAGTGATTGTCGATTAGGCTCCTCTTTGTGCCGCATTACCGTGACGCCTCTTGGCCACTTTAGAATGCCGTTTCTTGGACTGCCGCTGGATGTGTCATCTTTCACGGGGACGTCACTAGCGCTTCCTTGAAGGACGCCTTTTATGGAGAACTTGATGGACGTGGTCCTCAGGACGAAATGACAGTGGAACGACACGCACAACAAAAACTAGGAATATTTCTATTCAGTGTGGCCGTTTTATCACATGATGGGTCAACCAGTCATAAGGAATATTTCTATTCGGCCATTTTATCATATGGTGGGTCAACTAGTCATAAAGAATATTTCTATTCGGCCATTTTATCACATGATGGGTCAACCAGTCATAAGGAATATTTCTATTCGGCCATTTTATCATATGATGGGTCAACTAGTCATAAAGAATATTTCTATTCGGCCATTTTATCACATGATGGGTCAACCAGTCATAAGGAATATTTCTATTCGGCCATTTTATCATATGATGGGTCAACTAGTCATAAAGAATATTTCTAATCATAGAAATATGTATCACAGTGTACCTGCCCAAATTGAACAGTGAATGTTAAATTGACCAGAAAATGATATAAATGATATTATTATTTCTATTCAATGTGAATTAAAAAAAAAATTACATTTTCATTCTATGTTTGGTTATGGGTTATTTTTGTGGTGTTTTCTTCATTTATGTATTTTTTTTTCAATGTTTTGTTTTAGTAATGTAATTAATGTGCATTTCATTACTTTATTTTATGTTTTTTAGTTTTAGATTTTATCATAAAACCCATTTCATTTTTATATTATTTTATTATCATTATTATTATTATTATTATTATTATTATTGGTTATCAGTCGTTACAGAAATTTCAGTGTTGTGGGACATCAGCAAACATTCCTATGAATGTCCATCCACCCATCCATCCACCCATCCATCCACCCATCCATCCATCCAAAATGGCGACATGTCCTTATATTCAATGTTAAAAACACGAAGACACATGAAAGGAAGCGGCTTTCATGGCGTAGAAGAATAGTTGTTGTGGGACCTGGGGGGTGGGGTGGGGGGGTGTTGTGGTGAATGGGGGAAGAGGAACAAAGAGGGAGGGACCCTTTTCTCCAGTAGCTTCCCCTCCAAGCAAGGGGAGGTCCAGCGTTGGAGTCTGAGAAGAAGAGGGACGTCCATCAGACGCGTCTTCCATAAAGCTGAGCCCAGGTCAGTGTTGAAAGGAAAGGAATACACTTGTACGTGCTGTACTGCAGTACTCGCTCATCTTTTCTTAGTACTTTGAGCCAGCATGAGCTCCATGGTGTGGGGCTGGGTCACCGACTTCTTCACCTATGAGACCACCAAGTCTGTGGTGGTCAAGAGCTGGTCTGTGGGCATCATCAACAGGATCGTGCAAGTCCTCATCATCACGTACTTTGTGGGGTGAGTCCTCTTCTTCTACTGTTCCACTTTCAGGAGAGGTCAGGTGACCTGTCTGACCTTTAGACGGCAACAAAGCCCCAACGGGTTGGCCGCGCATGCACGGGGAGAACACATGGCCTACATGCCAACCACCCGTCCACCGCGCAGCCCGTAGAAATGAATATTTTGTTATATTTAACTCCATGTTGAATGCGAAATATTACCAACAGTGCAGTAGTATACCAAAATAGTACACACATTACACACGCTCCTTGACATCTCATTTAATAGGATTCTATGTCATGTACTCATCCTAAGTACATATATACTACATACTACTATATGGTTGTACTAGCTATATGGCTGTACTAGCTATACTGCATATGCAGTATGTGGCTGTACTAGCTATACTGCATAAACAATATATGGCTGTATTAGCTATACTGCATAAACAATATATGGCTGTACTAGCTATACTGCATATACAGTATATGACTGTACGAGCTATACTGCATATACAGTACTAGCTGTACTAGCTATACTGCATATGCAGTATATGGCTGTACTAGCTATACTGCATAAACAATATATGGCTGTACTAGCTATACTGCATATGCAGTAAATGGCTGTATTAGCTATACTGCATATACAGTATATGGCTGTACTAACTATACTGCATATACAGTATATGGCTGTACAAGCTATACTGCATATACAGTATATGGCTGTACAAGCTATACTGCATATACAGTATATGGCTGTACTAGCTATACTGCATAAACAATATATGGCTGTACTAGCTATACTGCATAAACAGTATATGGCTGTACTAGCTAAATTGCATATGCAGTATATGGCTGTACTAGCTATACTGCATATGCAGTATATGGCTGTACTAGCTATACTGCATAAACAGTATATGGCTGTGCTAGCTATACTGCATATGCAGTATATGGCTGTACTAGCTATACTGCATATGCAGTATATGGCTGTACTAGGTATACTGCATATGCAGTACATGGCTGTACTAGCTATACTGCATATGCAGTATATGGCTGTACTAGCTATACTGCATATACAGTATATGGCTGTACTAGCTATATTGCATATACAGTGCATGGCTGTACTAGCTCTACTGCATATGCAGTACATGGCTGTACTAGGTATACTACATATACAGTATATGGCTGTACAAGCTATACTGCATATACAGTATATGGCTGTACTAGGTATACTGCATATACAGTATATGGATGTACAAGCTATACTGCATATACAGTATATGGCTGTACAAGCTATACTGCATATACAGTATATGGCTGTACTAGCTATACTGCATAAACAGTATATGGCTGTACTAGCTATATTGCATATGCAGTATATGGCTGTACTAGCTATACTGCATATACCGTATATGGCTGTACTAGCTATACTGCATAAACAGTACTACTATATATATATATATATATATATATATATATCATTAATGATGTATTATTTGATGACTTATTTAATAAGTATACATTTGTAGTAGTATACATGTGTCTTTTCATGGTATGCCTGAATCCAAAGTGAGGGGCGGATACGTGGCGTTGACAAATGTGTGTCTTGTGGTGTGAAATCTGTCGTGTGCGGTGCAGCTGGGTGTTCATCCACGAGAAGGCCTACCAGGTGACGGACACCGGCATCGAGTCGTCCGTCATGACCAAAGTCAAGGGCTTCGGGGGCCACCACAACCGCGTCATGGACGTGGCCGACTACGTCTTCCCACAGCAGGTGCGACCAGCACTCCACGCTTGGGTGGGCACGCCCCGTGACGTCCAATAAAACCGCAGCTTCATCACAAACTGAAACACACACCCATCAATCAATACTGATCAGAAGCCATCAGCGCTCGATGGAAGGCCCGCCTTTTGGCGATTTCTGAGAAATACATCAACTTGTGTGTGTGTGTGTGTGTGTGTGCGTGTGTTTCAGGGCGCCGCTGTGTTCTGCATCATGACCAAACTCATCATCACCGAGAATCAGTTCCAGGGAAACTGTGCAGAGGTCAGAAAATATTAAATATGTTTTTTTCCCTTAGACCTGATGTTTGATGTCTCGGGGGAGGGGGGACTGGGTGCTGATAATCTAAATAATCTAATCTAATGTCCTAGTTTGCCCCCCCCCCCCCTCCTCCATAATAAATAAATAGCATGTGGTCGCTAGCATGTAGGACGACCGCCCTTTCCTGCCCCCTTGGGTCCTCAAGTCTACTCCCAAAAACGGCTATAAAAATATAACAGATCCATATTTCTTCTCCTTTTTTTTTTCTCAGATATGTCAATCAACTTCCACCCTCGGCCATCTCTGTGTGGAGTTTGCATGCGTGGGTTTTCTCCCGGTACTCCGGTTTCCTCCCACATTCCAAAAAAAAAAACATGCTAGGTTAATTAGCCACTCCAAATTGTCCATAGGTATGAATGTGAGTGTGAATGGTTGTTTGTCTATATGTGCCCTGTGATTGGCTGGCCACCAGTCCAGGGAGTACCCCGCCTCTCGCCCGAAGACAGTTGGGATAGGCTCCAGCACCTCCCGCGACCCTCGTGAGGAAAAAGCGGTAGAAAATTAATGAATGAATGTCAATCAACTTGAGTTGTGATCGATCATACCGGCAGTGTAAATATTTGTATTATTTTATTATTATTTACTGTTTTGCATGAGGACCTCAACAGCTGCTACATTTGGAATCTGACTTGCCATCAAATCATTTTAAAATAATATAATAATAATAAATCATATAATAATATTAATAATAATATGTTTGGTGTTTTGGTTCAGAACTGAAGTTAATTGACTGATTGATTGTGAAAAAGAAAAAGTAGGATAAAAATATGACGTCAACATGGAGAATTGCAGGGACCCGTGGGGGGCGGGGTTCTCGCTATCTACCTATGGGAAGTAAATCAGGGCTCATTTGGGCCGTCTGAGCAGTGATGCCGGTTGACAAGCAGCATTCGACAGGAAGTCAGGCTTTCCTGTCTTCACCACCGGTGGCCATGTTTCCAGCCGCTTTCACGTGCAGGTTTTGTGATCTTGCCAGGACTTGGTGACACCAGCGTGTCTCGTCTCTTTCAGACTGGGAAGAAGTATAACTGTTCCGACGACGAAGACTGTCAACGATTCATAGGCTCCATCCTTACTAATGGTAAAACATCTTCCTATTATTTTGGGGATGGGGGGGGGGGGGTGCGGGTGGAATACTTGAGAGCGTAACTACCTGTTTTTGTCTGGGAAATAAACATTATTGCAATATATGTCAATAATAATATATATAATTATAATAAAATATATATAATATATATAATTTTCTGCGATTATGTCTACTGTATGGGGAAAATAGGTATGTCAAAGTGACTATAGGGGTGTTATTTCATGTCTAGAGGGCTCTAATAATGTTACAGTGTATTTAGAAGGTTGTAAACAGGTTTTCTGATGCCAAATGTTTGGTTTTCTGCGATTATGTCTACTGTATGGCGAAAATAGGTATGTCAAGGTGAGTATAGGGGTGTTATTTCATGTGCAGAGGGCTCTAATAATGTTAAAGATTATTTAGAAGGGTTTTAAACAGGTTTTCTGATGCCAAATGTTTGGTTTTCTGCGATTATGTCTACTGTATGGGGAAAATAGGTATGTCAAGGTGACTATAGGGGTGTTATTTCATGTCTAGAGGGCTCTAATAATGTTACAGTGTATTTAGAAGGTTTTAAACAGGTTTTCTGATGCCAAATGTTTGGTTTTCTGCGATTATGTCTACTTGGGAAATAGGTATGTCAAGGTGACTGTAGGGGTGTTATTTCATGTCTAGAGGGCTCTAATAATGTTACAGTGTATTTAGAAGGTTTTAAACAGGTTTTCTGATGCCAAATGTTTGGTTTTCTGTGATTATGTCTACTGGGGAAATAGGTATGTCAAGGTGACTATAGGGGTGTTATTTCATGTGCAGAGGGCTCTAATAATGTTAAAGATTATTTAGAAGGGTTTTAAACAGGTTTTCTGATGCCAAATGTTTGATTTTCTGCGATTATGTCTACTGTATGGGGAAAATAGGTATGTCAAGGTGACTATAGGGGTGTTATTTCATGCGCAGAGGGCTCTAATAATGTTAAAGATTATTTAGAAGGGTTTTAAACAGGTTTTCTGATGCCAAATGTTTGGTTTTCTGCGATTATGTCTACTGTATGGGGAAAATAGATATGTCAAGGTGACTATAGGGGTGTTATTTCATGTCTAGGGGGCTTTAATAACGTTACAGTGTATTTAGAAGGTTTTAGGTTTTCTGATGTCACATGTTTGATTTTCTGCGATTATTTATCTGTATTGCTAAAATACAATTAAACACCCACACTAAAAAAGCAGCTGCAAAAATAGGAAAGTAGCAGCCATTTTATGACAGTGGAGATGAAATATTAAAGAAAGTAAAGAAGAGAAAGAAACAGCATAAAGTTGAACAAAGTCCTCATCCTCTGCTCTCTCCGCCCCCCCCCCCCCCCGCCCCCCCCAGGAAGGATCACGGGAGTTTGTCTTCCTAACGCGAGCAAGTCCGGCGGTCAGTGTGAGATCGAGGGGTGGTGCCCGGCTGAGAACGACAGCGTGGACGAGTGAGAAGCGTGACGAGGCTGAATGTCGCTTCCCTCTTTCCCAAGCTCCATCCTCATCCCTTCTCCTGTCCTCCCCCAGACAGCCCATGCTGGACGTGGAGAACTTCACCATCTTCATCAAGAACAGCATCCGCTTCCCTCTCTTCAACGTCATCAGGTAGGCCGCCATCACTGCAGCAGACTTTGTCTCCATGGTGACCGCGTGCCATGTTGTTGTAGAGGAAACTTCCCGTCCAACATGACGTCAGACGAGATCAAGCGCTGTACGTACCACCCGGACACCAGCCCCTTCTGCCCCATCTTTCGTGTGGGAGACGTGCTGAAGTACACCGGACAGGACGTAGCCAGCCTGGCGCGGAAGGTCTCTCCTACTGCTGCTCTCACATCGGAACCAAACTAAACATCATATGCATAAACAGTGGAATGGATGGGGATATACCAGTGTTACTATACACGGGAAAGGAAGCGGCGGTGTGACTATAGGGGTGTTATTTCATGTCTAGAGAGCTCTAATAACGTTAAAGGTGATTTAGAAGGTTTTAAACAGGTTTTCTGATGTCACATGTTTGATTTTCTGCAATTATGTCTACTGTATGGGGAAAATAGGTATGTCAAGGTGACTATAGGGGTGTTATTTCATGTGCAGAGGGCTCTAATAATGTTAAAGATTATTTAGAAGGGTTTTAAACAGGTTTTCTGATGTCACATGTTTGGTTTTCTGCGATTATGTCTACTGTATGGGGAAAATAGGTATGTCAAGGTGACTATAGGGGTGTTATTTCATGTCTAGAGGGCTCTAATAATGTTACAGTATATTTAGAAGGTTTTAAATAGGTTTTCTGATGTCACATGTTTGATTTTATGTGATTATGTCTACTGTATGGGGAAAATAGGTATGTCAAGGTGACTATAGGGGTGTTATTTCGTGTCTAGAGAGCTCTAATAACGTTAAAGGTGATTTAGAAGGTTTTAAACAGGTTTTCTGGTGTCACATGTTTGATTTTCTGCGATTATGTCTACTGTATGGGGAAAATAGGTATGTCAAGGTGACTATAGGGGTGTTATTTCATGTCTAGAGGGCTCTAATAATGTTACAGTATATTTAGAAGGTTTTAAACAGGTTTTTCTGATGTCACATGTTTGAATTTATGTGATTATGTCTACTGTATGAGGAAAATATTCATATCAAGGTGACTATAGGGGTGTTATTTCATGTCTGGAGGGCTCTAATAATGTTAAAGTGTATTTAGAAGGTTTTAAATAGCCTAAATGTTTTCCTTGTCTTTCAGGGAGGGGAAATAGGGATCAACATTGAGTGGAAGTGTAATCTGGACCTAAGTATTGAATATTGTACCCCCAAGTACTCTTTCACCAGACTGGATGCACCTTTTGCCAAGAACGCCGTCTCCAAGGGCTTCAACTTCAGGTTGGCGCTTCCTTCCTTCATCTTCCGTGTGGTCTTGGCGGCTTTTAAAGCTTTCGCTTTCCCTTCTTCATGCAGGTTTGCCAAATATTTCAAGACGCCAGACAATACGGAATTCCGGACCCTGCACAAGGCTTTTGCAATCCGCTTTGACGTGATGGTCACTGGCGTCGTGAGTTAGGAGGACCTTACAGTCCACCACAGTCCAGTCTTTAAGGCGGGGGTGTCCGGCTAGGGCCGTGCGGTGTAAAGTCAAAGGATGCAACTTTGCCATTTCGATATTTTGTAAAGCCACCCATAATAAAACAGCCGTGGTCTGCAGATGGCCCCCCAGCCGCACGTTGGACACCCCCGCTTTAATTGTACCGTTATCAACGGGACTCCATCCTGGTTAAACCACAGGAAGAAAATCCCTTGGCTCAAAACTGTTCTCATTTCAGGCGGGAAAGTTTGACACCATCCCAACGTTGATCAACTTGGTCACTGCCTTCACCTCCATTGGTCTGGTAGGTCGGAGGCTCCTCGGGAAGAGCATGCTTGGTCCATGTCGCTTGGACGTCATCTGTGTTTTTGGCTCTCGGCAGGGTACGGTTCTCTGTGACCTCATCCTGCTCAACTTCCTGAAAGGGGCAGAACAGTACAAGGCCAAGAAATTTGAGGAGGTAAAAGATCTAGAACAGGGGTGGGCAAACTACGGCCCGGGGGCCACATGCGGCCCACTAAGCGTTTGAATCCGGCCCGCCAGTTGCTTTCTATGGTCATGGTTTTATTTCATTTGACCATGCATCAGATTACAATTGAATGCATCACATAATCAGTTGACAGTTCCACATGTCCAAAAGGAGTAGGAAGAAGCAAAGCTTATTAAATCCTACCCCTCCATCTGGTACTTTTACAATCACTAACTGTTACATTTGTTCACTTCCTGCTTTCCATAATACAGTTTAAGGTTTTTTTTTTTGTTTTTTTTTTATTAATTTACCTCGTACCGAAGTACGAGGTGATGTGACCCTACAATGACATAATAATTTGATCACTTCCTGCTTTCCTAATATGGTTTAAGGTTTTTTTTTTGTTTGTTTTTTTGTTTGTCACGTACCGAAGTATGAGGTGATATGACCATACCGTGACATAATGGGTACCATGGTAACTGTCAATATAGTGATTTATTGTATTTATTAGTGATTATTTAGCAAACATCAACTGCTTCTAAATATTTCAAATTTTAACAATTTTAACAACAGCTGGCAACATAAGTCAAGTCGGATGTTTGATTCAGAAAAAACAAAACTGTAAAATTAAATTTTGTAATTTGCTGTGGTCTGATAGTGACAGCTGACAGTATGATTTACAGATAAAATTAGACTAATAATTCAATGCGGACTGTCAGAATTATAAGCGTAAAATAGTGTGTATTAAATATATATTCTGGCCCCCCGGGACAATTTTGTTAAATCAAAGTGGCCCGCGAGTCAAAAAGTTTGCCCACCCCTGATCTAGAATGTTCCTTGAATGTTCCTCGAATGTTCCTTGAATGTTCCTCGAATGTTCCTCGAGTCTCGCCGCGGGACCCTTCGTTTCCCACACTTATATCACACAAATATCTGATATTGAAACGTGCGCTGCAGGGGTGAGATGCTGTCCTCTAGATGGCGCACTGTACTCCAGCAGATATCTGCCGCTGTGCCCTGCTCCGTGTCCTTCCTGACAAACTTTGGAATGCATCTGTGGCGGCGTAGCAAGATTGAGCCGCTGGAAACGTCTTAGCAAATGAAAAGTTGATATCAATATATCACATACTGCTGAGATGCAGTTTCTTGAAATATACTATATACGTATATACTGTAGTACTTTGCATATCTCCAGCTCGGACACCCCCCATTACCCAGAATGCGCTGCGGAAGCTGTTGTGTTGGTATTCCGGATGATTATTGACAGTTTCACGCGTTGCCTTCAGGTGTCGGAGGCCCAGATAGAAGCGTCCCTGGCTCGGAGCCCCAGCAGCCAGCTGTCCATCAAAGAAGGTATGAAGAGCTCCTGCGACTCCGGCGCCATTTCCCTGGCCACCGCTGACCAGCCCGTGTGAGCGGGACGCTCCCCCCCCCCCCCCCCCTGCTTTCCCCTCCGAGAATCAGGCGCTTTTTGTTCAACCAATTGTGTAGACGGACTGCAGTGCAGAGCAACTTCCTGGAATATTTAACGTATACGTCAGCCCGCGGAGGTGAAGGTGAGCTCGGTCCATGAAGATGTTTCCTAATGAGCCGTGTAACTTCCTGTCATATTACAGCTGTCTCGTGTTAGCTTAGCTTTAATGAGCCACTATGAGAAGACCAACACTTGGTACCAAAAGCAAACAAATACGGCATTGATGTGTGGTTTCCAAATGGAGCGTTATTAGTCTTCTCCTGGTCAGTGATGCGCTAATGGACCGTTTCTCCTCCTTGGTTGGTTCCTCCAGTGCAGAATAACCTTGGATTTCTGTTTATTTCTCACATCCACAGTTTCATTTGCGATCATAACGCGATTATCTTTGCTAAACACACACCGAGCGTGGAAAGCCTTTCACGATGTGTCACCATGAGATCAGCATAAGAGCCTCCTTATGGCCCTGATGGTGATTTAGCACGGACGGGACGCTGAAGGCGGGCCTCGGGGGGGAATAGGCAGCAGTTAGCCACAAGGTTTAATGCACTAATTGGATCACAACAATCCATATCCTGCATGTGATGGAAATGGCGGTGCAATAAAGTGCTCCAACTCCTTCAGTGCTTCCTCTTCAATGCAATATTAATAACATGTGACCAGTCTCTTCATTGAACGGGCTGTGTTTCACATGGTGGGACGTGTGACGTCTCCCAGCCAATCGGCACTAACGGGTCATCACATCGTAATTCGCCACACCCACCTGACAGGCCTCAAAATATCAAAATATCACTCTGGATTTTTTTTTTTAATGGGTCCCAAAATACGAAACAAGACCTGCTGATCAGAAGATGGAAAGTAACGCCGACATGATAGTGTAGCATATGCTGCTCATGGCGCTGAGAAACAACAGCAAAAAAGTTACCACTTCCACACAAAATAGAACTCATTAATTAATTCATTTTCTACCGCTTATCCTCACGAGGGTCGCAGGGGGTGCTGGAGCCTATCCCAGCTGTCTTTGGGCGAGAGGCGGGGTACACCCTGGACTGGTGGCCAGCCAATCACAGGGCACATATAGACAAACAACCATTCACACTCACATTCATACCTATGGACAATTTGGAGTGGCTAATTAACCTAGCATGTTTTTTTTGGAATGTGGGAGGAAACCGGAGTACTGGGGGGAGAACATGTAAACTCCACGCAGAGATGGCCGAGGGTGGGGAAAGACAAAATAAGAAAAAAAAGTTACCACTTCCACACAAAATAGGAGGAGAACTCATTCATTCATTTATTCATTTTCTGCCGCTTATCCTCACAAGAGTCATGCTGGAGCCTATCCCAGTGATCTTGGGGCGAGAGGCAGGGTACACCCCTGGACTGGTGGCCAGCCAATCACAGGGCACATATAGACAAACAACCATTCACACTCACATTCATAGCTATGGACAATTTGGAGTGGCTAATTAACCTAGCATGTTTTTTGGAATGTGGGAGGAAACCGGAGTACTGGGGGGAGAACATGCAAACTCCACGCAGAGATGGCCGAGGGTGGGGAAAGACAAAATAAGAAACAAAAAGTTACCACTTCCACACAAAATAGGAGGAGAACTCATTCATTTATTCATTTTCTGCCGCTTATCCTCACAAGAGTCGTGCTGGAGCCTATCCCAGTGATCTTGGGGCGAGAGGCAGGGTACACCCCTGGACTGGTGGCCAGCCAATCACAGGGCACATATAGACAAACAACCATTCACACTCACATTCATACCTATGGACAATTTGGAGTCGCTAATTAACCTAGCATGTTTTTTTTGGAATGTGGGAGGAAACCGGAGTACCCGGAGAAAACCCACGCATGCACGGGGAGAACATGTAAACTCCACACAGAGATGGCCGAGGGTGGGGAAAGACAAAATAAGAAGCCAAAAAGTTACCACTTCCACACAAAATAAGAGAACTCATTCATTCATTCATTTTCTACCACTTATCCTCACAAGGGTTGCAGGGGGATGCTGGAGCCTATCCCAGCTGTCCACACAGAGATGGCCGAGGTTGGAATTGAACCCTGGTGTCCTAGCTGTGAGTTCTGCGCGCTAACCACTCATCCACCGTGCAGCCCCCATTATTTATTGTCATCTAAAATATATTTAATGTAAAATGTTTAGTTGAATAGTACAGTACATCACCATTATTTTTGCCGTTATGATATTTAATTATTAATAATGATTCATATTCTTAGCCAGTAAAAAAATGTTACTTTGATAATTTATCCGATTCTGCTGTTCATTTTGAAGTAATAAGTTGTTGTTGCTCTATAAATGATGCATCGACAGTCGAGAAGAAAACTCAAATTTCAGTGTAAAAAAATACTTTTAATTCCTCCTGATACTTTTATTATAGGAAACAATATTTTTATTTTCACTGTTAAAAAACTTCTTGCTCAAGACTAAAATGAAAATGGGTCAGAATCCAGATTGAACACTGATTTAGTAGCGGATAATGAAATATGAACATTTGCGTCCACTGCTGTACACGGTACAGTATACGTATTAGTATATATATTACTGTATATACAGTACATGTATTGTATATATAGATTAGCATCTTCATGAGCGCAGTAACTATCGGCGCTTCCTGCCCGTGTTCTTCCTCTTCAGGGCCAGGATCCACGCAGGAAGAGCAGGACGGCGCGTTGGCACCTCCTTCATTTCCACTGGCGCCTCGTAGTCCTCCTCCTCCTCCTCCGTGACGGAGCCTCCTTCTGTGCCATAGTCCTCCTCCGAATCGCTAGCCTCCGCCTCCACTTGGACCGGCGGTATCCACTCCACCTTCTCTGCAAAATGAACCCGCCGGTTGGGCTCCACTCGTCTCTGGTCCAAAGACACGCCGAGAAAAAGTACATGAGATGAGTACGGCCGTCACATACAGTACACGAGAACTACACATTGGAGGCTGATCCTGAATAATACTGGGGGGTTGAACTGGAAATGTAGATGTTTCTGCTCAGTTCTTTGCGGTCTGCAGGAAGCCAGGCAGATACGCAAGATGAGTATCCATGACTTACCCTTTTGCTTTCCCGTGAGGAATCTGAATTGTGGAATGCTGAGTTCCTGAGGACACCTCGTGTTGGTGTAGGAGCACGAGGAGAAACGGGGGGGCCAACCGGGCTTCCATTTGGCCTGAACACGACGCTGGGGTGATGCTCCTGGGAGTCATCCATGGAATGGCTGCTTAGCGAAGACGTGAAGCCATCTGGAATAAAAGACAATTCCACGTATTAGACATGAACATCTGATCTTCTTATGTAGGCGGAGCCTAGAGACACACTTTGTCCATCTTGAGTCCAGCCCTGGTGAGACGTCTCTTCTGAGTGGTGTTGTCTCTTCCTGCTGACTCTGTTGATTGGCGAGTCTTCCAGAACGTCTGCACGCTGCAAACATCAAAAAGTTAGATCCACACATTTTCTGAGCACACAACCAAACCTCTGGATGCTCTCATGTTGGCATCTACCTCCACGTTGGAAGATCTTGCTTGCACCCGTGCACTCTCCTTCAGCCGTTCACGTGCCGGGCTTTGTCCTTGGTCCATTGGTTCTGACGGGTCAACCTCCACGTGACCAGTGCTGTCCCGTATTTCTGGAATGTTCCCTCCGGCAGGGAAGTTATAAGCCGGCAGTGACTCGCTACCCCTGAAGCTCCACCCCCTGTTCAAACCTCCCGATTGGTGCGGAACCAAAGCATCTGGGCCGTCATTATTAGACATTGAGGTGCGGCTGCTGACCGTCTCCTCTGGTGGTCTCTGATTGGTCGAGGAAGCCGAGAGGGCGGGGTTCAGGAACTTGGCCCACTCTTGACCGGAGATGATCTCCTCCAGCAGATTGATGGAGCTGAAGCCAAACTGCAAGTCGTCGCTTGATCTGAAACGGGGAGAACCCGACATTGAGTGCATGCGGTTACCACGGTGACGTCGATGGCGACTTGAACTTTCATCACCGAGCCGTTCAGTTTACGCTCGGCACATGTGGCTGAGCTCCATGTTTACAAGCGTTCCTCTCGAACTTCTTAGCACGTTCTTAGCAGTCATTTTAGGGGACATGTGTTGGGCAAACGTTGGCGTCGCTAAAATCTCACGGGGGCCGGTTTCCTCCCACATTCCAAAAACATGCTAGGTTAATTAGCGACTCCAAATTGTCCATAAGTATGAATGTGAGTGTGAATGGTTGTTTGTCTATATGTGCCCTGTGATTGGCTGGCCACCAGTCCAGGGTGTACCCCACCCCAAAGACAGCTGGGATAGGCTCCAGCATCCCCCCGCGACCCTCGTGAGGATAAGCGGTAGAAAATGAATGAAAGAATGAATGAGTTCTCCTCCTATTTTGTGTGGAAGTGGTAACTTTTTGTTTCTTATTTTGTCTTTCCCCACCCTCGGCCATCTCTGTGTGGAGTTTGCATGTTCTCCCCCCAGTACTCCGGTTTCCTCCCACATTCCAAAAAACATGCTAGGTTAATTAGCCACTCCAAATTGTCCATAGGTATGAATGTGAGTGTGAATGGTTGTTTGTCTATATGTGCCCTGTGATTGGCTGGCCACCAGTCCAGGGTGTACCCCACCCCAAAGACAGCTGGGATAGGCCCCAGCACCCCCGTGAACCTCGTGAGGATAAGCGGTAGAAAATGAATGAATGAATGAATATTATCAATTAGTTTATTATATTTTATTACTTATTATTTTATTATATTATATTACATTTTATTATATATATTACTAATTAATTATTAGTTCATTATTATTACTATCATCATTACTCTTCTTCTGATTATTACTCCTAGTAGTAGTAGTAGTAGGCTAATATTAGCCTGCTTTTGCCCTATTATGAAATTTGTCTTTTTTTTTTATCTTTCACAAATTTCATAATAGGCCTAAAGCAGGCTATTTTTAAAGGCCTATTTTAAAAATGTTCTTAAGCCCCCCTACATAATTTTATATTTTTTATTGATTTTGTTTCATTTTTTATAGATTTTCTTTACAAAAAAAATCCTATAAAAAATAAAACAAAATCAATAAAATATATTTATTTTTTATAGATTTTTTTACAAAAGAAAATTATAAAAAATACAACAAAATCAATAAAAAAATATAAAATTATGTAGGGGGGCTTAATGACATTTAAAAAATATACTAATGACGCCACTGGTCTCATTCAGAGTGTTGCTGATTACCTGATAAATCCGTCAATGGTGTCCTCCTCTGATTGCGTAACCGGGCTTTCGCCGCTGTGTCGCCATGGGAGGCTCTCTCCTGCGTCCTGATTGGAGGCCACGATCAGGCGCTTTGGTGTTGAACCCTGGGGATGGCATAGCAGACTTAGAGCACTGAGGTCGCTCCTTGTAGCATCGTTCCTAAAAACTCACTTGGTCATCCATCTTGTCTGTGAAGCCTTCCTTTCCCTTCCTGCTGCCGGGCCTCTCCTTCCATCGCTCTTTGATTTTCTCGGTCCATCGCCTCGCTTTGCTTTCTGATGATCGTTGCTTCTGTCTCGTTGTCGCAACGCCCCCTTTCTTGGGCGTCATATGCATGTCTCTCCATTTGGACAAACTCCCATATAGTCCATTTCCGGCGTGAAAGCCTTTATTGTCCTGGTTGTCCGTGGTAAAGGACGTGCTCCCCCATGACCAGCCTGACGTGTCTTTCAACCCCTGGTCCCGTCCTGTGGCTGTGTCTTCATGTCCATTGACCTTGTCCCATTTGTCCCCACCGCCAGTCCTAAGGGGTCGTCCTTGTGAAGCATGAAAGATCTGAGGCAGTGTGGTGTTCTCCACCATGTCTACACAGGTGTTGTCTTTCTGGAGTGGGTGGGGAAAGTGACCTCGATATTGCTGAAAGGTCTCAGCGTCTTTGTGGGTTTGATTCCTCCCTACAGACGACACAGCAGGTCTTTCTGCAGGGACATCCAATTCATACCCGTTTGTAAACCCCTCGTTTATTCTCTGGTGGTTTTGGATGGGTCCAGGTCCATCTGTCTCCCATGCGGGGCTCGCCTGCCGTTCTCGTCCATGCTGGAGCTTTAGTCGCTCCAGCATGGACTGCAGTAAGGCCTGGCTGTCCGGCGGGTTGCCTGGCTGAGACATTTGGACGCAAACACTTGACACAACACAGACCTTCACGGTATATTCTTCACAGCTGATGTTATGTCTTCCGTTAATTTGACATCTGTCAACAAAAAGAAATAATAAATGTAATCCTCTTTGGGCATGCTCCAGTTAGTTCCCATGGTCCCAAACCGGGCTCGTAATCCAAAGATCTCACTACTTCTTGCCTTTCAAAATGTCCAAGGAATGTCCACAAAGTCTACTCGAGCAGACGTTGATGTCAGCAGTGACGGGTGGAGAGACAGAGACGGTGCACAGCAATGTTCCAGAGATGTGGAACACAGAAGCAGAAGGACCAGAAAGACCAGTGAGGTGAGATGATTGAGCACTGACAGCAACTCTCTATCTCTCTCTCTCTCTCTCTCTCTGCCAAACCGCTTTATTTGACCTTTATTTGTATCCATGGCTCCACTTGAGTGGCGGACGAAGCATGTGGGGGAGCCGCTGCCGCTTATCTGACCCGTGAATGTAATAAACAGCCAATCAGGGCAAGTCAATGGAGGTTGGAATGGAGGTTACTGGTGCGACGGGGAAGCACAACAAACCGATAGATGGAGCTGATTTTTTTTTTTAATACTCGGCATCTGAAGTTGAATAATTGAAATTCTTTAAAGCTTTTATGTTTTTTTTTCCCGGATTATTATCTACTACAGGGGTAGGGAGAGAATTAAAACCGATTAGGTTCTCCCTACTCCTTTGTGGACATGTTGACTTGTCTGACACAGTAAAAAGCACCTGTTTAGAGGGTTTTTTCATCCAAATAATTATGTAATATTTCACATAATTTGTTGAATTTGTGGCCTCATCAAGAAAACATTGCAGTAAAGTTGAGTTATGTAGTTAGTGTAACTATCAAAATACTATCAAACTATCAAAAACAATCCTTGTTATTATTCATTATTATTTTCACATAAATTCATAAAATGGACGATCCAGCTATACATTTTTATTTTTTAAAATATTGTCTTTTTTTAACTGAAATATTTAAATTGAGGCCTGTTACAGCGCGTCCAATCCCAGGCGCATGCGTGTACTTCAACCACGCCCTTCTTTAACGTGTCGACTCTCTGATTGGACCACACTCCGGAAGTGTTTTGTGGCGGCGTGAACAACATTACCGGTTTTCCAGTCGTCCATAAAGTAAACTTGGTTAAATATATATATTTTAAAAAAAGACGATGCCTGCGGTTTGGTGTTTATGTCCCGGTCTGCTAAAGTCTCACAACTCGTTAGAAGTGAGCTGCTAGTTTATAACCGTAGTGAAGGAGCTCCAGAAATGGACTGCGTTGTGACGGGTGGAAACGTCAAAGGTTTGTTTACAGTCATTTGGCATTAGCGTGTCCCATAATAGTTATAATTGTTCTAATATTGTTATCCCGTCAATGTACTGTGCAGTGTTCGCCAAAGCCATTCACTCCTTGTCCAGAATCGGCGATGAGCTCTACGTGGAGCCTCAGGAAAATGGGGTAAACTTCTTTAGATTGGGGATTGATTCTTTTGATGGTGGGAGACTGCTACTAATGTTATGTTTCTCTCTTGTAGCTAGCACTGCGGTCTGTCAACTCCTCCCGGTCGGCGTATGCGTGCTTCCTGTTTGCGCCACTCTTCTTCAGCAGGTGCGGATTGCGTTAGTGATGTGCGGGTCGATACTGATGTATCGATATCCCCGATACCGGGGCTCTAAACTCGTTTTTTCAAATGAAAATATCGATAATGCTACAGTCATTTGAGGTAATACATATAATAACGAACATGAACACAGTGGAAAGTACATTATTATTATTATTATTAGTAGTAGTAGTAGTAGTAGTAGTAGTAGTAGTATGTATGTGCAGCATCATTTGAACATATTTAAGAGTCTCATCCCAAGTGTCCCTCTTTGTCTCTCCTGTGCAGGTACACGATACCCATTGGGAATGTCTTCCGCTGCAAAATGGCAATAAAGGTGTGTGTTTATATAATACTGCATGTACTTGTTGCTACTATGTCTTAGGCCCAAGAAGGAAAAACTCACAAGCATCACTGAAATACGTACATGTGATCATAAAGAAAAACACACAAAAAGTAACAAATTAAAAAGTAATATTTATTGACTTGTATTTTGTTGCACAACACTTTGAGGCAATCAATCAGACTTTTTTAGTGCTAAATGCACCTGTCAACAAGTATTTTGGCATGCAGTACTCCAGATGTTGAATTGGATGTAAATCAGAGCTCACAGAAGACCCGAGGGATCAAGACGTAACCGGGCTGACTGTTGAAGAGGCGGACTGTCACGCTTTTTGAATATTTTGGTACATTTTTTGTAGCTAAACACTCGGCTGTCATGTTTTACGCTATTACTAATGTTGGGTGTGGCTCCCCCAGTAGCAGAGCAGATTCCATTTTCCTTCATGCAGTTGTTACTCAGGTTTGCGTGTGTGTGTGTTTGCATTTTTATAATAATAATAATAATAATACATTTTATTTGTATAGCGCTTTTCAAGATACTCAAAGACACTTTACAAAAGAATGAAGTTGAATAGAGCAAGTAAACAGAATAAAAGACACACCAAAATACAACATTCATTGGTTAGTACACAGCTAAAAAAGCGGGGCGGGGCACAGCAGTCAGATATAGAAGGTTAGACATTAAAAACAGATTTAAAGAGGTGGGTTTTGAGTTGTTTTTTTGAAGGTGGGAAGGTCAGGGCAAGCACGGAGTGAGTGGGGCAAAGAGTTCCAGAGAGTGGGGGCATTGCAACCATTTCTGTTGCAATGGTTTTTGATATTGCCGAACGTGATTGCAGCATTTTCCCATCGCTTTAGTTTGTGTGGTTCGGCTTGGTACGTCATCCTTAACGGTTAACCAGTGATGGAATTAGCATCAACACTGACTTAGTCCTTTTCCTTCCATGTGTGTGTTCATATGTCAACATCCAGAGTGTGCAGGCAGTCTTCAGGTCTCTAGCGTCTTTGGAGAAGACGGTAGAAAAGTGTCATATTGAGCTGGACGAGCAAAAGGACCGCCTCACCTTTACGCTGCACTGCAAACACGGTACTACAGATTATGGCATTTTTTACCTCAAAAAAAAAAAAAGAAAAGAAAGAAAACACGTGCTCCATTTATTTTCATGGCGGTACTGTTTTGCTGTCCACAGGCCTCTTGAAGACGCACAACCTGTCTTTCCAGGACAGCGAAAGCCTACAGGCCGTGTTTGATAAGGACAGCTGTGCCAACATATTTCGAGCCAATCCCAGGTATGTACTTTGGTGGAAGTATAGTGGGTCAGGCCAGGCTAGCCTTGTACTTCCAACGTGGTTGCCTGTTTTAGGCTTGGCTCATAACCGGGGTTATGAGGTCTAGGTCACAGTTTTGGACCGCTCCATGTAATCTTAAATCTCAGGGCGATAGGGCCTTTTCTGTCGCTGGGTCCAAGGATTTGAAGTCTGTATTAAAATCGTATTTTTATGGACTTGCTATTAACAGCGGTTAGCCTGTTTTTATTTGTGTCGTTATTTGTATCTATTGTTTTATTGTGATTTTTTATTGTACTTTTTTTTAATTATTATCGAGTACGTTTTGTGCCGTTTTGTAGCGCACTGAGCACAAAGCCGAGATCCGGTTGGGCTTGGCAAAGTAAGTTCATAACCACAGTCACATCATTGTAAGTAACTCTTGAGGTTAAAATGGAGGTTTTGTTGTGCCGCATCACATATGTTCGGCCATGTTGTATGTTCTGTCACCAAATCCATACATTTTCCATGCCGCTTATCCTCACTAGAGTGGGGGTATGCTGGAGCCTATCCCAGCTGTCTTTGTGGCGAGATGAGGGCTACACCCTGGCCTGGTCGTGTCAGTCAACCAATGACTTTCAACTTGGAAGCTTCTCTCACGTATTAACTTTTCCTTAGACTGCTCGTGGACGCTGTGGTGCATTTCCCTCCCTCTCTGGAGGAAGTGACGCTGTCAGTCAACAACGAAAGGGTGTGGCTCAGGAACTACATGGATGAAGGTATAGTTGACTAAAAAGGTTCTTTTCACCGTTTGACTGATAACAAGCGTGTTTGCCTTCTTCTGAGCAGAGCAGTCCAAGGCCATGCTGACGGAACTGTGTCTGGTCTCGGAGGAGTTTGATCATTTTGCCATCCAAACGCACAACAGCATCACCTTCTGCCTTAAGGAACTACGGGTGAGAAATAAACCCCTTTGGAAGCCGGAAACCATCCATCACCAAGTTGATTTCCATCATCTGACCTGCAGGGCTTGCTGCTTTTTGCCGAGTCGACGGGTCTCCCCGTTTCTGTGTACTTTGACGAAGCGGGCAGGTGTGCACCTTCACGTCAGGACAAAGCATCGCTTCCTGTTTGTTGACTTTGCGTCTGTTTTAGCCCTCTGGTGCTTTCCGTCACTGACAGCATTCTGGAGGGGAACTTTGTGCTGGCCACGCTTTCAGACGATGCTAGAACCACCACGAGAAGGTAACAAAAACATGGTATACCATCAACAGATGCACAGTATTGGACCGGCCCCTTCACTCTTTATCATAAGACACGATGGACAACTGCTCCCCAACTTCGGGGGAACTCCAGCCTCGTCCTAGCAGGGGCTCGGTGGGGGTCTGTATTCATGTTGTGCTTTTCCGTCCCCACTCCTCAAGAGAGCGCACTCCCCCGCCGCCCCCTCCTCCCGATGACTTCATGAATGACGACATGGACTCCTACCTCATCGCCATGGATACCAGCATTGCACCCGGTCCAGCTCAAACCGATCCCGCCACTTCAAGACCGCACAAGGGAGCCAATCACAGGTCAAGACTGCACAGTGAGGAGCAAGAGGAGACGGCAGGAGGAGATGTACCGCCCAATAAGAAGGTTTGTCTTTTTATTGCCCTGTGGAACCTCCAAAAGCCGAGAACGACACTCCATCTACGTAATGTCGGCTGTGTATTAACCTAGCTACAGCGACATTGTTACTATGCTGAAGAACTAGGCTACTGCTGTGATGACACCTTGCCACACCACACCGGCTAGCTGCTAGCACTCGCACACACTCGCTAACAACGCTTTAGGCCACTGGCTGTGAGGTGTAGCGTTCCTTTTCATGTTGCTATGTGAAATCAATGTATCAATCAATAATAATCAATCATAAAAAACATAAATCCTTCTTGGAGATCATTTCGTAGCGGGCTTTCTCGGCCGAATAGGTGTGTCCCATCACCTGCATTCATTAGCTGCCTCCGTTAAAGAGAAAGACATGTGGACTGGTGAGGATGAGGGGCAATTCCAAAAAAAGGGCAGATTTCCTTGAAGGTTCTTATGGTGGCCACAGCCTAGATCAGGGGTGGGCAAACTTTTTGACTCGCATTGATATAACAAAATTTCCGGGGGGGGGGCAGACTATATATTTTACACGTAACAGTCCACCTGGTATTATTGTATCTGTAAAATTGTCATGCAATCTGCTATTATTTATTATTTTATATTTATATTTAAATATTTTAAAAATAATAAAATATTATAATTAAATTAAAATTATAATTATTAAAAAAAAAAAGTAAAATATGCAAATATAACAATATTATTATATATAATTAATACAATAATTAGCATTAATATAATAAATATAATAATCATAATAGTTCTAATAATAATATAATAATTATTATTTTAATTTTTATTATTATTATGTGCTTGTGTCTCTTTTTTCAGGAGCACTTTGTTAACAACAGACCATGTCAAACAACGAAATTGATACGACCATCAAAAGGTTGGCTCAGGCCATGATGCCAGGTTGTATGTTGAGTTTAAATGAAATACTTTGGAAAGATTGGGCGGGCCGTATTCAAACACTTGGCGGGCCGGATGTGGCCCCCGGGCCGTAGTTTGCCCACCCCTGGCCTAGACGAACCGAGTTTGCATGATTTTCTATCTGGGAAAACCACTTTGGAATTCAGAGCAACTTGGGAGTCACAGCGTGGTATCAAGGACCGCGTGTTTTGGAGGTTCCACGGTCGTGGCGTTTGGCTCGTGGGGACACAGCACGGAATGATTTTATTCTATTTCCCCTTTCTTGTGTTCCGCCGCAGTTCTGCTCCTTGTTCTTCGGATCAGTGCTGCCTACATCTTCACAGACCACCAACCAGGAAGTGCTGGCCAGTGATAGTGAGGACGACGAGAAGCTTTAGACCAAGTGTTACTTTCAGTGGTAAAGCCTAAATTTCCTTTTTTAGTTTAGAGACAATAATGCTAATAATGCTAACAGCAACCAGCATGCATGTGTGTAAAATATATATTTTTTTATTATTATTATTATTACTATTATTATTGTACGACAGTGTGACCTTTGGGGATCATGTTGAAGAGAAGCAAAGCACTTGAGTTTTTTTGAGGAGCTTTGAATAAACCCAGATTTTCCAAGAAAAGGGAATGTTTTAAAAGTAAGACTCGGAATAGGAAAAAGAACTTTTCATTGTTTCTCTTTGGACCTGAAAGCTTTTACCCCTCGTCTGGGGTTTCCTCCTCTCTCTCTTCTTCTTGGTCTCTTTCTCTCTTCTCTTCCTCTCCTCTTCATCTCTTCTCTCCTGCTCCTGTGGCTGCCACAACCACCACCTCCTCCTCTCTGGTCTCCTCTGCTCCTCCTCCATTGGCTCCTCACTGAAGTCCTGGATCAAGATCGTAGGGACTTGTATTCTGGTGGCCACCACATTTTTGGCTTGCCCGTGGAAGAGACTAAAATGTTTAGCCGGTTCAGCGTGAGGAGCGGCCGGTTTCGGAGAGTCTGCGGGGGCTTGACTGGGGTCGCTGAAGAGATCTTTGGAGAGGCGTCGTGTTAACCGGCAGGACTTGCGGACACAGACGTCTCCGGAAAAGCTCGTGTTCGGGCTGCCGTAGTCTGCTGCCATCTCAGCGGAGCATTTCCCTTTCTCTGTCTCCTCGCAGACCTGACTGAGAACGGCTTCCTGGTGTGCTAGCTTTGATTGACACGTTTCGTGTGCGCCTCCTCCCTGCTGGATGTGGCCACCGACGCTAACCGTGTCACGTATCTTGGCGCTACTTTGCACGCCAGCTGCCAGTTCCTGCTGCGTGGTGTTTGCGTGTTCCCCGGCATCGCCTTCTTGGGTCCGCGCCAGGGTGTCGCCGGGCTTCTTTCTTTGGGGGCGGGGCCTCTCCGAGGTGTTTTCTGGTGACTCAGTCCTGTGATATTCCTCCGCACCAGCACCTCCCTGCCAGGAGCTGCAGTCATCTGGCCCGTTCGCTCCTGTTCGTGATTGAGAGCCTTTGGCAGCCTCGTTGGAGTCGTCCTGCTCCAATTCCGTCATTTCCTGTCTCACCGCTTCAAGGTGTGTCGTTTCTCTTCCTGCGTCTCCTCCCTGTCCACCCCCATCTTTGTCCTCCTTGAAGCTCAACTCATTGCAGCTCCTCCAGTCCTTTGAGAGTTGCCTCGGAACTCTTTCCCCGACGTTCCCGCCTTTCCTCCGCCTGGACGTAGACAGCGATAGACTGGAAGCCGAGCGGGGGAGGCGCAAAGACAGATTATCTCCTGCTTTCTTTTCCAGTTCCTCCTTCTTGAGTTGAGCCCTCGCCCACGCCATACGGTAACCCCGGCAGCGACCTCTGGGGTCGAAGGTGGACGAGGGTCTGTCCTTCTTCCACCTGGCCAGCTCCTTCTCCGTGCGTCTCTCCAGTTGGCTGGCTGAGAGGGGAACGGCACACACCTGGAAGAGGAGGTGGAACGTGTGCTGATGGTTTCATGGTGGGGTTCCATTACCAGTCGTCGTTTTTGAGGCTGTGCTTAGAACCTCCTTAAGATCCAACAGTGCAAATGTCAATTTTTGTTATTTCTTAACTGGTCTTAAAATGTTTATCAGGGCATAATTGACCCAAATATAAGACACATGGTCAGAGCTTTTCTTCCTGTCACTCACACACTATTGACCTTGCAAGACCCGCTGGCAGGGGTTCTCCTTACCTCCGCTATGAAGTCGTCCTCCACCTCTCGGACCTCACACCTGACGTCCCTCAGCCTCTGCAGGGTCTCCATCTGGCCCTGGCACCGCTTCCTTTGCTCGGCCCGACCCAGCACCCTGCGTACCAGCACGGCGGCCACCTGCAGCAGCACCCGCACCCCTTATACAGCACAAGGACGACTCTGGTGATTATTCTGGTGGGTTCCCGCTACTTCCTACTGAGGTGCTGTCCCACGCAAGCAGTACGATTCCCATATCATCTTGCATGATCTCAGCTGGTATATAAATAGTGATGACATTGGAAACAGTATGGCTTCTCACGGGTGCGAGTGAGGGATTTACCATTGCAGAAAAACAGGTCCCACACTCGGAGCAGCGCGTTGAAGGGCAGGTGCCGCGTGAACAAACACATCAGCCAGTCCGTGGCGAACATGAGGGGCTCCACTCCGTGCTGCTGCAGGTGTTTGTGTGCGGGGGGGCATGCTCTTTTCAACACCCAGGTCAGCATCGTGGCATCGAAGAGGACTCCTTCCTTCGTGACACAACAGCGCCGGCATCCGTGAAGCTGTCGCTACTAACGTGGTGATGTGTTCATGGACATCCTGTATGTTAACTTGGGGGTCCTCACCAGTAGTGGGCTGTAGTATCCTGGTAGGTAGAGCTCACTGATTTGCACCAGACACCAGAAGGCCTCCTGTCACAGGTCAGCATCCACGTTATTTCCAAACCATCTTGGCTGTTAAATTAATATTCTGTATGTGACGTCTTCTTTACAGAATATGACAGCGGCCCTTCCCACCCATGTCTCAGGACCCAACCAGTCCAGGGTGTACCCCGCCCCTCGCCCAAAGACCGCTAGAATGGATGATTAGTCTCAGTACCTCCGCTGGCATGTTCATCAGGAGGACTGCAGCCACTGGTCCTTGAGCCTGGCAGTACCCGTCCTCTGGTTTGTACTGAGTGTAGGCTTTCAACACCCGGAACAAGTCTTGCTGCCTAGACACGCACAACAGGCCTGGGTTCCGATAAAACTGCCTTTGGCGTAAGAGGCAAATAATCTGCAGCACACCCGTGTCGCTCCTTGGAGAGGAACATCTCGTGGAAAGGAAACTGGCGGTCCAGGTCTCTCTCAATGACGCTCACCCACTGCTGCAGGGCGACCTTTGAGTCCAGAGACTTTTGGGGGGGGTGAAATATTGCATCTGGCTGTTCTGAGTTGAGTGGGTGTTGGGTTTTTACCTGGAAGAGGTCTTTGCTGCTGTTCATCCTGGTGATGGCGCCGCACAGACGAGGCCAGCACTTGGCCCGCAGGGAGGACGGGATGCCTTTCTGACACTGAACTTTGACCTGCCATCAACACATAAAGCCAGATGGGAGGTAGATAGAGTAGACTGATTGGCGGGAAGCCATACCAAGTTATTCTTCTTGGACAAGATGCTCTCCCATTGGTCCATAACGTTGATCCACTTGGCTTCCCTCTGTCTGACCAGTCCAGGTTGTGGACCCGCAGTCCTGCTGACCGATGCAACCAGTTAAATACTGCAATGTCCCTCAGAAATAGATCATCTTATTGCTGTGTCGTGTGGAGGACAGGAAGTAGTATTAGGTTATTATTGTGCTGATGGTGAGATCATTCCAAACGCCAACAAAAGCCAGTCTGGCGATATTATTATGTCTCACTGAATATTCCAGTAACACTACTGCCACCCAGTGTAGAAGACTACACATTACAATTTTAATGCGTCTTCTTAATGCCTTATTTGTATTTTAGTTCATTTAACCATTTCTATGGCTTCATTTAGACACAAATATATATAACACTTGCATAAATATGCTTATATTTTATTCCCCCACGAATGGCAATATGGCAAGGAACGACAGGAACTCAAACTTTACTCCACCCACCTGCAACCGACTCTTTACGTTGTTACACACTTTTTACGCTGTGATTGCAAATGTTAGCAGTATGTCGAGTATGATATGAAAGTCTTTGTATACGTTGGTGGCGCTGAAAAGCAGGAAACAGGAAAACCACACGGCAGCCATCGCTGTGCAAGCTCCGTGGCGGCGCAGAAGCAGCGAGCAAAATACGAAGACAAATTCAAAGTAGGCATTTCTGCAATGGCGGGTTCACACGTCGGCCTGCTTGACATTTCATTTAGCTGTCATGTCGTTCGTATTTAAATTACATTTTAGGCTGACTAAAGCAAAGCACTGTGTCGTCATCACACATTTTTTTTAGTTGACTGAAATTTCCAAACACAAATCAATCAAACACTGCCAATAAATAGGAGGAACTGCTCACCAGGCTTTAGATCCATTGGACACGATGAAGCCAAAGCGGTCTGTCTCGGGTTCGGAGCTGACCTCTGACCCCGTGTCACATCCGGAACTCGCCTCTTGACTGGGTGGACTCAGCATTTTACTGGCAGGTGAGGAATGATAATAATAATAATAATAATAATAATAATAATAATAATAGATGGCAGCGATTAACACCGCAAGAAACAATAAAAACCAGACAATAAAAATAACACAGCTGAGTTGTTCCTTGAAAAATGTGTTACCTTCTTGCATGTCTGTCCTGACCGTCCTCTGAAGGTGTGTGTGATTATCTGGGGGTGGAAAATGACTAACTTCCTCTTACGCGCTTGCTCTTTGGCCCTTCTCTCTCTGCAGCCATCTGACACTGACACTGACGCATGATGTTACCTCAAATCAACTTCTTCCGACACAGTATGGGCATATATGGAAAATATGTTTTTGCTGGAAGATGACACATTCATCGTGACATCGACTTGAGTGAGTAATGTGCTTCCCTTTTTTTCTGCAGCGTTTCAATCCAGCATCATCATCATCTAAAAAAAAAACCTCCAATCAGAATAAGTAATAAAAATAATGTTTTTAAAATGTACTATACATTCGTTTGTAAGTTCATCTGTTCCACAAATTACCAGGGATCCTGAATGCATCCTGGCCCTTACTGCGCATGTCAATTTATCGGTGTCTTCCGGTCGAAGCGCAATACAGACTGCAGAGGTAAGACTCTCCAAAGGTCAACATAAACAAATGACGACTTATAGTTTTTTCATTCAAATATCAACGTAAAGAACCGTCGACTGACTAATGAGACGTCATCTTTAGCTTCAAGAATGAAGGCGGCGTCTAACGGATAGAGCTGGTCCTCTGTTTTCCCAAGTTAGCTTGTGTGCTAGCCATCGAGTGACGTTCTGTCACTGTTATTGAACGTCAGACCAACACATTGGATTTATTATTGTATACGGAGAAGCACGTTTTGGTCATTTTAAAGTAGTTTAAGTACGACACAGAGCTGCGTAGAAATGATGAAATAAATGTACGTGCGCACCATTATTAGTGGCGTTATATCATCCTATGTGTTCTCTTAGCTTACATGAAATATGACGGGCCACGTGTTTTAACCTGTTGAAGATAATAATCCCAAAGATTCCACACCCAATATCCACGTATATCCATGTCATAAATCCCGTGGGGAACAGTCATCGACAACACAACACGTTTAAGCTCGAAGTTTATCCACTCTTAGCCGTTCATGGAATTCCAGGCGTTGCCTCTAGGGCGGCGCCCGCACAGCTGTTGGCTATGTTCGTCAGAGTCATGTCAATAAAGTTAGCATTTGATATTTACATTATGGAAGCCCGTTTGAGCCGCTGAAAGAAAAATAAAATAAAAAAAATAAAGCTAAGTTAAAAAGTCTAAATTATGAGATACAAACTGTGCATGTGTTATTTTGACTTTTTATTTCATAATTTCGAATTTGTATCTCTTAATTATCATTTACTATTGGGATATTGATTTTCTTTCAATGGCGGAAACACTTCCATGTTAGATATTATCTTGTTATTTTTTAAATGTCTTTTTAGATGTCTGCTTCAATGAGTCTGCGTCTTCTCTACTGCTACGCCAAGCCAGGTACTTCCTATCCTATCTGTAATATTTTTTTTAAAATGGCAACATTTCAAACATACATGTGTGTACTTGCAGGTACTTTTGGAAGTACTCTTGTACGTCCATTCAGTGTCAGTGTGCAGCGCAGCGGCTTCAGTGAGTCCACATTGCGGCTGGTAGATCTGTGATATCTGCATTCATTCAACGTAATGTTTTTAATCATCTCCGTGTAATTGCAGAGTACGTTAACGCTCAAGAGCAGGCCACAGACTTGAAGTCCATCACTGACCGTGCTGCAACCACTCTCCTATGGACAGAGCTCTTCAGAGGTGCCGCATCATTCATTTGCTCGCACCATCACTGCTGTTCGTTTTAATAATGTACAAAACATCACCCAAATGCTAGACTACTCTAGCATCACTGATTACTAATTACTGACACCTAGTGGCCAATGTAGAGTACTACATTCTCAATTCTTCTGCATTGTATTTGTATTTTACTTCATTTAGCCTATTTTTCTAGAACTACCTGACGTGTACTGCTGTACAATATGTTGTCACTCATTCCTTGGCCCCTCCCTCAGGCTTAGGAATGACCATGAGTTACCTCTTCCGTGAACCCGCCACCATCAACTACCCCTTTGAGAAGGGCCCCCTTTCACCTCGCTTCCGTGGTGAGCACGCCCTGCGTCGCTACCCTAGCGGGGAGGAGCGATGCATCGCTTGCAAGCTCTGTGAGGCCATCTGCCCCGCTCAGGTGATCATGAACACGCACACACACAGAGCTGTGTGTCTAGCGCTGTCTCCTTTAATTCCATCTTAGTGGGTTTTTTCACTGCTTTGCTGTTGATCTGATGTTTGCTTTTTTGTTTTGACGTTGCCCAGGCCATCACCATTGAGGCGGAGACTCGAGCAGACGGCAGCAGGAGGACGACACGCTACGACATTGACATGACCAAGTGCATCTACTGTGGATTCTGCCAGGAAGCCTGTCCGGTGGATGCCATCGTTGAGGTGAAATACAGTAACTCGAACACAGTGGGGGGGCTGACAGGATAGGATTACAAATGCAATTTGTACTTGTAAGTATATCTTAACACGTTGTGGCTGTTCTCCTTTCCCTAGGGTCCAAACTTTGAGTTCTCAACAGAAACACACGAGGAGCTGCTGTACAACAAAGAGAAGCTACTCAACAACGGAGACCGGTGGGAGGCTGAGATTGCGGCCAACATCCAAGCGGACTACCTGTACAGATAAGACCCATCGGTCTAAGCTTGTCTGGACGTGGCCAGCATGCAAATCCAACGTCTGTTTGTAGCTTTACAAATAGGAGTCAAATCTTGACACCCCCATGTTGGCTTTATAGCTTATAAAGCCTCTGCACACGCTGTGGTTTTCTGTCAGCTACATACATAAGTTATTGTTTCACAGCCAAGGCTTGTATTTGTGTTTTCCCTTACGCTACAAAAATCTTGACAATAAATAAGGTTTTTAAAATGTGAGTATTGTGTCCTATGATTGACTGGTGTACGAGTATCTGGACTGGAGAGAACCCATACTGCATCTTCATGGTGAAGGGATCCCTCGAAAGGCATGCAATCATATTTCGTGGCTGCAAGTTCAGTCAAGATGGTTGTACTGTGGAGTCCAATGATACATCGCTACTTTAAAAAAAAAAGAATTATTAAAAACTTTGGAAACACAAATTAAAGTTTTTTTCCATTTCAGTATGTCAGTCAGAAAATATTAACCTGAATAAAATATACAAAGTATGAATGAAATGTGTGCTTTCTCAATTAGAAATATGAACTACATTATATACAAATGAGGACGAGTTTATTTATACAGTGTCTAAAGCCGCAATACATGTTTAGAATTGTTACACAAAAACATGATAATTGAATATAAATAAACAGTCAACATATCTACAAAAGTATTCATAATTTTTATATTTTTAGCTGGTAACGTTGATTTTCTCCCGGCAACAAGAGAGCACACGATGTGACGTCACATACATGAAACAGCGGACACCTTTACTATGAAGTCACAGACAAAGGAGGTTGACGTCATCAGCAGTGAGCTCGCGGCGCTTGCCTTGGGAGGGAGTTTTGCCGCTACGCAGGTCACATGATAAGGGCGGAAGCTGACTCATAGGCCACGCTGAATCTCCCGCGTACGCAGCCATTTACTCTTTCCTCTTGTCTCAGCACCACCGGTAAGTCTACGGCTGCTTCTCTCCGACAGGGCCCGTCCACGTTTTGACTACATTTCTAAAGAATTCTTGAACGCGGGTACGATTTTATTCAAGAGGTGTGCTTTGCTTTTGCGCCGCGTTGAAGGCGTCTTTGCGTGCCGTGCCTTTTTTAAGTGAAGCCATTTGTATGCAACATCGGTGCTAACTTGCTAGCAAAGTTAGCATGGCGTAGAGCGAAAGAATGGCGCCCATGCTGCGTGCTAGCTAGCTAAAAGACAATTGACGCTTAGACCGTTACTTCTTTGTCCTCTCAAACTTATCAGTCGCATTTAAATAAGTGCATTCTTACATTGTGGATGTTGATAAGTGAGCCGTTTCGGCTACATTGCGCTACTCCGTGAGTTGTCTTCCACTTCGATTGTTCCAGTCTTTTAACACGCTGAAGTCACGTTTAAATGCAGGAAGCCAAGCTAGCTTCAATATTTTTATTTTCTCTAACTGGGGCTCTCCTTTTGTGTAATAAATTTGCTTGTTATTGGTCTGATATCGGCTAGTGTCGTAAGTTAAGCTAGGCTACAATGCTATAGAATGTACGAGAACGTTGCGATATGCACGGGCGCCATTATGCTATAACCGTTCGCGTTTTGCTCCTAACTGCCGTTCACAGCACACAACTTGCATTTCTAACTATTGAACCATTGAAGCATGTGTGGCCCAACTCCATTGTTAACATCCCTCACTCCGAGCTAGCATGTAGCAAAGACCCTCCCCGAGCTAACAATCCCGCCCTGTTTTATTGTCGGCAGATAAGTGACTACCATGGCGGATAACCCCCCTCCAGCGGCCACGTTTAAGGTAAGAGTTGGGGACCGTGGCGACTCTTGGAAGGACGAAAAATGAATGAATCGATAAAAGCATAATGTGCACGTTGGTTAACCGGCGTCGACCAGTTTGAACTCACCGTGCTTTGTTTTCCTTTGACAGCTTGTGCTGGTCGGCGATGGAGGAACTGGGAAGACGACTTTTGTCAAGAGACATCTCACAGGAGAGTTTGAAAAGAAATATGTCGGTGAGTATCACGTCACCAGGTATGGCCGGGACGAGGGTCTGACCGTATGATGACCTTTGGCCAAAAATATCACAGTAAAACGTCAAGAAATACCCTTTAATTCGTTCTAGAAGGTCTGACTCAAATCAGAAAGCAAATGTCAAACCAATTAATCTATTACAGATAATAACACAACACATTTTATACATAATAATTGCAGCTTTTGTTCTGAAAATTATGCAAAAATATCAACAAACGATTGACAGCTGAACTTTTATCACTTTTATGCAAAACAATCAGTGAACAAAATACATACTGACATTATTAAACCATATAATAGAACATTCATTCTTTTTTTTTACCGTGCTGGAGCCTATCCCATCTGTCTTTGGGCTAGAGGCGGGGTACACCCTGGACTGGTGGCTAGCCAATCACAGGGCACATATAGACAAACAACCATTCACACTCACACAGTGGCCAATTAACCTGGCATGTTTTTGGAATGTGGGAGAAAGCCCACACATACACGGGGAGAACATGCTAACTCCACACAGAGATGGCTGAGGGTGGAATTGAACTGGGGTCTCCTAGCTGTGAGGCCTGCACGCTAGCCGCTCATCCACCGTACAGCCATAATAGAACATATATATTTCAAATAACAATTACAGGAGTAGTTTCTAAATAAAAAAGCAAATGATCTCCACTTTGTCATTGTAGAAACAATATGGCACAAAATTATAGTAATTTTTAATCAGACCTTCATATCGTGGTACACCTTGAAACCCGTCTCAGGCCCACGCCGGCCGCTGAATACTTCAATTCGTCATGGTGATTGATTGAGGCCTCGTCTTTTTCTCGTAGCTACGCTAGGAGTCGAGGTGCACCCCCTGGTTTTTCACACCAACAGAGGAGCGATCAGGTTCAACGTGTGGGACACAGCCGGACAGGAGAAGTTTGGGGGCCTGAGAGATGGCTACTACATTCAAGGTGTGTGTCACTCTTGGTATTCATTTTGAAGATACCGGATGTTCCATAGCAGTGTGCTCGGTGTCGGTTGAAATCTAGCCCTGGTCAATTTAAGACTGTTTAAAAGGCTTTCGGTAATGTTGATGTCATAAGACACAATTTAAAAAATTGCAGGGTTTAATAGATTTTTGGTGGACATATGGCATACCTTGGTTAGTGTCATTAACTTTTACTGTAACTGAAACAGACACTAACTTAATCCATTCTCAAAGCTGGAAATGTTTTTTAGTATTTGTACACAATTAAAAATGCATACAAGTGATAGGCTTAAATGAACATTTAACTTTTACCTTCATTGAAGATCCGACTCTTGACATAAGTGTTCCCAAAGACAAACACCTTCCTGTTTTGCCATCAATCATTTCTTCAATGCAGTAGTTTCTCTCCTCCAATTCAATTGAAGAAATAACTCTTGAAGGTGATGGTTGATCTTCGGTGAAGGGAAAAGTAACCTTAAATGTTCGTTCATTCTTCATTTAGCATAAACGTAAGACAATAAAACCTTGGTCTACGTTAATCCGGCTGCCATTTTTGTACACTAGCTGGAATTGTGACTGTTTTCTGTGCTCTGTGGGGCCTTTTTGAAATGGAGTATGACATGGAAGCATGTAAAGTGTTTGCCTTCCAACAGCCCAGTGTGCCATCATCATGTTCGACGTCACCTCCCGCGTCACGTACAAGAACGTCCCCAACTGGCACCGCGACCTGGTGCGCGTGTGCGAAAACATTCCCATCGTGCTGTGCGGCAACAAGGTGGACATCAAAGACAGGAAAGTCAAAGCCAAAAGCATCGTCTTTCATCGCAAGAAGAACCTGCAGGTAAGCCTCACGCCCGTTTTTATCCTTCACTGGTGATGAGGATGACTGCTAACTGCTCCTTGACTGCTGTCTTCCAGTACTATGATATTTCGGCCAAGAGTAACTACAACTTTGAGAAGCCTTTCCTGTGGCTAGCAAAGAAATTAGCCGGAGATCCCAACATGGATTTTGTGGAAATGCCAGCCCTTGCTCCCCCGGAAGTCTCAATGGATCCCAACATGGCTGCCAAGTATGAGGAGGAGCTTGAGGTCAGTTGGATACCGCCGCTGGAAAGTCTAAAGCCTTGTCCACATGTAGCGGGGTATTTTAAAAACCGCATATCTTCCTGTCCGTTTATGGAACAAATGCCTCCACACAGAATAAATGCATCGCCAACCAAACCTGTAGGGGGCACAAGTTCCTAAAATTCTATCCAATCAGAATCATCCTGTCACACGCACACTTGTGTAGACGGACAAAGTGGTGGAATGGCTTATAAACGTTTTAGAATACAAATTCGTCAAAATGTCGGCATTGAAGCCTGCTACGAGGACACCAAGGATGTCCGACCTCAGAGTTTCTTCACCTCTGCTCTTTCAAAATGAAGCAATATTTGGCTTGCAAATACAAGCGTGCAAAAAGCGCTTGAAAAATGGCTCCAACCAACATCCATGTTTCTGATGTAAGTGCTCATGTGACGTCACGGCATACGTTGGCGCAGGTAGCGATGCTGGGGAAACGTAGAACTCCGGTTGTTGGCATCCATACCCAAACACATAATCAGATTGGTCGTGTGGATTATAGGCCACATCGTGGAGAAATAACTTGGTTTGATACCCGCCTACGTGTGGACAGGACCTAAGCCTCCGAGCATCGACTTGACTTAATGCTGATCTCCCTCCACCCCCCCAGGTTGCAGCACAAACGGCACTCCCAGACGACGAAGATGACCTCTAACCTGTTACCTGAGCGACCCCCCATCCCTCCCCCATTCCTTCCCCTACTGTGGAAGTCAACTTGTTGGAATTTTGCCCCCATAACTGTACACCCCTTAAGATTTTTTATTTTTGAATTCTTTTTGTTTTAAAAACTCAGTTTAAAAAAACGATAAAAGCAAAACTTGGTGGAAAAGTTGCTGTTGAATTTCACTGTATAGACACATCCACCCTAGTGTTGGCATGGCAACATGCTTCTCTTCGTCGAGCACCATCCGCTGCACTTACCCCAGCTCGTGATGCTGTTGTACGGTGTGTTGGAGGCACTAAGGGAGTAACGTTTGAATAAAGACATTCTCAATACGACATGGCCACACTTGTATTATTTACTTTGCCAGGCTTGGAGACCTTTTCTCACGCAAAGCCAAAAATCACTTGGCCTGAACAATGAAAGGGAACCTTGTAGCAGAATGGACTGTGCTTCCATTTACGGCCACCAGAGGGCAGGCGTGCACAGGATTCCAGCCGTTTTAATTTTCTTGCCGGCTGATGGTTATATAAGAGTCTTATGTCCACTGTGGCACTAAGATGTCCACTACTGCACACTGATCTGGATTTAAAGTGTTTGCATGTCCGGCTGAATAATACTACCCATCAGAAGTTACAGATAGTCCATTTTACACACAACATTGTCAAGGTGGGTCCCGTTTCATTAGAAATATCGTCCCCATACATGTTTTTACAAAATTTTGTTGTAGACCTCATACAGGTTAATTGGTCCCTCATTTGGGATTAAAGTTACAAGGACATAAGCAGGACTTTCCATAATGGCATCAGCTTGAAGGAGGGTTTTCACTGTTGACCTCTACCAAAACAATGGAGGGTAAAATACATGCTAAAACCAGTCCAGTATACAATAAAATATGCTTTGTGGTTAAATGAGTTGTTTTGATGTCAAGTCGTGTTTATTGTTGCGTTCATGAGCCGTGGGCTACTCATAGATGGGCTGTTTAAATGTCACAATTTTCCAATAGGAAGGGAGAAAAAAGAATATACAGCAATAGATCATATTTTTGCAGGGATGAAAGAAAGGGAACAGAATACATGTAAAAAAAACAAAACAGTAAATATCCATAAATGTAAAATACAATACATAAATACAATAAATGTACGGTAGTATAAAATGCCATAAAAACATTATTGCATAATGAATCGTCACGCTTTTCTTTTTTCTTTCGTTTGAGAGAAACGAGCATTCAAAAACCTTTTGTGACCACCAAACTAAAAGTCAATTTAAGTGTTTACTCAACTTTGTGCCGAAGTGTACACAGTTTGTCCCACAACACCTGAATGCACCGGCGGCGCAGGTGGCTCGTGGGCGTGGCTTCATCCTTGTCCCCGCGTGATGTGTTTGCGCATGCGTGAGTGTGAAAAGTGCGTTTTAGAATGATTACCGTCGGCCAGCATAGAGACAGATTATACCGCTCTACACAACTGTTGTTTTAATCCTCTGGGCGAGGAGATTTAGGCAAGGGGGGAGAAAAAAAACCCAGCAGCCATATTGTATGGAAAAACGTCGAGAAGACTCGTTTTTTCTCAAAAAGTGCTTTTGCCCAACAACCCTGGCCGGACTTTGGAGGAGTTGAATCCGTCTTCAAGGCCAGTGGGGGTGGTGGAGGCTTCATGTCGGACGGCTAGCTTACCAGCTGCTTGACTAGAACGGAGACCAGGGACGCTTTTCACTCATTATTTGCTGTCGTTATTTGGATTTCAGGCGTTAATTTGTCGTCTGAAAGATGAAGGACCGATTGGAGCAACTGCGAGCGGTGAGTTTTTTTTTTCTGTCCACTTTATAACTTGACAATAGTTGGAGAAAATGCCGTCAATGCGTCTTTAAACGGTTTAAATCCATTTTAAATTATCTCATATTGCCTTAAAACTATACATAATATGAACAGGTGTCAATCAAGCTAGCATTTTGATATATTTTAGTTTCCTATTTTAGATATTTGATTGACAATTGACTTGTCAGTAGATCATTTGCACGCATTTGGTGTTAAATATAATACTTTTTCATCATAAGAGTCATCCATCCATCCATTCTTTATAGAGCTTGTCCTCATTAAGGTCAAAGGTGAGCTGGAGCCTATCCCAGCTGACTTTGGCTGAGCGAATCCCAGGCTTTAACCATACAAACCAGCATCCATGCCCACATTTACAATTGCGGCCTCCAGTTAGCCAAACACGCTAACTTGGGGTTTGGGAGGAAGTGAGGGACCCCGGAGGGAACCTGGACAAAGCCCACCCTAGCCAGGGACGGCACGCTAACTCAACCCCACACAGAGATACATTCCGACCCGCGTATTCGGACTGCGGTCACTTATCCACCGTGCGGCCCTCGTAATTTCCTTGATGAACTGGGCGGGGCCTTGATGTTGTTGTATCAAGCACCAAGTGGGGATGTGTTGCCATGGCGACCTCCACGTCCTGGCCAAATATTTGTTGTGTGTTTGAAGTACTTCAACTGTGGTATCACCCTAGGCTTCTGGCTGGATCTCCCACAGCTGACCTGCTTTTTTTTTTATCAGGGAAAGAAGAACAAACAGCAGCTGCAGCGTTTTTGAGAAGTTTGAGGAACTTTATGGGGGGGGGCACTAATTACTGTATCTCTGCTCCCTACTTAGTTAGTTTGGAGAGTGGGCAATATGTTTTTCTGTATATTGTATTTCTGCCTACTTGCTATTGACACTTTTAGGAGGACACACAGGGAACACACTGCTAGCGTTGACCAAAGCTAATGGGTCAGTCTCCGTTTTCTTCTTAGATCCAGGTCTTGGATTAGGGGCGGGAGGTTTTCCGCTTAAACATACACAGGCAAGCCAACAATGAAGGACAATGAGTGACTCCTGTATTTACAAGGAGACACATTTTATCCAAGTGGAGACTGAGGGCAGCATAAAAACTGGCCCATGCAGCCAAATGGAGACTGCGGACTACAGTACACAATAAGCGGGTTATTGAGGGTCCTATGATAAGGGAAACGGACCGGTTCTGTCGGCATAGCTTAACAAGCTCCACATTGCCGGTGTCGTGCTCCCCCATCTGCTGAAACTTCAAAGCTTCTAAACCCGGTAGCAAAAAAGATAAGGTCCCGGATCCTCGTTTGTCCAGAATTAGTACTCACTGGCAGCGGCGGCGCTCACAAAGTCCGCCATGATGAGTCGTAATACGCAAAAGACTAAAGTGTTAGATGTTTGTCTTTATTGTTAGGTCACAGCATGTTCTCGATACCAAAACATAAAACATTGTTGTTTTTTTTTACAGAGCTTTAAAGTCAAAGTAGGTGCATTGTTAGCTACCTCATGCTAACTATTTTTCTCTCTTTAGAAGGCCCAGCAAAGGGAAAGAGTGTGTTTATGTTTCACATAAGGATTATGGATGATAATGCACTTTGAATGACTATGTGTAAGAATTGTGCCCCATCAAAAAAACACGCCTCGCCAAAATAAAACAAAAAAGTGAAATTTTCCTTCCGTGTGCACCCAAAGTAGAACAAAATGGCGTTTCAAACGTGACCTCAAGGCATAGTGAGCATAAGGACTGGTCTTCCAATTTATCATGAAACCTTTTTGCACATTTTTCAAACACCGCAGCGATAGGAACAAGCCCCGGGCGTCATAAGCTTGTTTTTTTTTCACAGATTTTTTGCAGCAAATTTGGCGACGTGTCTTCCTCGACGCCATGTTTGCTTACAAGTGAGCTCAGGAAGGGGGGGTCGCCCCCACGGGCTGTTTTTCCTAAGAGAACATAGTTTGTAAATCTGGCCAAATCGGAGCTAGCCAAGCATCCCTGAACGTAATCCTGTCTTTGTATGCGCATCCTCACGCCACACGGAGGTACAGCTGGCCTACCAGAACCAATATGTCTTCTTCTCCAACACGGATGGGGGGGTTAAATCCCATTATCAGAATAAACACGTCGCTGTGGGAGTTGCGGCATTGTGACCGTCCACATGTCGTGTGTCGCGACCTCTGTGTCCCGCTGTTGTGTCATGTGAGCTTGTCACAATTTATGGCGACAAAGTCTAAACGGCGCCACCTTTTAAGAGTCATGGCAGAGATAAGACATGTGACACGGCACCTGGAACCAAACGTCTTTGACGACCAGCAGATCTAAACGTTGGACTGCAGAAGGCACGTCATGTGACACTCTTGCAGCGTACTACACGCGCCTCGTCACGGCTTGACACTTCAGCCGCTTCCCGCTTTCAGTATTGCTGAGTAAGCGCAAGGAAGTGGGCGCCGCTCTTATCAGTTTCTGTCACACCACGGAACTGTGCCCTCCGTATTGCCTGAGTCGACTCGTGAGTCAAACCCGTCACGCCGCGATGTGGCTGCAGCCTGGGGCCAAAGTCAAATACCCACGGCTGCATTTGCAATCCAAATTGGAAACCAGGAGGAGCGTCTTGGCGCCAAAGGAAAGTCAAATAATAGAAATATTCTGGAAGCTCATCAGGTGGTACGCCGCTCTTCCTGGTAGGAAAACGTCTGTTCCTGGTTCAAACTGACATTTGGCATCGGGATGTCAGCCTCTGCACACGTGGCTACTAAATCATCAACATGACTCCGCAGCCTCACCAGCATGCTCTGCTAAACCAAGCTAACCCCGCTAGCTTCCAGGAGTGAGTTGTTTGGGTCACCATTTGTACCTGTTTAATTGGGGAGGGTGGATGAGCGTTTGTGATGAGATTCCGCCATGATTGAACGGTCCGCCGGGGAAATACTTCCCCATACAAAGGTTCCGCTGTCCTTCCAAATGACAGATTTGGGTTGTTTCTCCTTCCTGTTTGTGTCTGCACAAACACAAGCGAAGATGAAGTAGTGGTACCTTCTGAGCATGATGCCAAGGTGTCCATCCATACGTCATCTTCTTCTGCTCGTCAGAGGTCAAGGGTCAATGGTAGCAGCCTGAGCCCAAGCCCCCCCCTCTCTTGAGCTGCTTCCTTCAGAGAAGCGAATAGCACGTTTGCTGTCGGTTTATTGGTTCCCAAACCGCCCCCAAACAGGAAATCCAACATCCAACTTCCTTTTTATTTTCACAACTAATCCATAAGCCTGTGTGTACATTGGAGTGGTTTGCATTCACGTCAGCCTGGGGTTTAGTTTGCTTTGCAGCCTGGATTCAAACACGGCAGCTTTGTGTTTGACTCGCCCCGCTTGTGCTCCTCCAGACGTGCGACCAAGACGACGATGAAGTGGAGATCGCGATGGACAACGCGGCCTTCATGGACGAGTTCTTCTCCCAGGTGAGCCCGGAGCCGCCGCAGGTGAGGCGCCGTCCCAACGTAGGAGCGTCCCGCCAAACCCCGCCCCGTGTCTTTCAGATCGAGGACATCAGGAGCAGCATCGACAAAATAGACGAGAACGTGGCTGAGGTCAAAAAGCTTTACTCCGTCATCCTGTCGGCTCCCACGTCGGACCAAAGTAAGATGGCCACCGTTGTTCGTTTATTTTGTGCAAAATGTCACTTGAGGAGAACATTACTAGATGATTAGATGAAGGCTGGCTTGTTGGTTCAAGCTGAGTGAAGAACTATTATACGATTTCTGTGTCCTGACGTGATTGGAGAAAAATAAAACATGAGGTAGATATGAATTGTTCTTAAGTCTTCTCCATCTTTTGGTTTCAGAAACGCAGGAAGACTTGGAAGCCATCACCAATGACATCAAGAAGATGGCCAACAACGCTCGAAACAAACTGAAGAGTAAGTCTGCTCCGTCCAAGATGAACCAAAGCGAGGACGTATCTTTTGTTATATTTCAGCAGCGAGCAGTTGAAATATTATTATTTGTGCTGCATGCTCTCCTCTCCAGCCATCGAGAGGAACCTGGAGTCAGAAGAACAGGAGAGAGTGTCGGCCGACATGCGGATACGTAAATCCCAGGTTGATAACACAATTGGCTGAGATTGGGAGGGGTCTTCATGTCGATGTGAGCAGCCATTCCTGCTATCTCCTAGCATGCGGTGCTGTCCAGGAAGTTTGTGGAGGTCATGACAAAGTACAATGAAGCCCAGGTGGACTTCAGGGAGAGGAGTAAAGGACGCATTCAGAGGCAGCTGGAGATCAGTGAGTGACGCCCGGTCTCCAGAATGACGCCCATCCCCGTCCAACCGTACCTTTTTGTTTCTGCTGCAGCCGGTAAAGCCACGACAGACGAAGAACTTGAGGAGATGCTGGAGAGCGGGAACGCTGCTGTGTTCACGGCAGGGGTACGTGTGGGACTTCTGGCTTCGCTTATGGAGTCTTCCCATGAACGCGCCGGTTAATGTTTAGCTTCAGGCCTGCTTGCGCCTCGACTGTGACGTAACAACACCTTCAAGCGTTGGCCACTCAGATGTTTGAGTGCAAAGACGACGACGAGTGCAACCGTTTCTAGTCGTGTGGTGAATTCCAATGTACACACCTCTTATTTGCACTAATCAGATTCCGTACTCGAGCTGTCGGAGGCATGTTTACGCTAGGATACGTTAGAAAATCACGCCTACAGCGTGATGGCGTGTACCTAATATTGTGACAGTCAGAGTCAGAGACGGTGCCTGTTTTTATGGACTGTAGATTGTGGACTCCGGCATCTCCAAACAAGCCCTGAGCGAGATCGAAGCCCGGCACAAAGACATCGTGCGTCTGGAGAGCAGCATCAAGGAGCTGCACGACATGTTCGTGGACATCGCCATGCTGGTGGAGAACCAGGTACGCTCCTCTCTGATTCCGCCTGTCAATCATGCGCACTCATCTATCACTCGCTTCATTCCATCTGGCTTGTGGACGTCCTGACCTCTGACCTGTGGACTTTTGGCACCGCCTCACCAGTCATGTGGATTTAATGTTTAATTAGATTCAGATTTATTTATAATATTTATAATTTCAATTTACAATTATTTTAATAATTTTAAAAAAATATTTTAAAATTATTTAAAATTTATATTTTAAAATTATTTAAAATTTATATTTTAAAATTATTTAAAATTTATATTTTAAAATTATTTAAAATTTTTATTTTAAAATTATTTAAAATTTTTATTTTAAAATTTTTAATTTAATAATTTAAAAATATGGCTGCCATGAGCGTGCCTCCCTACCATCATCACACATCTTCCTACAGCCCGTTTACCTGTCACATCATTATTCTTGCTAATCCCATCATAAAATACATAGCAATATCATCCTGAAGGTGCTTGTCACTGCCGTTCTTCCGGCTTTTGTGTTGTTTGTTTTGACAGCAGCAGCACTAACTAGCACAAAGACGAGCACCTTCAAGATATTTGTAGATTTTGCTGAATGAAGGAACTTGACTGCCAAGATGGAGGATTAAAGTATCAGAACTCGAGAGGCTGCTTGCACATCAAACCGATCCCAACTCTGCGTCCGACTCTTCTGTGCGCTCGTGGTGCTCTGACCGTCCCTGTCTTGCTTCTTGTCTTTTCCAGCATCGTGTCTTCTTCGCTTTTCCCTTTCCTGTCACCTGCCACCTTCATGCCATCACTGCTCATTGCTGGATCCACACGAGTGACATTTGCAGGACACAAAGCACGGCAGTCACACCATTCTTTGCACGCACTACTCTATAAGACACCAGTAAGACACCAGTATAACTGCATGTATCTGCTTGCACCATGCTTACTGAGGGGAAGCCTTTAATGAGGTAAGGGACGCTCGTTTGCTTTTCCTGTTGGACATTAGCGTACGTGCTTCTTAGCACTTTGGACGGGGGGGTCCAAAGTGTGCCCGCTGCTGGGTTGTATCAGTCTGACGCCATTCTTAAAGTATCATTTAATAAGAAAACTCAAGTCAAAACATTAGAGAAAAGCTTGTAATGTAACAAGAAAATGAGAATTGGGTTGTAATATTATGAGCTTTTATACGCTTTTAATGTGCAAAACAACAATTTGGGGAAAATTAGTTTGCAGAAAAAGTTATAACTTAAGTTAATATGAGAATAATATTATGGGAATAAAGACACAAGAGAAAAAAGTTGAAATAGTTTTCACAAACATGACCAAGCCTGAAACATACAGTAAACCTCAGATATATCGGACTCGGATATATCGGAAATTCGCTCACAACGGACAGATAAAAAAGAACCGATTTTTCTGTAATGCATTTTTAATAAAAATTCATTGCATATATCGGATTTTTTATAACGGATTTCGCCTATTTCGGACAAAATCTCCAGCCCCGTTCCAATGCATTTCCATGAAATTTCCCTGGCATATATCGGATGGCAGGCGGCACGGTGGTCTAGGGGTTAGCGCACAGACCTCACAGCTAGGAGACCAGGGTTCAATTCCACCCTCGGGCATCTCTGTGTGGAGTTTGCATGTTCTCCCCGTGCATGCGTGGGTTTTCTCCGGGTACTCCGGTTTCCTCCCACATTCCAAAAACATGCTAGGTTAATTGGCTACTCCAAATTGTCCATAGGTATGAATGTGAGTGTGAATGGTTGTTTGTCTATGTGTGCCCTGTGATTGGCTGGCGACCAGTCCAGGGTGTACCCCGCCTTACGCCCGAAGACAGCTGGGATAGGCTCCAGCACCCCCCGCGACCCTCGTGAGGAAAAAGCGGTAGAAAATGAATGAATGAATATCGGATGGCTGCATCGTGGCGCTCCGATTCGCCGAATCGTGACAGGCCGCTATACGACGTCATTTGCAGCGTTTGCAGCGTTGCCTGCGCGTCCAGGTACATTGGAAACATAGTCAAGGAAGTGCCTTTTTATAACGGATAAAATCTACGCATATACCGGATATAAATCCGATATATGCGTAAAACGGACATTTTCCGGTATACGCATATAACGGATTTCGCTTATATCGGACAAAACCAGTGGGAACAATTGAATCCGATATATCCGAGGTTTACTGTAGATCAAGGACTCCTTAGCATGGTGAGTGTGAATGGTTGTTTGTTTACATGGGCCCTGTGGTTGGGATAGGCTGGGATAGGCTCCAGCATACCTGCCACCCGAGTGAGGCTAAGCGGTACAGAAGACGAATGGATGGATGGATGGACTCCTTAGCATGTCTACAAGTGGCCTTTGAAAAAGTTTGGACACCCCCGTTTTAGTACATTGAACTCACTGAAGGGAACAAACGTCCGCTCGTGGTGAACCCCCGTGGAGTATCTCTTTGTTCTGCTTGAGCTTGACCCCGGTGACCTGCTTGTGTTTTTCCAGGGTGACATAGTAGACAACATAGAGCAGAATGTTTCCAAGTCCGTGGACCACGTCATGGCCGCTAGAGAGCAGACCAAAAAAGCTGTAAGGTACCAGACCAAAGCACGCAAGGTAACGTTATCCAGGAGACTCGTTTCTCACTCGGCTTCTGGCTTCCAGGGTTTTTCCCCTTCCTTCACTCATTCGGCCGACCTGCTCTCTCTGGCCTTACACACACACACACACACACACACACACACACACACACACACACACACACTTCTGTCCACTCTGTCTCATGTGATGTATCTACTGATTGTATTGCCCCGGGAACGCTGCACGGCCACACAAGGGCGGGATGATTGACAGGATTGAGAGCAACATGGACCAGTCGGTGGGCTTTGTGGAGCGAGCCGTAGCGGACACTAAGAAAGCCGCAAAGTTTCAGCAGGAGGCTCGACGCGTGAGTGACCGCCATGGAGATGAGCGGTTCGGGTTTCCCAAAAGCATGACCTACCTCGTCGGTGTGCTCACGCTCGACGTACGCGTATACACTCGTCCCTCGCTACATCCTGTTTCTAACGCCACTCCCTCACGATGTCATGCTTCATTCATAAAGCATAAAATGGCTAAATGAGCTATCTACTGGTGAATGTAGTATCCTGGTGTCTGTAAAGCAGCAGACCTGATTGCCAGAACAACAAGCTTTTATTGCAGGTTTCACTCATCTCGGAAATAGGCACAACATAGAATAATAAAGACACAGGTCATTCAACTCTTAACGCCCGATCACTTCCTGTCTGCCGTCGATTCTGCGCCACTACAAGCTAAACTGTCTTAATTGCCGTATTTTTTACTCGTTATTTCTACTGCACTGGGGAATATGAATGCAAGATGACTATAGGGGTGTTAGTTCATGTCTAGAGGGCTCTAATGATGCAGAATAGTGCTCCGGTCTGGAGCCAGTTAAGGACAAACGGTATGACTGGATAGCAGTCTGTGCTAGTTCCAGGAAATAGACTACACCACTAGACAATGGTAGAGGGCACGGATGCCGGATGAGGAAAAAAACACAGAAAACACCGACTGTGCTTTTACCGCTTTTCCTCATACTAATCAATCATGTGTTGCATTTGAGTGCGTCTGTTCAAAATAATTTGAAACAGCAGCATGCTTTTGGAAGACCGGAACCCTCCCCCGACCCTCACCGTGGTGATCCCAACCTGACCCCCTCTCAGTCCCAGCCAAATTAGACCATGCACCCTTCACTGCCACACACACTCTATTCTGTACTTTCCTTATGCTGTGGTATTGTTTGCACATAATAATGTGGTAAACTGGTTTTGAACTGGTATGAATGTGGATGTTCAAGCACCAAAGTGGACCAAAAACCACCCAGTAAACAGAATGAACTCTTAGAGTAAATGTTTGACACGCACATTAGAGTTGGACCAGGTGAGCTTTGCTGAAGTCAGGATATTAGAGCAACACGGAGCCGGCGTGTCATGGGACTTTTCGTATTTCTGAACAGGAAGTACGTCTTGTGGAACCGAGCCACTTTCTTTTGATGACAGTGAAGTTTATTGCTACTCTGACTTTATGGCTAGTCGTCCCTCGCCACATCACACACGAGCCAGAGTTGATCGCCGTTGCCAGGCATTTATCGGCATATGTCCGATACTGTCCGATCCCAAGTCGTTACATAAGTAGCACGACAATAAGGAGAGCAATAACGATGTAGGCTGGAAAGTTCTCCTGACGCTCCCGTGTGTACTTCCCAACAGAGAGTGCTGCAAGTAGTGCTGCTTGTTCTGGTCTTGCTGGCCGTGCTTGCCCTCATAATCGGGTTGTCAGCGGGCCTGACGCGCCGCTGACCAGCTGTTTGAGTAAGATGATCGCTCAGGGTGAGTAACTTGGGAGCGAATACGCTGCCGAGCGGCACAGACGGTGCGGGGCCTTCTTTTGGGAAAAAGGGTTTTGCATGCTCCTGGCACTGATAAAAGGCTTTGTGTGTGTAGAGGGCTTAGCTGTACCTGGTGGCGCGTGGGACGTTCGTGGGCGGGTCTTTTCTCTCACCTCGCAAAGCAAAGCAACCAAGCGGTGCTTTTGACCTCATTCTCCTCTCTGTGTCCCCCTCTCCGTAGAAGATGATCATAATCGCTGTGGTGTGTGCCGTGCTTGTCATCATCCTCCTCGCCATCATCCTCTCACAGACTCTATAGGAGAACCTCAGTCATGTCATTCATCCTGCCATCATGTCCGTCATCTCATCCCTCCCCCGACTGAGCATCCGGAGCCTTTGGCAAACGACACTTGACCTTTTGTTGACTTCACGTCATTGAAGCTAAGCCATAAACGAAGACTGAACCCGACGTCCAGCCACTCATCATTTCACCATTCAGGTGTCACGTGGACATGACCCCCCCTCTTCCGCGGAAGCACGCCACCCCCCCTTCCCTTTTTTTATGCCTTTTGTGAGCCTTTGACACATTTCACAATTTACTGGGAATTTCAAAGTTCTTGGGAGTTTCAGCACTTTCACCTTTTTAAAAGAAGCGTCTTTGTTTGTTTGTTGCTGGAGTCTTAAAAGCGAAAAGAGCTGGCAAGATGCTCCGTATTGAATCCAAAGGTTAAAGACCGTAGCTAGCGGCACAATAAAGTCTTGCCAATGAAGTTGCACCAACACATCCCAAACTGTTAGCTTTGTTTTAGTACACCTTGTTCATTTTGTTACTATTTTAAACACACAAGTTGCCAAATGTCTAGATAACACACCGCTGTAAGGATACTCCAACTCTCTATTGTTTACAGAGATACTTTGTTTATATTGTTTGGGCCGACGTAGCAATAAAGATAGATTGAATGCGAGTCAATAGACTGGAAAATGAGCACCTTGAAAAGGTTCTATTGCAGGGATTTGGTGTCAGACCGCATCAAATGACTTCAAAGAGTGGAATTATGTTTTTTTGGCCGTCTCCGCTGAGAGACGGCCTTACAGTGTATTTATCCACGGGGACTGCAGCCTGAATGGTGCCTTCATTTGTCAAAGAGGGCACCGGGGAGACATTTCCACCGCCTTTAATGAGGGAACAAAACTATGATTGTACTAATATTTTAATGCAAATAAATGTTTTATAATGTATGTCGCTGCTTGACTTGGTGTTCCCTGCCATCCAAGACACACAAGCTCATATGAGAGGTAGGCTCTCTTTTTCTCTTTACGCACACAAACAAAAACACACTCCCTTTTTCCCCTTGCTCATCCTTGTGAAGTCTCCTTGTGCATGGATGTCAATTTAAAGATCCACAAATGACCTTTTCTCCTTATATCTCCAGAAAAAGATGATGATTACTTTGTGCTGTGCCATCATTGGGATCGTCGGGTTCTCATACCTCTACAGTTTCTTCTCATAAAAGGTAAAACCCTTTGCATCAACATCAAACATGAAAAATGTTGGCCCCTTTGCATGTTTCAATGCATGATTGTCTTTTTGTGTGGTGTTTTTTTTTTTCCAAGATTTGTCCAAAAATGTTTCCTCAGACTTGATCTTCGACTGAAACGTTCAATTGTATCCTTGCCTGGTTCTGTACTTCCTTCTTTCTGTGTTGTTAGACTTTCAATCATAGTTTTATTGCTGTATCAAGTGCGTCATACATGTGCATTGCTTTTCTCACTGCATCGCCCCCTGGTGGTCATTTTAAAGAAGCTTTCTAGTCCGATAATAAGCTTATACAAGACTGACTTTTCTGACGGAGCAAATATAATCTGTGTGATTTTTGTGGTGTGTATGTGTTAAAAATGCTTGTAATTATGTTTTGTATGTGTGTCATGAGTTCCCTGGTTGCGTGTCAACCCAGAAAAGCTTGTTATGTAATAATAAACTATAGCTGTGCGTTGTACCACCTGGCGTCATTTCTTCTCACTAAATCCTCATTTTTCCCCCCACACAACCGCTGTGGCAGAGTTGCCGTGTTTAGGGGGCACATGAACGTAGTGGAACGTCAAACTCGGAAGTATTTTTCATCATTTGAAGCCTCGTCTTCTTGCTTGCAAGAAGTAGCACACCCGGTCAGTCATAACAGGGGAGGCGGAGTGCAGAAAATAGTGCGCTCGATTTATATCACCACGCTACTACAACGTCGTGACATAGCACGCACATTATTATCCTTCATCTCAAAAGGTGAACAAATCAAGCACGCCGATATGTTAACATATTCTAATCTTGGTTAAATAGCAGGCTATGTGTCCAATAGAAGCGGTTGTATGCAAATAGTGGGCGGGGCCACAATGTTGTATCGTTTGTGTGTATGTGTGCGGGCGTGTGTGTGTTTGACCAGCTGAAAATGGCGGCTCGGAGCGTCGAATCCGTCTACTAACTTTATCGCATAATAATAAACATAACAATACAACACAAGCTCGGCCTCGTAACATGGGGACAAACTATTCCAAGAAGCTTCAACACCACGCTCAACTTGTGAAACGTCACCCTTGACCGCAAAACGGAGTTACAGGGGAGAGGTAATGGTTTTAAAGCTCCCAACTGCCATGGCTAACATAGGCTAAGGTAGCTCGCGACGACTTATCAAAGAGATTGTTAACTGGGCTAGCTAGCTGTTAGCACTATGGAATTTCCACCGGTTAAAGAAGAAATTCCCCATTATATATATAGTGCGTATGTATACCGCCCATTAAATACACCCAATTAGTCGACATTTTATTTAAGTCATGTCGTTTTTAACCGGATGCTAGCTTTAGCTTTGTGGCTTTAACAACACTGTTGGCTAATGCTAGCGGGGCTGTGTCGCTAGCGTCCCCACTTGCGGTGGAACGCAAGTGTTGACAACAAAACCACCCAAATAATCGACTAGTGTTTTATTTTCATATCGCACGCTTCTCATGATACTTTACCTGTCGTTTAGAGACTATGGAGGATCCCCATACACGATACAGCAAGCGCCTGGTGAGTACACCGCTTCCCCGACACTCTTGTTTTGCCTGCAAAACAGCTGTTTTGTGTTTTTGTTGCACATTAGCAATTTTAGAAGAGTTACGTTGAGGAAAATCCTGTAATTGGTTCTGTCTGACTGGCACTTGGCGATGGCCGCCACTGAAACTGAAGTAGCAATGAACTTCACGACTTGAGGTTCAACAGAAGGTCAAGTTCATTGTCTGACCTGGCGGTGTTGTTTTGACCTGCATCACACACTAGCGGCTTCTTTGGTTCTTGGAGAACTATTGTTGTTCCAAGAATGGCATTGTTGCTGAAGTCATGGAACATGATAGGAGATTGCGGCCATTGTCTTACTTCATTTTATTGATATTCTTTCCACTCTAATACTTATTTTTCAACATATAAATACACCAAATGTTGAAAAAATGTTCAACCGTGGTTGTGTTAACTAAAACATACTCTTATGAATAGTATTTTTTTTTAGTTTTGTGTACAGTTTCAACCATAGCAGTACAGTTTGCATAATGGCACATTTGATGTAAAGCAACATTGTGGGGGTGGGGATATCTGATAGCGCTTTTGGAGCTTGATCCATCTGTCTAGCCAAGCAGTAGCATGATGGTGAATGGCAGGGGGCAGGGTGTACAAGGAGGGGCAATGTGTGGAAGATTAACCCCCTTCTATTGTGACGCAGTATTGTTTGGTACCCACTTGAACCGGATTGGGGTTTGAATGCCTGGCCGGGTTATCAATTAGGAGTGTTTTGCCCTCCTGGGAATGCAGTATATACAATAGATATGTGGTACATGAAAGAATATGTTGTCTTATGTCTGCTAGCAACACTTAAAATGCACATTGGTTGTCTGGGCAACAAGTTTGCCCTGGTAGTGTTCTGCTTACCGTCGCGTGTGGATTCAGTGTGTATTTTCCCTGGCTTTGCAGCTGATGAAGTAATGTGTTTTAAGTACATTCTCCACATGCTGACTGCAGATGTCATTGTTTCATAGGTTGTGGTGTAAACACGTAACAGCTTAAGGCGTATAGTAAATGACTAAGTACACTAATGAAGCATTATAAAGTGAAAACAGTCCTTCAAAAAGGATGCTCATTTAGAAGATTTACTCCATTTTACTCCACAGTAGCGCTAGGTGGCAGAACTGCATGCAGTAATGTCCCATCAATGTCCCATCTAGTAGAACACTAGACTCGTCTTTCAGTATTTTTTGACCTATAATAGGCCGTAGGGCGAAATGTTTGAACCGCCAACCAGCGAGGAAGGACTGTGTAGTATTTTGTAGATCGTATATGATGAACTAAAGGTTCTTAATTGTTCCTGTGTTGTTGCCCGCTGGGTTTGCATCGTCTGACCCAATCTGTCCATTTCATCACCAGCGCACTGGCACGCGTCGCCGCTACCAGGATGACGGGATCTCCGACGATGAAATCGAAGGGAAGCGCACGTTTGACCTGGATGAAAAGTTGCAGTGCAGCAGGTTTGGATCCGACTTGATCAAGCACATGGAGGGAAAAGGTGAGCTGTCAGTGCAAATACAGAGAAGTCCACCGTGGTCCACCGTGCTCGTCTCATGACTAAACAATACCCGCTTAAGCCACCGTGGACATAGAATTAGACTCCTAAGGTCATTAAGGTTCTGTTTAGTTCATATGTGGGCATCATGGCAAGCACTTTGTGGTTATGTTAACACCAATGAAGAAGGCTGAGGGTACTGGTATTCCAAAAGAACTACTGAGTTTCAAAGATGATTGAGATTAGCGTTCTGTAGCGATGTCATATTGCATTTTTCTGCAACAGTCCACCGCAACAGTTTTTATCCAATCCGCCTGCGGATATTCTCATTCATCCAGGTCATTGTATTCTCGATCAATTCGATCAATCGCAACTAGACCCTTCAGGTTGTCTTAGAAGACCTTTCGCCAGTCAGTTCCTGCTTAAAGTCTCGGCGGGGCACTGCAGTCAGACTAGATAGGGCAGCCATGCAAGTGCTCATGAAGAGCAGCCAACACCTACAACAGATGGCACCGAGCACATGTTGTGAAGTGGGCGTGGCCCGACCAGCATTGAGTTTGGAAAGGTCTTTTGATTTAAAAGAAAAATTCAATGTAGGACAATTCCTTGTAAAGTTGAAATAGCTGTTTGACGCTGATCTTTTATTTGTGTATATTTTCCCCCCAGATTTCACATTCGAATACATCCAGAGGGAAGGGCTTCGAGATCCTATCATCTTTGAGAAAGCCGAAGGCCTCGGCCTACAGTTAGTACATTTCCTCATCACATCCATTTCAGCAGATGTTCATCATTTACAGTCTCAAGTTGTCATGACACTGAATGAGATGCTGTGCTGACTGCTACTGCACGTGTCCTTCAGAATGCCAGACTCTGACTTCAGCGTGAGCGATGTCAAGGTGTTTGTTGGTACGTTTTGCACTTCCTGCTGAATGTTCAGCCAATCAGACAGGACACCGGCATTGACTGAATCGGTCACTTCACTTACTGAACGACTGCTTATTTGGTCACAGGCAGTCGACGCATCGTTGATGTGATGGACGTGAACACCCAGAAGGGAATCGAGATGTCCATGGCTCAGTGGCGCCGCTACTACGAGACGCCGCCGTCAGAAAGAGAGAAACTTTACAATGTTATCAGCTTGGAGTTTAGCCACACCAGATTGGAGAATCTGGTCCAGCGACCGGCGTCAGTAAGTATGCACACATTACACATCCTCTGTATGATTTAAAGGAACCCCATGGAAGACATGTTAATCATACATGATTCCGGGAACACTGATTGGTTGCATTGCTTAACTCAGGTGGACCTGATTGACTGGGTAGACAACATGTGGCCCCGCCATCTGAAGGAGAGACAGAGAGACTCCACCAATGCAATCATAGACATGCACTATCCTAAAGTACAGAAGTAAGTTCACCCAACACGTCACAAACAACCACGTGTACACGTTCTCCTGGCGGAAAGTGGAGTTTAATGACTTAATTGAGCTTCTTGAACCTCGCCGCTGGTTGTTGTTCTTGGAATAATACCCCCGGATCAAGCCATTTCCAACATTCACCACTGTCAGTGATGTTGTTATCCCTTCTTGACATATCACAGGTACTGTCTAATGAGCGTGCAGGGCTGCTTCACAGATTTTCATATTGACTTTGGAGGCACGTCAGTCTGGTACCACATACTCCGAGGAGGAAAGGTTAGTGCGGGTTTTTCAAAACCAGGCCAGCGCCTCACGTCACACGACAATGATGACCTTTCACCCTTGACTGCTGCAGGTGTTCTGGCTGATTCCACCCAGCCCTCAGAACCTCGAGATGTATGAGAACTGGGTTTTATCGGGAAAACAAGGAGATATCTTCTTGGGTGACAAATGTCATGACTGCCAAAGGATAGAGCTCAAGCAAGGCAACACCTTCATGATTCCTTCAGGTCTGTGATGAATAAAAGCACCACGAGAGTAACCGAGTAGGTCACTAACATGCCGTCTTGTTCATCGCAGGGTGGATCCATGCTGTATACACGCCTGAGGACACCCTGGTGTTTGGTGGGAATTTCCTCCACAGCTTTAACATTCCCATGCAACTCAACATCTACAGCATTGAGGATCGCACCCGGGTGAGCAGAGCTTCTACCTGCTAGCCTTTTATCGTGGATTTCACCATGAAAGGAGCCTGGGCTTTAGACATTTTCTCTGATTCATTTTCTTCAGGTCCCAGCAAAGTTTCGCTACCCATTCTACTATGAGATGTGCTGGTACGTCCTGGAGAGATACCTCTACTGCCTGACCAATGTCTCCCACCTCACGCCAGAGTTCCAAAAATACTCCCTCGGCATAGGTCAGGACTCCCAACACAAGTCCCATTGCTTCTAAACAAGCTTCTCCATTTCGTACTTCATCTATTTGTCTCTGTTTAGGCCTGACACGAGCAGACCTCGATACTAATGACCACCCTGGTAACGGTACCTCCAACGGCCTTGACGGTGCTAGTGAAATAAAGTCAAAAGAATCAGAATCTGATGAGGAGGAGGATGAAGTTAAAAATGAAAACACAGAACAGGTTGTCAGACCGCAGCACGTATTGACACCCTTTGAGCTGGAGGGACTGTGGAACCTCTTGGGGAAGCTGGAAGAATTGCCTCCCCACAAGAAGTGTGTCCCCACAGGGATTGAGGATGCTGAAGCTTTACTCGAAGACATGAGGGTAGGTGTCTTTTTCACTGCACACACCAGATCTGATTTTTTTTCTGATGCATTTCCCCTTCTGTGTGTGCCTACAGGCTGTCCTGAAGGAGCATGCCACTGATAACCCCACACTGTCCTACACTGGAGACCCCATTGTCAGGTGGCCCAAAAGAGTAAGTACAGAACAATGTCCCATCTCCACCAAGGATTAAAAATCACTGGTATAATCGTACATCACTGCAGTGTGCTACAAGGCTTGATTGGTCTCTCCTTTATGTAGCCGTCATGGTACCAACCACCGGCAAGCCCACCAGCGCCGCCTAGCCGTCCCCGCTTGGGCCCCTCCCTCCACAAGCCTTTCGGTCCGCGTTCCAGCAAAAGCTCATCCATCTCGGCCTTGAGGCGCCGAAGGGTGCGGTGCAAGTACTGCTCGGCCTGCTGCAGAAAGGAGTGTGGCAACTGCCAGTACTGTCTGGACATGAGGAAGTTTGGCGGGCCTGGAAGGATGAAGAAGAGCTGCATCATGAGACAGTGTCTCATGGTGAGTCATCGCCGCTTTTAGTTGGTGTATGTTTTGGTTGATTGGCCAAGCCCAAACTGACCCTTTGCTCCTTTCCACAGCCTGCCTTGCCAAATACAGCCCGGTGTGCTGTTTGTGGAGAAGGGGAGGCAGAAGAATCACACCCGAGCACTCACACGCTCATGGAATGTTCTGTTTGTTCGCGCATTACTCATCGTCAGTGCACCAAGGTGAGCGTGCGTTTAAACCAACCAAATCACGTACAAGTGGTTGATTTATTCTGATTGGCTTATTCCACTTTCAATGGCTTTTTCAGGAGCCCGGCGAGGGGAAGATTAATAAAGATTTGCCGAGCTGCTGGGAATGTCCTAGATGTTACCAAGGCAAGGATTCAGCATCAGAGGTTTGCATTGTCTTTACATTTGTCCCTCGTTATTCGTGATTGTTTCCAAATCCAACAGCAGTGTGTGAATTTCCACAAAGTAAGATTTGTAAATTGAGTATATTAGTAGTTGGGCCATAGAAATTCTGTTTATGACTTTCTAAATACACATTTTAACATGTTTAGAGCCCCGTAGACCTGAAATAACAACCTCATAGTTACTGATATACTCTTATTATTCTTTGTTTACATCACATTGGACAGGCTAAGGGACCACTGCAGGGATGTAACCGACAGACACTGTTTGCGTAGCAAGCTAATGAGTTAGCTCCTACAATTTCCTTTCTCTCGAAGTGTTTGAAACGGAATCTCAGCCATGACATGTCTCTCAGTCACAGCATGTCCACCCCAGCCTTAACATGTTGGCTTGGCTCTGCTGGCTCAGTCTCCCTCCACAATACTACATAGAACCTTTTTGACTAACTTTGACTTAACTTTTTGCCTAATAATAGCATATAGTCAATCACAACACAAAGTCTTTTATTAATTATTGATTCAAGAAAAGGCTGACAGACACAGTGGGGATATTGTAACTGTGATACAGTGAGGGACGACAGTATGCAGTATTTCTCTCTGGAAGAGCGGCTTCCCACATGTCAATGACGCCATCCATCTCCTCCCGTTCCCAGTCCTACAGTGATGGAGAAAGCGACTCATCAGAGGAATCAATGACCCCGCCCCCGTCCAAACTTGCGTACAGGGAAGGCATCGGTGTGGGCGAAAGGATGACACGGGGCAGACGTGGCAGACCCCCAACACGACCGACAGCCCCACCGCCCTCTCAGAAACTGCTATTACAGCATCAGCAGAACCGCAAAAGAGCAAGTCTACTGGAGCTGAGGCTGAAGAAGAGGGTAAAGGATTGTACCAGTTCATGTGTTGTGTAGTAGCGGGGGGGAAATATAACTTTTGTTCCTTTTTATTGCAGCTAAAACTGGAGCGCAGCAAAATTCTTGCAGTAAGTTTGCAAATCATTCTACAAGCAATCTGTATCTGAAGAATGTTCCTTCCGATGTTGAACAGTATTGCTTTTTCCATGTAGCAGAAACAGTCAATGGAGCGCTCCAAGTTGCTATCCCGCCTGCACTCTCCAGTGAACAGACTATCTCAGGGAAGAGGCCGGGGCGCCCCCTGGATCGGTGGCTCCTCCCTCGGCAGCCCTTCCAGAGCGACTGGCTCCCTCCGGCAACATTCTTCACCTGGCCTGACATTTGAAGCCAGGGGAGAGACCCGCGCAGGGAGGGGCAGAGGCGTGAGGCTGCGCGGCGGAGGAGCGGGGAGGGGAGTCATCGCTGGTAGACATCATCCAAGCTTAGAGGAGGACAGCGACGACAGCAGCAGCAGCACCACAGACAGCAGCAGCTCTGACGGCGAGGAAGAGGAGATGGTGCCAAACGGTAAAGAGAACCAGCCGCAGTCGAGACAAGGAGGACTCGCAGCCAAAGACGGGGAAGACGAAGAACTGAGAGATGCCAACGGGAATGACACAGAGGGTGATGGCGACGAGGCGGAGCAGGTCGCTGATGCCTCACTTGTCAAAGTAACTCTCCAACGGCCGACCGAGGACAAGCAGGGCCCTTCAGCCATTGTTCCCAAACTGGAGGCAATCACCCCACAATCAGCAACACACAACCCCAGTAGGCTGTACGCTAGACCGCCCATCAGAAACCCAAATACAAACGGTAAACATTCCAGCAGGCACCTGCCAGCAATCACCCGCAGCGGACACGCACGCACCTCCCACCAGACGGAGAGCAGCGCGGCATCGAAAAGAAAAAAGCTCGGCGGCACGGCTAAGATCAGCAACGGCGCCACCTCGTCTTCATCCTCAGATCTTCCACACTTTCGCACGCCTCTCTCCACCTTGCAGGATGGAGGGAGTGAAGCAGATAGGGAGGGCAGTGGTCCAGACTGTGACAGGGAGGTGTGGGTCTCTGTCTTCCGCTACTTAAGTCGAGCAGAGCTCTGTGTGTGCATGGCTGTCTGCAAGAACTGGTACAAATGGTAAGAGCGGTGTTGCGTTCAATGTCATATGTCATATTTGTGATGACTATTTAGTGAGTATTTTTGTTTGTGCTTTTCATGACTCTACTCTCATCTGCAGGTGTCTCGACAAGCGGCTCTGGGCGCAAATTGACCTGAGCATTAAGCGCACCATCACCCCTCAGGCACTAACGGGCATCATAAAGAGACAACCCGCTTCGCTCGATCTCTCATGGACCAACATCTCCAAAAAACAGCTCAGCTGGCTTGTTGGCCGCCTTCCCGGTAAATATAAACACAAGCTCTGGTCTATGTGGTCCATCCACACACAAGATTTCACGCTGCGTTCCATTCTTTCATGTTTCAGGGCTGAAGGATCTGATGCTGGCGGGTTGTTCATGGACGTCTATTTCTGCTCTCTGTTCCTCTGGTTGTCCGCTCCTTCGCTCTCTCGACCTGCGATACGCAGACGGTGTCAGAGATGCTCAGATCAGGGACTTGGTCACTCCTCCGGGTGAGCAGACATGTTTAATACATAATATTAATGTTAGCAGGGCCTGCGTGGTGGCCTTGTGGTCACAGTTAGGAGATCCAAACATCTCTGTGTGGAGTTTGCCAGATCTCCGTGTGGGTGTGGGTTACTCAGTCTTCCTCCCACATTCCAAAGACTCTAAATTATCCAAATTTTCTGAATGGTTGTCTGTCTGTGTCCCGTGGTTGAGTGGTGACCCCTTTCCAGTACTATCATGTGGGATTACTTTATGACTTTATCGCAAGGAATTGATCACTGGGTTTCCTGATCTGATCGGCCTGAAAATGGAATCACACCGCAAAGCTTCAGACATGATTTAGTGTATACGTTTTTTGTTTATATTTAGCATTGTCTTAAAAATGTGTGCCACATTTGGTATTTGCAAGTTCCTCTTGAATGATTTCTACGTGCTGTCGTTGCTGCCCCAGGCTGCGACAATCGCAGCCAGTTGCGGACCATGCAGTGTCTTCGACTGGCTGGCCTGGACATCAGTGACTCGACACTGCGCCTGGTGATCCGCCACATGCCCCACTTGACCAAGCTGGACATTTCCCACTGCAGCGGCCTGACAGACCACTCCATCAACCTGCTGACTGCGGTGGGCTCGTCCACTCGAAACACACTAACAGAACTCCACCTGGGAGGTGAGAAATGGAACTTGGGAATCGAATGGTCCCGCCCGCCCAGATGTAATAATCCAGTGTTTGTTTGTGTCCCAGCTTGCAGTAGACTCTCGGACACGTGTCTAAAGTATCTCCGCCGCCTGTCCTGCATATCACTCTTGGATCTGCGAGGCTGTAAAGGCGTCTCCCGCAAAGCGTGCGAGTCCTTTATCTCAGAGCTGTCAGTCAACACGCTCTACTGCCTGTCGGATGAAAAACTGATCCAGAGGATATCCTAAAGTCGGATGCTAACGGCAAGGTGGGGACGCTTCATGTGCACGTGCCGAATATAGCAACTTGACTGGTGATGATGGAGGGGAGCTGTCACCGCTGGAACAGTGTACCTAACAAAAAAAGGCTCAGGTCTCCTTTTTGTTTTTGTCTTCCTTTTTCTGAGGTGGGGGGGGGGGGATAAAGCCAGGCATCTTTTCCACTTGGTCAGGAGTGTGAGAACATAGTTGACCATGAATGAGCTGTTCTGGACTACACATCCGTTTCATTTGCTGTCTTCAACGTTAAGTCACACTTTGCTTCCATTTTTTTCCTTCATGAACTATGGCTTGATTTTATTTTATTTTTTCATCAAAAATGGGAAATGGAGTGCATTTAAAGCTAGAAAGGTGTTTGTGGTAAATATGCATGAACGTATGCGAACGTGGCTCTTTCTCCGGCTCTGGCAGTGTTGATGAGGTGTGGAATGAGCAGGGGTCACATCAAGGTGCTATTATTTGTTTTTGTACAGAGACTACCTTTAGAGAAAATGTTCATATCTAGATTTACAGTCTTAACACACCATTTTGATACATTTTTGGGGGGAGAATGACAACGTTTTCATGACCTTACTGCAGTTCAATATAGAGATGTATAAATTGTTTTTTGACAAGCAGGGATGTTTGTCTGAGTCTTTGTTCTCAACAATTCCAACATTTTTCCTGCTATCAACTCATGAGTAGAGACTGCTGTTGTGGCCATCTGTCTACAAATGAAAATATATATATATATATATATACACACACACATACACTTTGGTGTAAATGTTTCCCTCTTTTAGATGATTGAAATATGGCCATCCTGTAGCATTATAATTATTTTCGGAAATGTTTTGCTTTTTTACTTCATGTTATATGTGTTATTTTTCAAGAAAAAAATAAAGAAAGAAATCACAGTGATGTCTAGTTTTATATTGCAGTGTTAAGGGTTTTGTTAATGTCATGGATATCCTCACCGATGTTATCCTACACAACACGACCCACTTCTGTGGCTGTAGCAAACCTCATTTCCGGTCCACACGTGAGGAAGACATTTATTGCAACTTATTTAGGCTTATTTTTTTCTACCGTTTGGATCATATGAGTGTAAATGTGACTATAGGGGTGTTATAGCATGTCTAGAGGGCTCTAATATTTAAAAAAAAAACGTATGTGAAAGCTAGTCTATAGGTTTCCTATGCTCAAACTAAGACAATGTTGATTTGTAAAAAAGTTACTTATTTACTTATTATTATGTACGGGATTGCTGTACATACAGAACATTCAATGCACACAAAATACAATATTTGAGTAGGTCCCAGGTCAGTCAGTGATTGGTTTGCACCGGCTGCCCTGCTGTCATCTGATTGGTCAGCCCCACCCTCCACAACCAGGAAGTGAAGCGATGCCAACGTGGATAAATAAAACTAGCATCTGCCTTCTCTTACGTTTTAACCAAAGATGTAATTGTCCCTCAGACACGTTTTGACAAGTGATGCGCTTGGATGTTTCTTCCCTCTTTAATCTCGCCGAGTTGAGTGTCGTCGTCAGCGGCTGTCACCAACACCAGACGCTGCTGGATGTCAAAGTGGACTTAAAGGCCGTGTAGTGCATCTTTTATGTGAACACTCCTGAGAATACACCGGGGATGCGTGCCGTCGCCTCGGGTGGCAAGCTTCAACGTCAGCCGGTGATGTCACACACTTAAAGGAACCCGCAATGGGGGGGGAATTAACGCACTTGGATGAAAAGTGTTGTCTTTTTTTCCCTCCAAAATGGAAAAGTGGAGCAGTTGCTATTAGCCACATTAGCCTAGCTAGCTAGCGACTAGCTAACCGTTAGTTACCGGTCAAATTAGTGGGCTGAGTTCTCCGAGCTAACTCAGCCCACTAATTTAACAACACGACATTCCGGTTTGTTAACTCCCTCGCGGATATACTGGGATATATTTGTGTACCGACAGACAGGTTTTCCCAGCGAAACACCCCATTTCTTCTGACTTTACGCTCTTGTCTTTCTCTTGTTTTGACAGAGCTAGCCTGTTAGCTCTGCAGCTAGCTCAGCCAGCATCATTAACTGTTGGGCGACAAACATGGCTTTTCAAGACGCCTTTCCTTTGCATTTCCTGGTGTGGAACAACCAGTATCAAGAACTTGACAGGGCGATGCAAAAGAACGAGGTATGCTTTGTATTGCGCTGCTCGGACGATGTGCGGCACTGCATTGCGCTGAATCCGCATGTTGTTTCTCCGCAGCAGCCGCACCAGGACTTGGAGCGGCTGGATCCGAGGGGGCGCACACCGCTGGAGCTGGCGGTGTGCCTGGGTCACCTGGAATCCACCAGAGTGCTGCTCAGATACCCCGCAGACCCGACACACTGCAACGCCCAGGGGTGGACGGGTGGGGGCTCTGTTGGCTGCTGTCTTGGGGGACATGAAGGAACACCTCACTGATATCAGAAGATGTTTGCCTTTCAGTTTTGCAGGAGGCGGTGAGCACCGGGGACCCTGAGCTGGTTCAACTGGTGCTTCAGTATCGGGACTTCAAGCGGGCGACGCAGAGGCTGGCGGGCATCCCTGAGCTGCTGGGGAAACTAAGACAGGTAACGAAACGATTGCTCCAGACGCTTGTTAAAAATGGCTGAACTTGACTGTTTATCCGCTCAAGGCACGGGACTTCTACGTGGAGATGAAGTGGGAGTTCACCAGTTGGGGTGAGCGTGTTTTCCTTGATTTTTTTTTTAAATATATTTTTTATTATTCCAAAACGCCTCCCATAAAGGCATCTCACACAGTACTAGAAAAAGGTTAAGAACTGTATTAACTTTGGTCTTTGGACTTTGTTGGAGATGTTTGAGGTGGGATAGGCGTGTCCATAATGACCTGCCTCTAACTATTTGACGTGTGTCAACCTTTGGAAAAAGGTGCCACAGTACTGTATTGAAATTAGACAATTAAAAGCTTTTAGTCAGCCCTCCTGGGACCATGCTGTTTTGCGTGTCTGTGGCTTTAATGCAAATGAGCTGTGTAATTAGATGGAATAATCAGCTATAACAACATCATTGAAATAAGTCTTGTACCCCTCAGTGCCTTTAGTGTCCAAGGTGTGCCCCAGCGACGTGTACAGGGTGTGGAAGAGCGGCTCGTCTCTCCGTGTGGACACCACCCTCCTGGGCTTTGAACACATGACCTGGTTGAAAGGACGGCGGAGCTACATCTTTAAGGGCGGAGGTTTGTGTTCCTGTGTGTGCACTTCTTTACCCCCCGGGTCCTAACATTTGGCTTCTTCGTCTCTAAGACGACGGAGCCGTGGTCATGGAGGTGGACCACGAGAAGCAGGTGGTGTACACGGAGCCGCTGGTCTTGTCCCCGCGGGACGCGCCCGCCCTGCTGGCGGCCATGCAGCCGTCGCAGGAGAACACGGCGCAGAGGCTTACGTCGCCCATCGTCTCCACGCACCTCAACACGCGCAACATCGCCTTTGAACGGTAAACAAAGGTGGCAGTCTACCGCGTACAGCGTCAATGCTAATCCGAACGCTAAAAGCTGCTTTTTTCCCTGTTTAGGAACAAGTCTGGCATTTGGGGCTGGCGCTCCGAGAAAAGCGAGCTGGTCAGCGGCTACGAAGCCAAGGTAAGACCGCGTCAGATAAAATCCAACTGTTACTACCGTACAGATGTCACCGCGCGTGGGTGTGGTTTAGGTTTACAGCGCCACCAACGTGGAGCTGGTGACTCGGTCCAGGACGGAACATCTCTCAGACCAGGATAAATCCCGCAGCAAAGGTGAGGAACAGAACCCCAAAGTAGAGTCGCTCCCCTCAAATTTCAGATGTATCTAGATGTTATTACATCTTCTCAAAGGGACCAGACATTGAACCGCAGCTCCCTAGTGTCTGCAGCACTCGTGCAGCCCCAGACCATGGTTGTGGCCAGTAATGCTGAGGTACTTTAGTAGATCATAATCCCATAAAAGTATATCCGAGTTTGTTGCTGTAGCTCTGGTCCTTGAGAAGATGTCATAAAAAGGTTTTTTTTGTGAGTGTATATTTCCTTAAAGAAAAACTGTCTCCATTAATCGGCGCCCCTCCCCACATCCAGGCTCCAAAACTCCTCTGCAGTCCTTCCTGGGAATAGCCGAACAGCACACAGCTCAGAACGGGGTAAGCTCCACTGACGCTCATTCCCACCTACACCGCTTGCATCCTCCGTGCAGAAGAGGACGCCGTCAGGCCCCGAGAGGGGACACCAGACTACAACGCCGTGCCCGGTTCTCACCGGGCCTCATTTGCCGTCCTTGCAGCCATGAAGTTGAAGTCTGAGGCATGTTTTTGTGACCCAGCATCTTCACATGTCCTTCTCTTGCCGTCACGCAGAGTAACGTGTCCCAGTGCGTCAGCCCACACAACCCCACGGCCATCACGGCTGAGGAGTACTTCAATCCAGACTTCGACCTCAACGGTCGGGACATCGGGCGGCCCATCGAGCTCACCAGCAAGGTCCAGAGGTACGACCGAGACACGGGACAGAATTTCATACAGTGGGGACCACGGTTAACATCTGACCCGGTTCTCCCATGTTTTGGTTAACATCTAAAATGTTGCCTTGGTTTGTGTTCAAGCGCCTTGTTAGCATGCGCTACGGTGCAATGCTCCACTTGAGTGCTGTAACAGTTAAAAAAAGGGATTGCCGTCTAAGCGTAATCTCTTCTCCCTCGTCCTCTATGCAAAACCAGGACAAAGTGATGTTAAATGTTCTGTTGTCCATTCATTATGGACATTATGGTAATTATTAGTTTGCATTCAAATTATAAATATTGTCTATAAAATGTGTTTTGGTTTAATTTTAGGGTGTCTGGAACAGATTGTTTTCTTTGGGAGAACCTGTCTTGGTTAGAGTCTGTTTTGGTTAGAGTCTGTTTTGGTTAGAGTCTGTTTTGGTTAGAGTCACCACTGTGTGTCTGTTGTGCTCGGGACGTGTCCAGGTTCAAGGCCAACCTGTGGCTGAGTGAGACCCACCCCCTGTCGCTGGCGGAACAGGTGACCCCCATCATCGACCTCATGGCCATCTCCAATGCTCACTTTGCGAAGCTGCGGGACTTCATCACCTTACGCCTGCCCCCTGGTTTTCCAGTCAAGATAGGTGAGGCTGATGTGGATCTGATGTCCCAGCAGATGGTGCTTCTCTTCTAGAAAGTCTGATCAAACGTCCTGCGTGCCCTCCAGAGATTCCGCTCTTTCACGTGCTGAATGCCAGAGTTACCTTCAGTAACCTGTGCGGCTGCGACGAGCCGGTCAGCTCTGTGACTGTTCACCCACCGGAGGGCTCAGACCAAGCAGGTGAACTTCAAACCACTCAAAAACCCGAAGCTCCTGAGGATCAGACGTCAAAATCCTCGGGCGGAGTAAAGCGGTGCATAATGGCATCGAGAATTTGTTGTCGTCACAGGTCAGTCCGTCCCCCCCGTTCACTGCGAGGTGGACCCCTCAGTGTTCGAGCCCCCGCCAGACTACACCACCCTCGGCCCGGGCCGCAGCGAACCCATGAGAGACGAGGACGACAACCTGCTGCAGTTCGCCATCCAGCAGAGCCTTTTGGACGCTGGCACGGAGAGCGACCAGGTACTGTAGTGGCCAATATTTACTTCCTTCCTTGGCGGTCCAAAATGAACTGTGGTGGTCCGCCGCTATACATGAATGCATGATGGGAACCCTAATGTATTTTCCATGCAGCATCTAATGTCTGGTGTTAAAATGTGCTTGAAGGTGACCATCTGGGAGGCTTTGACCAACAGTCGCCCGGGACCCCAGGTGCCCCTCTATGAGGAAGACACTCAGCTGGAGAGGTGAGCAAAAACAAAGGCTTGCGACTTGAATAGAAGATTTCAAGAGTCCATTACGGTCCGCTTGAATCGAGGAAGGCCTCTTGTGTAATTCCGTGAAGTAATTAAATCTGTCAATCTGTGACTAGCGCTCCCTTCCAACCTACTTGAGGGAGCCGCTACTCCCAGTCATGCTCCCCCAGGCCCGGCGCCGGGCCCACTGTTCTTTTTTCCCCATGTGTCCCCCTGTGGTCGCCCCTCTAACAGGGCCATCCAGGAGTCTCTGTCCCTCTCGCTGGCCGGCAGAGGAGGCGCAGATGACGCTCAGAACCCCGGCCAGCCCCCAGCGGACCCCCCGGCGTCAGACCCCGCTGCCAACTACCCCAGCTCCTACAGCACAGCCACCGAGCCGCCTTTGCCGGGCCAGTTGGGCGCGGCCAGCAGCTTTGACGAGCAGTTGCGCATCGCCATGGAGCTGTCGTGCCGCGAGCAGGAGGAGTCGGACAGGTGAGGTCCATGGAGTAATGCCCCCCCCCCATTTACATATTCAATATGTGAGGAATTGAAGTGGTGCTGTACACTGCCCCCTGCAGCCTAAGAATGTACACTACAGGAGGAGGAAGGGTTGAACACTTTCTCTTCATGCACGCCTCTCACACTCCCGGCCGAGGGGGGGGAATAATGAATGTCTTATTTTTAAATCCCCCCCCTTTCCAAAAACATGTTAGCTTCATGTAATTGGTCTGTTCTGATCATATCTGCAGGAAGCGCAAAGAGGAGGAGGAGGAGCTGGAGAGGATCCTGCAGCTGTCACTCACCGAAAAGTGAGAGGTGGGTCTTCATGGGGGGGGGGGGGGGGCACGAGCTCCTCGTTTATCCTGGTTTTACTTTTTTAAACCCAGAGGTATGTTAAGTTATTCCAGATGTTTTATTTATGAAGTGTGAAGGACAAGAGTGCGTGACATGAACACAAAGTGGATGACAAAAGGGCGTGGCTTTGTTTCATTTTTTTTTGTTTTTTTTTATTGAAGATTTTTTGCAGTCTTGCTGTTTTTAAAAGAGTGAGCGTTTAAACCTCCGGCATTATCCACGGTACTGATGAAAGATAAACAATGTATTTGAAAAAAAAACAACCATTGAAAGTCTTATGTTGACCTGCTCGTGTTTGTGTGGACAATAAAGGATAAATGCTCCTCCTGGGAAGGTTTTCCATACACCCTCCTTTTACTCCTTTAGCCACATCCCTCCATTTCTACTATTCATCTTACCGCTGCATTAGCGTCATATTTTAATCATAAATGACAGAATTTCCAATAGCATGAAACTCATTTGTTAGCCAAACATGGAACCTCTGACTTTAGACTACCCCCCCCCCTCTTGTGCTTCTTCTGTCATCCACACCTTTTATTCAAATTGTCTTCTTCAGGAAACACATATTCACCTTCCCCCGGCTTGGTCCCTGAACGCACCGTTGGCAACACTTGAGCTTTGGCTACCCTTTTAGGCGTATGGGAAGTGAGGCTGATGCACTCGGGAGGGGGTGTCATTTCTGTTAAAACACACACACACATTGTCAGGATGTGTGTGTGTGTGTGTGTGTGTGTGTGTGTGTGTGTGTCCCACTGCTCACCAATGCGAGTGTTGTAGATGTCGCCCAGTGTGTAAGGATGAAGGTGGTATTCCGTCTTCTGGAGGAAATATTCCAATACATCACTCAGGGAGGAAACGCTCACCTAGACGCAAAAAGACTTGTGTCAGAAAATGCGTCATTGATGCATTTACACAAGATAATCTCATGGAGGGGTTAAGAGGAGTGGAATGGAAGATTTGTTTTGCAGGTTGGACGCTCACGTGGCCTAATACGTGTAAAAGTATAGACTCGATAATTGTGGGGCTGTGAATTATGATGAAGATAATTTTAAGAAACTTGCAAAATGTTTCCAAGAGACCTCCATAGTGTCACACCAGTGTGCTCGGGGCAGGTGCCCGAATACAGTGCACTTTGCTGGGCCACAGCAGGTGGCTCCCCCCTTCTATACTCTGGTTCTCCTGGTAGTAGTGACGTTATGATATTTGATTAGGACAAACCAACAGGTACGAATCCTACATTCTTCCAAATCCGGCAGCAATGGGTGCTGACTGGAAGATCTAGAAAGCTTTCTGTGCTGGTGATTGTGTGTAGCTGCTCTATAGGAGTCCACAAGTCAATACAAAGTGCCCAAAAGGAGCATAATGGGTCCCCTTTTAAGACGTACTGCTGTCTCCAGTTGGATGACAAATCCCGACTTGGTGCGGGTCAGCCGGTAGTTCTTCATCACAGGCCCCCTAAAACACGAGCAGTTGTGAGTTTTGGTGCGAATTTAGACTCTTTGGTCAGCAAAACCACTGAAATGAGAAAGAGAGTCCTGATGGAGTAACATACTCGGATGTGACGTGTCTGAGGGTGACGGCGTAGTTGTTGGTCAGGGTGGACGGACGCAGAATGATGCTTCCACATTGAGGGTTCTCTTCCAACATCTGCTCGGCTTCCTGTCGAGTCACATTGAAGAAACATCTGAAGAAATCAGAGAATGTATATTTAACTAGGATGCGGACGACCAATGAACACACACGGAAGTAGCCGTTCTTACGCTAGCTGCTCGGGGTCACCATCAGATTTGACTTGTTGGGGAAGGGAGGAGGAAGCCGCCATAAGGAAGCAGGGACGAGGCGGGAGCGGAGGTTTGTCTTCCGGGGTGATTCTTCTCTTCTCCTGAGAGAGAGCGTCCTGGAGCAGCATCATCTGGCCGGGTAGTAGCTGCAGCTGGCTGGGAATCTCTTTCTACAGGACAAGGAATGAAGACAACATCCTGCTGGTCCCGTTTCATTCACTGGATGCTTCCTGGTCTGGGCTCGCATGATGGAAATCATTAGATTGACCTTTTTTCTGCTAAAAACAACTCATTCACTATAAGTTCCTAATAATGCATCGTAATACAGGTGACGTACAAATGTAAATAAGATATAGATTTTTAACAGGGTACCTACGCAAGTATGGAAAATGATTTGATACATCTCCACATCTGGAAAATCTAGTATGGGAAAAACAGGCATGACCTTTGTATGGCTACATTAGCTACGGCCTTTCACCATTCACTGGTGCTTCCGGGAAAATAACACGGATGAGTTTTTAATTAGCTGTATTTGACGTCATTTGCTTTGTTGTGTAGTACACGACTACCATATGTAGACACTATGGTGTTAGTACACGACTACCGTGGACGCCATGGAGTTGGTACACGACTACCGTAGACACCATCGTGGTGGTATACGACTACCGTAGATGCCATGGTGGTGGTATACGACTACCGTAGATGCTGTGGTGTTGGTACACGACTACCGTAGACGCCCTTGTGTTGGTACACGACTACCGTAGACGCCACGGTGTTGGTACACGACTACTGTAGACGGCACGGTGTTGGTACACGACTACCGTAGACGCCATGGAGTTGGTACACGACTACCGTAGACGCCATGGTGGTGGTATACGACTACCGTAGACACCATCGTGGTGGTATACGACTACCGTAGACACCATCGTGGTGGTATACGACTACCGTAGACGCCGTGGTGGTGGTATACGACTACCGTAGATGCCGTGGTGTTGGTACACGACTACCGTAGACGCCCTTGTGTTGGTACACGACTACCGTAGACGCCACGGTGTTGGTACACGACTACCGTAGACGGCACGGTGTTGGTATACGACTACCGTAGACGCCATGGTGTTGATACACGACTACCATAGACGCCATGGTTTTAGTATACGACTACCATAGACGCCATGGTGTTGATATACGACTACCGTAGACGCCATGGTTTTAGTATACGACTAACGTAGATGCCACGGTGTTGGTACACGACTACCGTAGACGCCACGGTGTTGGTACACGACTACCGTAGACGCCGTGGTGTTGGTATACGACTACCGTAGACGCCATGGTGTTGGTATACGACTACCGTAGACGCCACGGTGTTGGTATACGACTACCGTAGACGCCGTGGTGTTGGTATACGACTACCGTAGACGCCGTGGTGTTGGTACACGACTACCGTAGACGCCGTGGTTTTAGTACACAACTACCGTAGACACCATGGTGTTGATATACGACTACCATAGACGCCATGGTTTTAGTATACGACTAACGTAGACGCCATGGTGTTGGTACACGACTACCGTAGACGCCACGGTGTTGGTACACGACTACCGTGGACGCCACGGTTTTAGTATACGACTAACGTAGACGCCACGGTGTTGGTACACGACTACCGTAGACGCCACGGTGTTGGTATACGACTACCGTAGACGCCACGGTGTTGGTACACGACTACCGTAGATGCCACGGTGTTGGTACACGACTACCGTAGACGCCAAGGTTTGTTAGTACACGACTACCGTAGACGCCATGGTGTTGGTACACGACTACCGTAGACGCCATGGTTTTAGTATACGACTAACGTAGACGCCACGGTGTTGGTACACGACTACCGTAGACGCCATGGTCCAAGGTTTGTTAGTACATGACTACCGTAGACCATCTAAATGTGTGTTGGCTTACGTTAACCATGGTCAGGATGTAAGCCCTCCACTCCTCTCCTGTGTCAGGGTTGTCCATCTGCACAGTCCCCCCCCCCAAAAAAAAAAAATGTTTTTATTGTCACTGTAGGTTTAGCATCAGAGCTTAATGCTAAAGCACACAGACAAAAGGACCTTTAAGTGGACCTCCCCTGTGTGCATGATGAGGGTGAAGACGGTCGGCATCTTCATCTGATATGGAGACGCTAGCTGCATGGACTTGATCTGCAGCAGGTCTAGCTTCTCTGTGTACTGACACATTGAACACATCTCAGTGGGATTGCTTTACACTTTTGTATGTATTTTTTTTATTTCTTCTCTCCGGTAAATACAGAAAGCAGAATATTTAGTCTCTTACTGTGTCCTGCGTGTCGTCTTTGTACAGAAACAGTGCGTCTCCGCGCAGCTCTGCGTAAAACTTCTTGTACTCCTGGGAATGATAGATAGGTAGGATTGGAATATCAGCTTTCCAGCCTCTTTCATCCTTACCGTCTCATAGGAGCCTTTCTTGAGCAGGTGTCCTGAATAGTAGAGCGGCAGAGCTGTGATGTGAGTCCTCCTCATGTGGACCACTCTGGGGAGCCCAGACATGATCCAGAACACAAGGCGCTCTCTCGGCTTCTCTGAACCCGATTCGATCCGCTTTTGCCCTGGCGATTCCGCTCCAGGTGTGGCTGCCGTCTGCTGGTCCTGAAAACACTGACCGAGTCACTCGGGTGGTAAGGCGGTGAGAATGAGGAAACGCTGTGGTGATTTATAAATAAGGAAGTAGTCACTATAAAGTACCCCCCCCCACACACCCCCCAGCAGTCTTCAAATGCCAGCAAGAGTAATTATTCATCAAATGTTTGCTTCATGGCAGGTATGTGATGTTCCATTTTATAATAAAGCTACTCCTTTCCCATGTTGACCTCAAACAAAACCATTACTCCCACAGAACTTCATACAATATTTTGAATGGAATCTAAATCACCTATATAGGATGGATGACAAAAAATATATACAATAAAAATTGACAATAAAAAAAAAAATTACAATAAAAAAATATTAATTCCGCCCTCACATTCTGTATTTTGATTTGGGGATTTGAACTCTTTAAAGGCCGGTTTGTCTACATAACTCCATCGTGTTTATGTTTATGTTTATGTCATGTCAGACCTGTTGCTGCATGCTTTGAATGGGAAATACTAGCGCCATCTGCTAAACACATTTAATGTACAACAATATGAAAGCCACTCGTCCAAATTGAAATAAGAACCTGTGAAGAGTTGCCAATTTAGGCTGACATGCGGAACACAGATGACCATTCAAAACAATGGATAATATCTGGCAGATATTATATCTGGCAACCGAGGGTTGCTTCTGATGTAAATATATCTGCATTGGTCGTTTTAATTAATATTGTAAACGTTTATTGTTTTCCAATTGATGCGATAGGTCCAAAATAAAATGGATGCAGTTCAAAACAGCCGTATTGCTCTTAAACGTTTGCTTGTAGTATTTCTGATCTGAAGCTACTGAATTATTAATGAGCGAAGCGACGGGTTGTGCTTTGCGAGGCATTAGCAATCAACACAGCTACAACGATTACACTTCAACACGATAATCGTAACACTATATTGTATCAGTTTTGTATTTTTGTACGATTTATGTGCCTCGGTTGGCATTGGATATCATTCGTGTGTGATGTACCAACTAACAAGCTCGGTTTTGGTTGTATTGTTTATCTGCGATCGATTAAGAGCGCCTGTGCATAGTGTGAAAACTCCCATTGATTGATCTCCACTACACTCCCCGCTGACCAAGAGAAAACATTTGATATCGAAGGCGAGTGGGGATTTAAATGACGTGAATAACGGTCACATTTCGGAGCTAGGGTCCCCGGTGGAGCGAGCGAGCAGCCGGTATCGCCGTTTGCCGAGCGTTCGTCGACAGAATACGGCGTTTTGTGTCTGCTTTAACGTCGCCACTGGTGGACTTGTTTTCTCTCAGCCGGAGCTTGCTTCCTGTTAGCTTTGTGCTAGCATGATGCTAATGGAGGTGCTAGTATAGTTTGCGAGCATCGCCAAAGGGCTGCATCGCCGCAGCTCGGCGTACCGGTTGGTGTTATTTCGACTATATTTACAAGGATTGTGCGAGGAATAGTTCGAGTTGTCTTTTTGCTAACGCACGGTAGCTTAGCCGTGTTGCTACTGTGAGGCATTTAACTACCCAGCGATATATACATATATATGCACCGGCAATTAGCTTGCGATTCGTGGTAAGGAATAAGTGTTGGTTGTATTTCTATTTTACATGTAAACCGTCGTTGTCAGTGCTTCCTAACACAAGAGAGAAGCTGCTATTTGACAGCTCCTGTCAACGGTTTAAAAGTGTCCAAAAAAGAAAGAACCGGAGCTCGATAATTGGCATTTGCCCCTGAACGCACCATTGGCTGCTGGCGCTGTATTTCGTGTTAAAACATTTAAAAATAAAAAATAATAAATAACACAGATCGTCTTCGAGCTTAAGACAGACGCAGGGGAAGTGGTCCCAAGAGGGGGGGTCCCGTCTTTATTTTTTGTAGTCTTTGGGCTACTTTTCCTCCACCAACCCCGCCCTCCTCCTCTCTCCAGTCAGTCATGGATCCCCCCAGGACCAGATCTCGTTCTCGATCTGGCTTCTATCATTTTGCAATGAGCACCACCCCTGGAGGCAACACCGGTGGCAACACGCTCGGTAACGGGAGCATGGTGAACGCCACCGGTGGAGGAGCGATGAGCTACCCGCAGCAGAGCGGCGCCGGCTGGGCATCGCACCACGGCGGCCGGGGCTACCCGGACAGCCAGCAGCAGCAGCAGCAGCAGCAACCACCCGGAGGCTACCTGTCCTCGGGGGCGCAGCGACACGGGGCCCACCGGCACCCTGGAACTGGTAAGTGTTGTTTCAACACACAAGGCTTGCAACATCCATCCAACATTCCATGCAATGGAAGCACACGCTTTACCAGGATTTTGAACTTCTGGCCTTTGGTCATCTCGGGTGTTCTAGTGGGGGACATTTTTCAACATTATCCAATTATTCATATTCCCAGTGTGGACTGATACTACCAGATAGGTATTTATAGCATTGAACATTTTGAATATCCAAAAAGCAGTAGGAAGAAGCCGAGCTCATTTAATCCTCGCCCTCCTATTTTAATTGTTGTCCACAATTTGCGGCAAAATTTGGCATACTGTCTCGGATTTTGTACCTTATGCCTAAACACAGCACCCCACTCGTTCCTGACTCGCCGTCAGTGCATGTTTTTATGTGCAACTGCAAAATAACCCACCATGGGGCCACAACAAGTTCCAGCATAAAGCTCATTTTGCATTTTAGCACTATATGTCAAACTATAATTATTCTCAGAAAAATATATTTGCGTTTTCTGTAACAGATTCATTGGGAAAAGTCATATTTTAACATAAGAAATGCCCCAATTTTATGAGAATAAAGTGGTAGTATTAGAGAAATATTAGAGAAAAAAAATATTTTTGTAAAGTCTTAATATGAGAAACAAACCGAAGAAAATGATAATTTTGGAAAATTAGAATGTGGAAAAAATATAATACGATGCAAATAAAGTAAATACTGAAGATTTTTTTCAGAAAAAATGAAATATTTGGAAAATAAATGCAAAAATTGATTAAAAAAAAGAGGCTAAGTTCACATTAATAATAGACATTTGATCCCTAAGCTGATATGCACGTGCATCCTTTCATGTTCGCTACATACGTGCGCCTCGCCGGACAACACTTGGACATTCCTGACGTAGAGCGTGGCGTGTACGCAGGCGAATGTTGCACGAATCATCCAGTCCGTCCGCTCCCAGTGCCAACCTCCTGTTGCTTCCCTTCTGCCCCCACTCAGGGGGACATGTGGGGCATGCCTCTCACCTCATCTAAAGCATTGCCGTGCCTCAGACACCAAACCACCATGTGGAGTCACGCAAACCTGATAATCAATTCTGAAATTGAAAGGCAAGCTTTTAACGGTCGTGTCGCCACCACCCCTACCCCTCGCAAAATAACCCTCCCACACGGAGAGGCCACGCATAAATACAAATCCAGCCATTCAGCCTCGCTTTGTTTTTGTGGCTGTGACAGTCATCAATGCCATTTGTGGCCGCAACGGCCCACTGAAGCGTCAACGCTGTACACTTCAGCTGTGTGCTTTTCAGTTACCCAGCTGTATCGTGATCATCGCACGTTCGACACGGCTACAGACGCGTGTGTGCGTGTGACTTGTCATCCTGTGAATAATCTGCAGATTCCACCGTGCCGCCTCACAAACAAGCACCAGCCTTATTTTGGTGTCCTGTTGAGTCTCCCCGTTTGTGTTGGGATCTAAAGGCGCTGCTTCAGATGACACTTAAGGTGCTCATGTCATCAAAACACATCATGGTCTGTTTTTGTTGCCGTGTGGACTAGCGGTTAGCATGGCTAACAGGAGTCAGGAGGTGTGGAAGATCTGGGTTTGGAGCATCTCTGTGTGGAGCATGCATGTCCTCTTCGTGCACACGTGGGGTTTCTTCCAAAAGCATGCATGCTGGCTTCATTGGCCGCTCCAAATGCTCCATAGGTATGAATGGTTGTTTGTCTATATGTGCCCCGCCATAGGCTGACCACCAGTCCAGCTGGGATAGGCTCCAGCATAAAAAAAGCCTATCGCCGGTGGCTAGCATTGTTTACTGGCAGATGTTGGAGCATGACAAGAAACGTTTTATTAAGGGAATGCTTCTTTTTTTGTTGTGTGTGTGTAGATGAGGCTTGGATCTTGGGGGAATCTAACATGTGGCCCTCCATATCCACTCATCCACAGCTGTAAGATGGGGGAGTCTTATAAATGATGGATTTGTAGCACGTCTTCATGTAGTGGCCCCCGTGGTTCACATGCAGCGGTGTCACTTTAAACTCCTCTGGAAACTTTACAGATGCCAGGTCTGTTGTGTGAGGTGGTAAAGACGTCCACACATCAGTCATAAGAAAGGGGGGGGCTTTGCAGTTATTCACATCAACCGTATGTTAATCCTCTGCATGAAATTCATATTGTCCCGCTCACCAGTGGTCCACCCCCATCTTTGGGGCGAACATCTAAAAGGTCTCGCTCTAAGGACCCTCCCGTGTCAGCCACTGGTTGGGCGTCTTTGAGGCGCCAACAGGCGGGTTTCACGTGGCTCTGCAAAAGACAGCAGAGGGGTGGGGCTCGCTTTCAGGTCCGATGTTTCTGAGGAGGCTTGTTGGATGAGGGGCAAGCATGGCTTGGGGGGAGGAGGGAAAGGTTTTTTTTTTTTCTCCTTTTTTGTGATGAAAGATTTCTCGGTCCCTGCTTGTCAGCTGAAGGACGTCCTTCCAAGATGCGTGAACGTACGTGTGCACGTGCTGCATCCTTCTTCCATTTTTGCTCCACTTCCTCTTCTTCTGGAAGAGCTTCCTGTTTGAGGACAAGGTGGAAGGTGTTGGTTGTCTCTTATACCATCCATGATCCACCTAAACCCGCCTCCATTGGCTTTTTACAGCAAGGACCAACAAAAGGACCGGTAGGACCAAAATACAACTTTAGTTTGATGGTATGGAAGCACATGTGTCTTCTCCATCCTGAGTTAGTTGTGTGTGTGAAGAAACCCCAACAGTGTTTTCCGGGTGACAACGGTACAGCGTTCTTCTGGTAAGCGCTATGTTGCGTCACACATCTTTGAGGAGTTTTTGCAGATAAGAAAGTCCATCAGCCAGATAGCATGCAGCATACGTCCAGCGGGGATGTGTCGAGTCCTCGGAAGAAGAAAAACGAGAAGCTTATGGCGGAGGGGATTGATGGATGGTCTTCGCGGTACATCAGAGGCCATGAATAATCCAGTTTTTTTCCAAAGAGCGCTTCCTCTGCTTTGTTCCGAGCCGCTATTGGAAAAGCCTGGAAGACCAAAGAAGCACAACAAACACGGATTGATTTCTGACGCACGTTTGCGTTTGGCGTAACACAGCGACGCCTGTTTGACAGCCTCGGTGATCCTGCACAGGAACATCACATGGAGGCAGCAGCTGCCTCAGCGTCTCGTGATGTTGCTGGATTTCATCTGATCCGGTTTTCCTTTTCTTTCCCTCCCTCTGGCCTGCAGGAGGAGTGCTGCATTTCCACCCAGATAATGTTTTCACTGAGGATCGGGACAAAGTAAGCAATGAAACCGTTTACTCCTGCTTTGCAAAGGATGTCATTTTTAACTCTGCCCCCCCCCCCCCCCCCCCCCTCGACCCCCCTTGCTCCCCCCCTTTTGTGCAGATGGAAGACAGCCCAAGCCCAAAAAGGCAGCGTCTTTCCCAGCAGTCCTTTTTAGAGCTAAGCTCCGCCCCGCCCTCCACCCCGCCCTCTCCCATTCGCCCCTGGGAGCTACCCCCCAGTCGCAGACCGCACGGCCACTACGCCCCTGAGAGATGCCACACGCCCGTACGCAACCGACGAAGGTAAGCCTGCCCTTCTCAGAATCAGGATCCTGTTCAGTAGAACATCTGAGATGGAGCTCCATGGCGGCAGGAAAGGAGAGTAGAAAATGGTGATTGACACCCAAAACATCTTGGCTTCTTTACGTTTACTACCGGTGCACCCTCCTCTTCCTCAGCCCCCAGATGCGCCGCCCCCGTGGCCGAAGAGACCGCCTGACACGCCACCACCACACGCACAGCCACCACCCCCACCCACACCACCATTACAACAGCAACAGCAGCCACCACCACCAGCACCACCACCACCTGCACTCCCACCACGCTGGCCTGCCGTCAGCCGGCCACCAGGACGAGAACTACCGTCACCCGGCCCCCCCCCAGGGCTACCCTCCCTACGGCCAGCAGCCCCCCAGAGGGCCCGGCGGGATGGAGGAGCGCCAAGGTTACCATCCCCCCAACCACTCCCCGAGGCCTCTCCACCCGTCGTCAAACCTGTCACCGCGACTCCTGCACCCTGCGGCGCACCCGCAGCACCCCCACCCGTCACAGCAGCAGCAGCAGCAGAGTGGGGGGGTGCTGGAGCTCCAAGAGCAGGTGAGCATAAATGATGGCAACATTGTCGAGTCCTGCCGTGTGCAAACCTTACCCTCCTTCTTCAGGGCTCGGCCCCCGTATCGTATCCCGTGTCCCCCCCGGGGGCGCCGCCTGGCCTGCCGCCTCGCTCCGCCCCGCAACAAATCCCAGCATGCTCGGTAGTCTTCAGTGGACAGCACTACCCCGTCTGCAGCGTCCCCCCTCCTGTGAGTTCCGTTCCGCAATCAGGCTTTTCTCTCGTTGTTTTGGTTGTCATGGCAACCACATCTAATCCCTCTTTTGGTCCCCCTTAGGTCCTGCAGACCTGCTCCGTGCAGCACCTTCCCATTCCCTACCCCTTCCCCTCTCTGCTGTCCAGCGACCCCACCTTCCTCCTCCCTCCTCCTCCCCACCTCCCCCACCCTCCCACGCACCTTTCCCACCACCCCCCTCACCTGCCGCAACCTGGCCAGTTTGGACCCTACACCACGCAGCAGGCCCGATCGGTGAGTCACTTGGATTCATCATGACGCCGGCCTCCATATTTATGCCGCGTTTACCTCATCGCTCGCCTCCAAACTCTGTCAATAAGAGATGCTGCTCTTTAATACAGCTGAAGGCAGCATTTCAGGAAATGCTGCAAACGTTTGACAGACGGCACAAATTGCCTGTTCACAAACAACTACTTACTGGGTGAAAGATGTAATTATACAGTATATCATCATAGCATTAATATTATTTAGCATCAATATGTATTCTTCACGGGGCGGGCCTATGGACTGTCCATCAGTGTTGTGACCGCGTTGCCTCCTGCAGCCGTTACAGAGGATAGAGAATGACGTGGAGCTGCTGGGAGAACACCTGTCCTTGGGGGCGGGGCTCCACTACCCCCCCGCCACCCACCCGGCCCTCACCCCGCACTCCACCCAGCTCCACTTCCTCTCCCACGAGCCTCTGCCTCAGGAGTTCTTCGGGGTGGTGAGTGCAAAGACGCGTCGTTCACCTCAGCGCTCAAGGCCGCTAAAAGTCACCAGACCTCACCAGCTTTTTGTGTCTCCTAGTCCTACCCGAACTTCATCCCCCGTCGTCTCGCGGGCCGACGGTACCGCTCACAGCAGCCACTACCGCCTTCGCCTTACCACCCGAGCCTCCTGCCTTACTTCCTGTGAGTGGAGAACTACCTGATCCTAATGGAATGAACCTATCATATCTATATTGGAACTTTGTCCTTGTAGGTCAATGCTGCCGGTCCAGCCCACTGGTCCTGCAATCAGTCTGGAGCTGGATGTGGACGATGGAGAAGTGGAAAATTACGAGGTTAGTCCTTTCGAGCCGAAATCTGCCCTTTCTGCCTTCTTGGACGCTAACAATGTTCTGCTGCAGGCCCTCCTCAATCTGGCCGAGCGTCTCGGGGAGGCCAAACTCAGGGGGCTGACCAAGGGGGACATCGAGCAGCTTCCCTCCTACCGCTTCAACCCAAATAACCACCAGTCGGAGCAAACGCTGTAAGCCGGCATCGCACGCCGCAACACGCCCATACACAAAGCAAAGCTGACTTGCTCACGTCGGCGTGGTGCCGTTGCAGGTGCGTCGTGTGCATGAGTGACTTCGAGTCCCGCCAACTGCTGCGAGTTCTTCCCTGCAGCCACGAGTTCCACGGCAAGTGTGTGGACAAGTGGCTGAGGGTAAGTATGTGCTACGTACCGGAACACACGCGTGTTCGCACCTTTTCTACCCAGGGCTCGAACACAAATGTGACAGCTTTTAATATTATTGTTACGCGCTAACGATGGATCTGCGCGATCGATCGATAGCGCTGCGCCCGTGATGGATGTGTGTAGTTAGTTTAGATGCCAACAGATGGCAGCGCTGAGCGTTGTTACTTACAAGAATCAAGAAGTCGATACATGCAAATTTCATATTCTTGGATTAATTGTGAAGCAGTTCACTTTGTTACCGTTCTTGGCGGGGGGAGTGTGACCCCTAACCCGAACCCTGTCATTGTATGCAATTAGCAGATCAACTATATCGTATATATAAAGCATCGGTCTCCAGCGCAAGGCAGTTATATCCATCGTGAGCGCAGAAATCGAAATTATTAATGAAATAAAAAAGCTATTTGCAGTCATAATATTACTTGCTAACGATGGATCCATCTCGGGCGCAGCGCTATCGATTGATCGCGCAGATCCATCGTTAGCACCTAATAGTATGACTGCAAATAGCTTTTTTATTCCATTAATGCCAACAAAACTACAGTATTCTTGTGCATGATATCACAACATTATTCTCCTAAAATGACAGCCTTTTCACATTATTACAATGTGGCTCTCTTAATACGCCATTTTGCCTTTATTCTTGGAGAATATTTTTCTAAATGTGCCACAAATGGCCCCCGGGCCGCATGTTGAAAACATCCTAATCCCTTAAGTGATGGAAATATGCATTTAAAAGTCAAAGTGAGGCACCCTGCTAACGCACAGTAAACCGTGGACCTGAAGCCCCTCCCCTTTTTTTTTTACCACAGGCCAATCGGACGTGTCCCATCTGCCGAGCAGACGCCTCGGAGGTCCAGAGAGACTCCGAATGATCCCCGCGACGCGCTTGGACACAAATGTCTTTGTAGACACGGTCAGCACTGCCTGCCACATCGCTTTCATAGATGAGCATCGTTGCTCACACACACACACACACACACGTCATTCCCTCAGTGGTGTCCGTTGCGCACTCCTCCTTCGTGTGTGTGTGTGTGTGTGTGTGTGAGTGTGTGTGTGTGTGAGACCTATGACAACTCGTCACGACTGACTGCGCTGCGTTCCTGCACTACTCGTGTCTATGTACAGTATCTTGTGCGTTAAATGATTTTCTCTCCGCTCCAACTCTTCTTCTCAGTTAACCTTGTAGAAAGCTGATGATGGATTATGAATGAATGTTTCCTTTTTTTTTTTACCTGAATGAGCGAGTGGTTGTCCTGCCTGGCATTTACCTCATTCCTGTCTTCACTCATTACGAGCACTTCACAGCACTCCTTTCTAATGAAGCACATGACATATACATATATATATATATATATTTTTGCTTTCCTTTTATTTTCTTAGTTGGTGACTTTGCAGTGGCACATGTTCTATAGATATATATCTATAAATATACAGTATATAGTGTATAAATGTATGAACATCTGTATACCAAATAAAAGGCTTGATATGAACTTTTTCAACTTTAAACTCATTTGGTGTTTTTATATTTCCCTCATTTCTTCCATGAGCGTATATCATAAGTCACCTGATGTTTGTCCTGGATTCATATGGCCAAGGAGACGAGGGGGCGTGGACTGAGGCGGGACAGGCCCCCAGAGTGACGTCACACGCCGACCTGGGATTAAGCGGTGGGTCCATCTTTAAGTGGACTAATTAACCAGCTAACGATTCTACTTCTTTGACTGGATGACCTTTCAACCGGGGCGTGCTGGGACCCAAGGATCGACGCCATCCGGACTGTAGGTGGGTGCCTACCTTAAATGTTGACCTTTTGGGGGAGACCATGTTGTATACGGAATGTGGATGTCATATGTGGGATTCATTTTGCGGGATGAAACAACCTATTGGACGCAGCTGTGTTTTTCCCACGGCTATTTGGTCTTGGTCACTTGTAAAAGTATGTCCAAAGCCAATGACTGTGTACTGGCATTATTAGTTGAGCATGTGCATAAGTATATTTAAGCAAACTGTACATTTTTCCAAATTAAGCATTTTCAAGCATAAAAATTGCTAAATTAACTGTGGTTAAATGGCAACCGATAACCGTTCAACTTGTGAATGATGTAGTACTCTGCATTGGCCACTGGGTGTCAGTAATTGTTCGGTGAGACAAGAAACAATTAAATTTAAATTATCTCACTACACTAACGAGGGCTACTGTTGTGGCCATACATCCATAGCCATATAGACATCCATAACAATAAAGTCATAGCCATATAGACATCCATAGCCATACAGCCATAGCCATAGAGTCATAGCCATAGAGCCATAGCGGCCATTCAATTTACTTGAAGGTAGCTACTATGCTAAATGTTTATTTTTAAGGGATGGGCGTTTGACTAAAATCTCTTGGTCAAACGTTAAGGAATTTACCAGTCAACATTGATATAAAATTATATTCCTACTGGCTAATTTCACTATACTTTACGTTATCTAATAACGTATAGATTAGTATTAGCTGTGTTTTGCTGTGAATTTGACGTCCGCTGCAATGGCTTAAAGCTACCACTAGATGGTGGTGCTGCTTTTCTGTGCGACCATCCCCGTATTACTGCAGGTTTTCTTTCCAACCGGTTTGTCCGGCAGGTGATTTAAATGACGAAATTTCCCCCGAACTAAAGGAGGGTTCATCATTAAAATCACCTGCTTAAGTGACCGGCTGGAAAGAAAACCTGCTGTAGCACTACCGTATTATAGTATTATAGTATTATACGAGCATCTTCCCTAAATGTACTTGTGCTATTAACAGCGGAATATTCCTTTAAAACTAAGGTTCTTTAACATGACGTCACACTAGTGACTAGCAGCAAGACATGCTTGTGGGAAACGGTGACAAACTTTGTACTAAATTAAAAAATGGGGAAATGTAGCGCCATCTGGTGGACAAATATAAATATGTCAAGTTGAAAGTGCTGTATTGTACTGTACTAGTCTAAATTGAAATGTTAACATTGTGTGTTTATCGACATTTAAACTTTCTTCTCGACATTATTACCTCCTAGAAATTCATTCTCATATTTGGATTTTATTTTTGTAATATTCTAACTTTTACCCAACCTAAATTTCCTAAAATTGCATCTTTATTCTTTGGTTTGTTTCTTGTAATGCAGGGGTGTCCAAAATGTGGACCAGGAGCCATTTGTGGAGTTTTATTGGCCCATGGCATATTCTAAGAGTATAATTTAACAAAATCAACATTAATAAAGTCCAAATATGAAAAGAAAAAAATTGTAATCTAACAAGAAAAGGTCTGAATGTAATATTAGTAGGAACAATGTCATATACGTCATGGCCTAGATGCTTTGGATGAAACCTCAGCTTTCCATTGGAGGACGTGAACATTGTCCTCCTGTGAAAGCAGCTTTAGCACCTCCACTTTAGACATGCAAGGCTGGTGTGTGTGTGTGTGTGTGTGTGCGCGTGTGAGTGTGTGTGTGTTATCCCAAGCTGACAGTCTACATGGATTCTCCATCTTGCTCTTAGAGCTACACCACATAAAAAGAAAGTGAATCCACATGCATCCATCACCATGCATACCTTCATCTGCTGACCAGATAGACTTGAAAACGGTGTGTGTGTGTGTGTGTGTGAGCGAGCGAGCGAGAGAGAGAGAGATTTATGTCATGGGGATATCCCTGCCTGCATGGCAGACGGCCAAGCTGTCAGAAGCCATCACTGCAGAGTGAGAGACCAATACAAGACTTAAAGAGGCAAGCAGGCTGTCGTGGGATGGGGGGGGGGGGGGTGGACAGGAAGGAAGGCAGTAGGTGGAGTAGTCGCGGGGGCCCCAGTGGGAGTGGCGATGTCAGGTCCTTTTTACAAACCCCAATGCTTGATCCCAACAATGTATTCATACCGACAACTTTCATGTTTTTTTTTTTTTGCATGAGTGACAAAAAGAGGTTGATGGTGCAACTCCCCATTCGTGCATTTCACTTCAGGGCAAAGTCAAGCCATAGAAAGGGCCACAAGGTGGCAGTAGTAGCTGTGGATGGAAGAATCACATGACAGGAAGGAGGACGTGAGAGTGTGGAGTAGTGAAGCGGACATTTTAGCGCATGCACACGCACACACGTGTGCACGAACATAGTTGCGTTCCTATGTGAAGGTTCTAAGTCGTTGCTGGTGTTCTATTTGTACATAGACTCTTATTGTGACGGGTTGTTTGTGTCAAAGTTATGCTTCAAATGTATGTTTTCACAAAAAGCTGCTTTTTTTTAGTTTGGAACTGATATTTACCTGAAACTTACCGATGTTCTACTGTTGTTTACTCAAGAACGGGAAAAGGTAGAAGCATGCTAGGCATTGTTCTACCTGCTGCCATTCTTATGTTAAAAAGACACACAGGTTCCGTTTATGGTTCTATGGTTATCATCACACTGTGTTCCTGTTGAGGTGGCATTCCACAGTAAGAAGGTGGAGATGGAAACATGTTGTCATGCTGCCACATTTCCTGTCCCGCTACACGTGTCCGGGTCCAAGCCCTGTCACGCCGAGGCTGCCTTGGGATTTCATTGCCAGCGTTCTGTGCTCCGTGCGTCAAGTAAAGATGACGTGGGGGGGGGGGGGTGTCGGTCGGGGGGGCTGCCATGGAGACGCTGACAGAAGGGATTTCATGAGCGTCTCCAGCCTCCATCATTTCTATGTGCCTGAAATAAACCGCATGACTTCTGGAGGGGGCGGCGGGGAGCACATCCAGCACCGCCCTTTTTCCACGAGAAGCTCAGCATCCAACGTGGGGGCACACGAGGGAACTCAAAGGTCACTCGTAGTCCAAGCGGTAAAACGTGAGGAGGGATGCGTGCGACGCTGAAGGACCAGCCCAAAGATGGAACAAGATCACAAGTTACAAATGCAACATTTTCCTACTTAGGGCACCGAAAACCTGTTTTCCAACCTTCTAAATAGGCCTTTGAACATATCAGATGTTTAGTGCCGCTAATCCCCAGAATGGCCACAAGGTGGCAGAAAGCATTCGATCGAACCTCCTCTACTGTGCTCTTGTCCACACCTCTTTTTACCTTTTGCTAAAAACGTAAAATAGGAAAAAAATGGTGTTTTGTAATCAGGAGATTCATGTTAAAACGTGTGAATACGTCTTTGGTAGCAAATGAGTCAACAACACGACTAGACGCTCTCCATATTGTACGCTAACCTGAGACTGAACGCTAACCGAGGCCAAACTGTGACGTTAACCGAAAAAAATCACCAGCAGGGGGCGCTAACCGGGACTTTTTCGAAGTTGACTTTCAGTCAAGCTAGCTGCTAGTTGTAGTTTAGCTTGAGAGCCAAGTGAGAGTATAAATGTTGGGCTTCCTGGAGTGGAGGTAATGAGCATGCTCTCTCACCAGCAGCCTCTGGGTGGGGGGGGGGGGGCTGCTGGGGGCCCCCCGTCATGCTCCAACAAAACACTGAAAAATGAATGAAACATTGGACTGGTGCTTCTGTACGTGGAGGTGATTAGCTTCTTCTCCCGCTTTCCAACCTGTGTCCTTAGGACCTCAGGAGACCGAGGTGTCGTGGAAGAGACCCCCGGCCGGGGTGCGCACTGGGCGGGCTGCGTGGCCATGTGAGGACCGGCCAGCCGTTGGAGAGATTGTGACACCGCCGCTCCACTGAGCTCCTCGTCGTCATGGCCGAGAGGACGTAAGACGCCGGGGGAGACTGCTCTCGTTAGCCGGGTGCCGAGGCGCACGATCGGTGTGCGCTCCTCTCCCCGCTCCCAGCCTCCCCATGCCAGGACTCCCCCTCCGTCCACCGTTCCTTCCGTCTCCGGCCAGCCCCGCTCGCCTGTAGAAGACCGGCGGGCTTCAGCTGCAAGTTTCCGCCCGTCGTGCAGCCTCTTGACGGGGGGGGCGACGGAGCCATGGCGGTCCCGGTGGTTGCGGCGCTGCTTCTCCTCGTCACCGCGTCACCGAGTGAGTAATCCTGCTTTTTAATCCCTCCGAGCGGGACAGGGGGGCTTGTAGTTGGGGGCGTCAGTCAAAGAGGATCAAACATGTTTTCATTGTCAAATCGTCTCTTGGCACATTTTGGGGGGGGGAAGCTTTAATCTTCTTTACTGGAGTTAAATGTGTGCTCTTGGGAAATAGGATGGAGCCTACCACACGGCCACTTCATTAGGAACACCTGTACATCTTTAGCCTTCACACCCACACACCTTTCTCATACTTTGGATGGATGTTACCTTAGATACTTGGATGGATGGATGGATGGATGGATGGATGTTACCTTAGATACTTGGATGGATGGATGGATGTTACCTTAGATACTTGGATGGATGGATGTTACCTTAGATACTTGGATGGATGGATGGATGTTACCTTAGATACTTGGATGGATGGATGTTACCTTAGATACTTGGATGGATGTTACCTTAGATACTTGGATGGATGGATGGATGTTACCTTAGATGCTTGGATGGATAGATGGATGTTACCTTAGATACTTGGATGGATGGATGGATGTTACCTTAGATGCTTGGATGGATAGATGGATGTTACCTTAGATACTTGGATGGATGGATGTTACTTTAGATGCTTGGACGGATGTTACCTTAGATACATGGACTGATGTTACCTTAGATGCTTGGACAGATGTTACCTTAGATGCTTGGACGGATGGATGGATGTTACCTTAGATACACAGACGGATGTTACCTTAGATGCTTGGATGCTTGGACGGATGTTACCTTAGATGCTTGGATGCTTGGATGGATGTTACCTTAGATGCTTGGATGGATGTTACCTTAGATGCTTGGACGGATGGATGGATGTTACCTTAGATACACGGACAGATGTTACCTTAGATGCTTGGATGGATGTTAGCTTAGATTCTTGGATGGATGTTACCTTAGATGCTTGGATGGATGGATGTTACCTTAGATACACGGACTGATGTTACCTTAGATGCTTGGATGGATGGATGTTACCTTAGATACATGGACTGATGTTACCTTAGATGCTTGGACGGATGGCTGGATGTTACCTTAGATGCTTGGACGGATGTTACCTTAGATACACGGACTGATGTTAGCTTAGATGCTTGGACGGATGTTACCTTAGATACACGGACTGATGTTACCTTAGATGCTTGGACGGATGTTACCTTAGATACACGGACTGATGTTAGCTTAGATGCTTGGACGGATGTTAGCTTAGATACTGATGTTACACGGCAGGTGTTCCTCATGATTTGGCAACGTTTCCACCAAAGTACGAGAACATCTCCCGGAGGAGGATGCTACAGCACAAGGTCCCAGCTCATGATAGCATCTCATGTTCCACAACGGCTTGCGGTAAATGGAGATATCAGGAGAAGGAGGCCGATTCAGCGAGATAAGCCGCCACTCTGCCGTAAAGAGGAGACGAGGAAGGTAACAAACGGTAACTGGCGATGAGGAGATGTTGCAGGGGGCGTCCCTCATGAATGAAGGCCCTGGTCTGTGTGGTGATGAGGACTTCTTCCAGAGGAATAGCTGACTCCTTTGGACCATCCTGGGTCTTCCCCTCATTTGAGGCCACCTCAAATGGCAAAGTACTGAATCCCAGACTTGGTGAATATCGCTACACTAAAAGCCCAGCAGGACACAGAATGGGGAACGTGACCTGGTCTTCTTCTGGTCTTCTTCTGGTGTCTTGAAGACCAAGCAGGCTTTGGTGGAGGTGCTGGTTTGAACAGTGGATGGTCCCTGCTTGTCTTGGAGTCTTTGCTCCTGTCAGTGATGGCATTCTTATTTTTAGAGGTGATAAATTATTGAGGTGTAGAGAGTGCAGCGGGGCGGACGCTGTTGTGTGTGTGTGTGTGTGTGTGTGTGTGTGTGTGTGTGTGTGCGTGTGTGTGCGTACACGTGTGATAAAAACCTGCTGGTCTTCTCCCGAAGGTCTCTTCGTACGCCATCTTCAAAGGTGTCTCTCTTAGCCTCGTGCCTTGTTCCTTAGCTCCTTTCTGACAGCTCGCTTGTCTGCGTACACCCCACACAGAGGGCCCCGGGGGGCCCATGTCCAGTTCATCCTGGAGCTCTTGGTCAAGTCTGGACTTGTGTATGCACTCCTGATCTGATCAACGTCACCTTGACCCTTGGCGATGGCGACGCCCCCGTCACCTTGACCCTTGGCGATGGCGACGCCCCCGTCACCTTGACCCTTGGTGATGGCGACGCCCCCGTCACCTTTACCCTTGGTGATGGCGACGCCCCCGTCACCTTTACCCTTGGTGATGGCGACGCCCCCGTCACCTTTACCCTTGGTGATGGCGACGCCCCCGTCACCTTTACCCTTGGTGATGGCGACGCCCCCGTCACCTTTACCCTTGGTGATGGCGACGCCCCTGTCACCAACGTCACCCTTACCCTTGGCGATGGTGACGCCCCCGTCACCAACGTCACCCTTACCCCTGGCGATGGTGACGCCCCCGTCACCAACATCACCTTTACCCCTGGTGATGGCGCCCCCCCATCACCATCGTCACCCTTACCCTTGGCAATGGCGACCCCCCCCTGTCACCAACGTCACCTTAACCCTTGGCGATGGCGACCCCCCCTGTAATCAACGTTGGTGATGGCGACAGCAACGTCACCCTTCCCCCTGGCGATGGCACCCGCCCCTGTCACCAACGTCACCTTTACCCGTGGCGATGTCACCCCCCCTCCCCCAACGTCACCTTTACCCGTGGCGATGTCACCCCCCCACATCACCATCGTCACCCTTCTCCCTGGCGATGGTGCTCCCACCCCCGTAACCAACATCACCTTTACCCCTGGCGATGGCGACACCAATGTCATTTCCCGTGGCGATGGCGCCCCATGGTCACCAACGTCACCCTTCCCCGTGGCGATGTCGCCCCCTGCTGGGACAGAAATAGTCCCAGCATAGTCCCAACGTCTCTGATGGTCAACGTTACGTTTAGGAGTGTGGCAGTGAATGAGATGAGCCGGAGGGACAATTAAAACCCCCGGGCCACCCTTTGGACACCCCAGCTGTAGTCGAGGCTTTAAGCACATTTTAGCACTTTTTCTTCCTGTGATGTTTGATTCCAGCCAACGGAAGCTGGGTGAAATCGGAAAAGGGTCAAAGCTCCCATTGGTTGGTTGCTCTGCAGGACGGAAACGTTGGCTAGAACCTCCTCACCGCGGCCTAGCTTGCGTCCGCTCACTCCAGCAGCTTTTATTGCAAATCAATCAATGATTTTCCGCCGGCTGCGATCCCATTAGGATGAAATATGATATTCCGTAGTGTAATGGCGCTAATGCGGCGTGATGGCGGTGATTGTGTTACCTATTATGGCGGCGCTGCTGTCTCATTGTGTCCGCACACGGCGCTTATGTCATGTTTTACTGACCGATGTCGATGTCGTGATGAGCCCGATACGCCTCGGCTTTCTCGCTGAGCTTCTCTTCTGCGCGGCGTCCTGACTTGGCGTCCTGACTTGGCGTCCTGTGACGGCTGTGACAGCCTTCAGCGTGGCCGCAAATACGCCTTTTTGCTCCAAAGCTGCTAACTCGCTCACTTTGAGATGTCAGGAGACGTTGGTCTCGCTGATGTCAGATCACAACTGGTTGAGGCCCGATGCTCAACCACGCACGTATCCGTCTGCTGAGTCGGGGGCCCGGGTGACGGGGACATGGAAAGCGGCCATGCGGCTGTCATATTTCGGCTCGCTGCCCTGTCAAATGCGACAGCTCAGAGGCGCCCGGGGGGCCGGGGGGGGGGGGGGGCGCAGGGATGCAAACCAGCGTGCTTAAAGTGTGCAACGTGCTTTTACGCTCCGACATGTCCACTGACCAAATGATGTTTCGTGGCGGCGGACGTCTGATCTCCCGCAAACCACTCTTAAAATGACATCCACTGCCAATGCGGAACCTCCTCGGGAGGGGGGGGGGGCACACCGCAGCATCCTGCTAGCTTAGCATGTTGGTGACAAAAGGACCAAAGGTGCGGTTCCACGACCAGGCCTTTTTTTTTTTTTTGCCTGTGAAGTCGTGGGTGTCTTCATCCCTTATGGCTGGGGGGGGGGCATTTACAACCCGTGACCCTCGTCACGTTCTAAAAATACACTGAAACAGGGCAGCCATTTTACAAGAATTAAGACAAAATATTAGGAGAATAAAGTCATAATATTAGGATAAAAAATGTCATAACATTGAAATATTAAAGACTAAATATAGGATTACAAATGTAGCTGGGTAAAAGTTATAATAATAACTTTAAATTAATATTATGATGATGATGCTAAAGTCCAAATATGAGTCATCCCAACACGGACTACTTTAAACACATAAAAGTGGCGTCTCCATATTTAGATTTTCCAAATTGTCCTTCATTGTTTTTCATATGCTGGAATCAAAGCATCACCATTCAGTCCGCGGCCCTCGGGGTGGGGGGGGGGCCCTTAGCCTTCGGTTACGTGGACATGACTCACAGGACGCTGGCGCCGCTTTGCTGACACCATCCTGTCCCGCCGCATCGCATCCCAGACTAGCTTGATGACAAAACACAATAAATAGGAATATTCTTTCTGGACACGAGTTACTTCAAGTGCTCAGGAAACCATGGGACTTCATAAACCCAAAAAGAAAGTATAGAATCGATGTAAATGAAGTTTTGACAGCTTTCTGAGGACGCCATCTTGATTGTGATGTCACTGCCAGGATTTGTTTCCGGAATTCTTGACCTATTGCCAATAATAACATTCATTCATTTTCTACCGCTTATCCTCACGAGGGTCGCAGGGGGTGCTGGAGCCTATCCCAGCTGTCTTCGGGTGGCGAGAGGCGGGGTACACCCTGGAATTGGTGGCCGGCCAATCACAGGGCACATATAGACAAACAACCATTCACACTCACATTCATACCTATGGACAATTTGGAGTGGCTAATTAACCTAGCATGTTTTTGGAATGTGGGAGGAAACCGGAGTACCCGGAGAAAACCCACGCATGCACGGGGAGAACATGCAAACTCCACACAGAGATGGCCGAGGGTGGGGAAAGACAAAATAAGAAGCCAAAAAGTTACCACTTCCACACAAAACAGGAGGATAACTCATTCATTCATTTTCTACCGCTTATCCTTACGAGGGTCGCACGGGGAGAACATGCAAACTCCACACAGAGATGGCCGAGGGTGGAATTGAACCTTCGTCTCCTCGCTGTGAGGTCTATGCGCTAACCACTCAACCACCGTGCATCCCCACAATAATAACATATTGGCTGCTAATATGTAGTGGTAACTAAGATATGACTCACATACACTAAATAGTTGTCCTGATTTAATAAGTGACGGCTTATTGTACAAACTACAAGACCTGTGAGCATCGATTCCTGGCAGGAACACCTATGTATTGCAAAGATGTTAGAATCCATGGAGCAATAATAATATAATATACTAATATATATGGATTAGCTTCCTGTAGGATAGACTAGAAAGACAAATGGCAGCCATCCAGCTTGTTGAGCTAGAAAGTCCTATATTTGTTTATGGTAGTCGTTTTTGGCTGCAAAAACACACTTTTCATCTCATCTCATGTCATCTTTTTGTCGAGATTTCCCCCGCAAGCTGCAGGAAGCATATCAAGCAAACATGATTTCTAAATAACAAAGCAGGCTGTGACTGCAGCCTCCAAGAGTGCAACATCACACGTGCAGAAGAAGAACGTACGGGACAGGAAGGGGAGGGGAATATCCAAAGTGGCAGGCAGACAACAACGCGCGTCTCAGATGATGCGGTGCGGCTCTACGCTTGCTAAAGAAGAATACCTCGCTGGCTGTCAATCACAAGTGAGCGTTGTTGCTCCGACGTCTAACGGTAGAAGGATGGGACGTCCTGCCGACTTTAGGTTATCAATTGAAAAACTTTATTTATAGACACAGGTTGGGTAGGAAGGTACAAAACTCTGACAGCGAATCGCAAGCCATGATTGGACTGTCGGTGAAGATCTGTGACCCAGTCCCACTGGGCTACGGGATGATTACGTAGATGCATAGACACGGCATTGACAAGGGATTGACACGGCATTGACACATCATAGATACGGCATAGATACAGTATGCATAGATACAGCATAGATACAGTATGCATAGATACAGCATAGATACAGTGTACATAGATACAGCATAGATACAGTATGCATAGATACAGTGTACATAGATACAGCATAGATACAGTATGCATAGATACAGCATAGATACAGTATGCATAGATACAGTATGCATAGATACAGCATAGATACAGTGTACATAGATACAGCATAGATACAGTATGCATAGATACAGCATAGATACAGTGTACATAGATACAGCATAGATACAGTATGCATAGATACAGCATAGATACAGTATGCATAGATACAGTATGCATAGATACAGTGTACATAGATACAGCATAGATACAGTGTACATAGATACAGCATAGATACAGTATGCATAGATACAGTATGCATAGATACAGTATGCATAGATACAGTGTACATAGATACAGCATAGATACAGTGTGCATAGATACAGTGTACATAGATACTGCATAGATACAGTATGCATAGATACAGTATGCATAGATACAGTGTGCATAGATACAGTATGCATAGATACAGTGTGCATAGATACAGCATGGATATAGTATGCATAGATACAGTATGCATAGATACAGTATGCATAGATAGAGCATAGATACAGTATGCATAGATACAGCATAGATACAGTATGCATAGATACAGTATGCATAGATACAGCATATATATAGTATGCATAGATACAGTATGCATAGATACAGTATGCATAGATACAGCATAGATACAGTATGCATAGATACAGTATGTATAGATAGAGTATGCATAGATACAGTATGCATAGATACAGTATGCATAGATACAGCATAGATAAATTATGCATAGATACAGTATGCATAGATACAGTATGCATAGATACAGTATGCATAGATAGAGTATGCATAGATACAGTATGCATAGATACAGTATAGACAGAGTATGCATAGATACAGTATAGATACAGTATGCATAGATACAGTATGCATAGATACAGTATGCATAGATACAGTATGCATAGATACAACATAGATACAGTATGTATAGATAGAGTATGCATAGAGAGAGCAGCAAGCTGTTTTGCTTCAGCACCAAATTGTTGGGATCTTCCAGCACGACATTTAAACATCACTTCACCAACTACTGCCATGGGCGTGTGTGTTTGTGTGTTTGTGTGTTTGTGTGTGTGTGTGTGTGTTTGTGTGTGTGTGTGTGTGTGTGTGTGTGTGAGCCCCTCAATCCACGTCAGTAATCTGGAGTGGGAAATATCAGGAAGTGTAATATTCCTGTTTTCCTGCCAGCCAAATTAGCTCCAACGTGAAGGTCGTCTGCCAGGATGGAAGAAGAAGATTCCAAGTCAAGTTCGAGTGTTGGAGGTCCAAAGTTGACATAGAACTAGCTCTTTAACGTTCTCAGCATTTCCTGGTTTTCCCGCCACGATTTTCCTTATACCTGCGCGCCGCGGCCACACGGCCGCGTCCGTGTTTACATGTGGCCCCGGGTAGCTAGCCAGCTGAGCTAATCTCTTCAGACGCACACATTATGCAACGCCGGGCCCCCTTGACGCCCCGCGTTAGCCTGATACGAGCGCATCGTCCCGATAAGCACTCGACTGCGATGATGAAATTAGGGAAGTCAAAATCAGAGAAGTGGAATGTTTATTTAGAGGCACTTGCACTCCGCGCTTTGGCATTTTTGGCATGGCGTCCCGCCGAGTAGGCTTGCATAACGGCCACGGGATATTTTGGCCTTGGGGGGGAAAATTAGTGGGATACGTCAGCTTGTGCCAAGAATTCCGAAGGATTCGACTTGAAAAGGAAGGCACCGTCTTTAGTGGAAACCTCATGTTTTTAGGTTACTTCAGACTTGGCTTTCCTAGGAATGATGGAATGATGTCATCCAATCAGGACCATCTTTGACCTTTGACTTCTTTGTTCCATGCTGGTGTTTTTACCTGGACTCAACCATCATGGGGTCCCGATGGGGTGCCCTTCAGCTCTCGCTGGATCCTTCACAAAGTGTCAATCACCATCCCGGTCCCAGTCCCCGTATTTCCGCCTGCAAAAGGGTGGCGTGTCATCCTGCCCCCAATGGAGGAGTCCCACTATCTTGGGGTCCCAGTCCCCGTATTTCCACCTGCAAAAGGGTGGCGTGTCATCCTGCCCCCAATGGAGGAGTCCCACTATCTTGGGGTCCCAGTCATCATATATCCCCCTGCAAAAGGGTGGCATGCCATCCTGCCACCAGTAGGGGGGGTCCCACTATCTTGGGGTCCAAGTCCCCGTATTTCCACCTGCAAATGGGTGGTGTGCCATCCTGCCCCCAGCGGAGGAGCCCCACTATCTTGGGGTCCCAGTCCCAGTCCCCGTATTTCCGCCTGCAAAAGGGTGGCGTGGCATCATGCCCCCAGTGGAGGAGTCCCACTATCTTGGGTACCAATGGGGTGGTGAACGGGCACATCCAGCTGGAGGGAGGACTTGGGTAAGACCCGGGTCAAGGTCTTGGGAGGATCTGGACCAAGTAGCATTCCTCTTATTGAGGCTGCTCCTTCTTTTGGAAGAAGTGGTGCCTAATTAGCCATAATTAGCCATAATTAGCTCTTTCTGTGGAATATGTGTTCTATTTCCAAATAATAATAATAATAATAATAATAATGATTTGAGTAGGTCTGCATGAGGCGGCTCTGCCATCCATGATTGATGACATCATTGGACGTACCAGAAGACCCATTGAGGTACGAAGACAAACTGCTGACGGCCAAAAGCACGTTTGGATGAACGTGTTCTTCACACGTCAGTGCCACCACAACAAATGATGTTGTAGGACGCAACCATTGGACTGTCATAAAGTGTTTTGGACCAATGGACCATTGGAACCACGTTGGCGCATCTGGATAAGCGGAGCTCCACACAAACGCTTCCATGTGGAGATGCCTCACTGAATTTCATCTCCTGTGGAACCTTGGATGGCCTCGTTCACTCGGGACTAATCCGTTTCTCCCAGAAGAAATCATCTCCGTCTATTTAGTCTGCTGCAGATATCAGACAATGTTGACCTTTTTATGGTTTTCTGGTTGGACGTGCAGAAGAACAGTTGCCATGCATATAGATGATGAACCATGGAGATACAAGAACCTTCATTGAAGATACAGGAGGAATCTTGAAGCAGATAATGGGAAGAAGATGGATGGATGGACTGTGACGGCCAATGAAAACGCGACATACGTGTGTGTGTGTTTGCAGCGGCCTCGGGTGCGGAGGTGGAGGAACGCTTGGTGGGTCACCTGCTGTCGGCCGACCGCTACAACAAGCTGATTAGACCGGCCGTCAACAACAGCCAGCAAGTCACCATCTACATCCAAGTGTCGCTCGCCCAGCTCATCAACGTGGTGAGCAAGATGATGATGATGATGATGTTGATGATGATGATGGTTCCTCAGCATGTGTGCCTGAACTTCCTGTGCGTTTCAGAACGAGCGGGAGCAGATCATGACCACCAACTGTTGGCTGACTCAGGTTGGTGTCACTCAGCGGACTTGATCAGTTCAAGTTAGACTGACGAGGTGGGACTCACCAGTCAGACCAGATCTAGATCTAGATCTAGATCCATCTAAGACCTGCAATAGAATGACCTAGAATGACTTCAGTGCTGGATCGCATCTCTTCCACGTGCCTGACTGTTCTATCTTTTTAACCATGCCCCCCCCCCCCCCCCCCCCCAGGTATGGAACGACTACAGGTTAATGTGGGACCCCGATGAGTACGACGGCATCAAGAAGATCCGCCTCCCGACGCAACACATCTGGCTGCCAGACATTGTCCTCTACAACAAGTAGGGCTGCCTAGACCTGCCTAGACCTGCCTAGACCTGGCTAGACCTGGCTAGACCTGCCTAGGACTGGCTAGACCTGCCTAGACCTGGCTAGGGCTGACCTCCTATTCAATAACCCGCTAAGCCTTGCCCCCCCCCCCTTCCAATTTTTACAAAATGCTTTTCATATCCGCTTACCGTCCCACACCTCTTTTTGATTGACCGCTGGGTAAATCCTCAAGGTCATTCATCAAGGTCATTCATCTGGTTGCATGCAGACTTTTAATGTGAATCATTTTATTTTGAAAGGTTAGAGTGCTTTGTGTTATGCTAACCATATGATGTCTTGGTAAAATCCATCCATCCTTCCATCCATCCATTCATTCCATCCCGCCATCCCTCCATCCCACTATCCATCCATCCATTCCAGCCAGCCATCCATCCCACTATCCATCCATCCATTCCATCCCGCCATCCATCCATCCGTCCCTCCATCATCCCACCATCCATCCATCCCTCCATCCATTCATCTGACCATCCATCCCACCATCCTTCCATCCATCCCGCCATCCATCCATCCCTCCATCCATCCATCCATCCCTCCATCCATCCCTTCCTCCCTCCCACCATCCATCCATCCCGCCATCCATCCTTCCCTCCATCATCCCAACATCCATCCATCCCACTATCCATCCATGCATCCATCCAGCCAGCCATCCATCCCACTATCCATCCATCCATTCCATCCGTCCCTCCTTCCCTCCATCATCCCACCATCCATCCATCCCTCCATCCATCCATTCATCTGACCATCCATCCCACCATCCTTCCATCCATCCCGCCATCCATCCTTTCCTCCATCATCCCGCCATCCATCCATCCATCCATCCATTCCATCCCGCCATCCATCCATCCCTCCATCCATCCCTCCATCCATCCCTTCCTCCATCCATCCATCCATCCCGCCATCCATCCTTCCCTCCATCATCCCAACATCCATCCATCCCACTATCCATCCATGCATCCATCCATCCATTCATCTGACCATCCATCCCTCCATCCCACTATCCATCCATCCATCCATCCATCCATCCATCCATTTTCTATGCCTCTTGTCCTCCTTGTATCAACATTTTATCCAAAACAAGCAAGAAGTAGAATATCCATAAAATAATACTAATAAAATATAATATCCATGTGTGTTATTATTTATTTATTCAGTGTTTTTCTCCGTCCCTCAGCGCCGACGGCACCTACGAGGTGTCCTTCTACTCCAACGCGGTGGTCTCCAACAACGGCGAGGTGGCCTGGCTCCCTCCGGCCATCTACAAGTCGGCCTGCAAGATCGAGGTCCGCGACTTTCCCTTCGACCAGCAGAACTGCACCCTCAAGTTCCGCTCGTGGACCTACGACCACACGGAGATCGACCTCATCCTCCTGAGCGACTTCGCCAGCCGCGACGACTTCAAGCCCAGCGGCGAGTGGGACATCGTGTCGCTCCCGGGACGCAAGAACGAAGACCCGGATGACATCAGGTACCTGGACATCACCTACGACTTCATCATCAAGAGGAAGCCTCTGTTCTACACCATCAACCTCATCATCCCCTGCATCCTCATCACCTCCTTGGCCATTCTGGTCTTCTACCTGCCGTCCGACTGCGGCGAGAAGATGACGCTGTGCATCTCCGTGCTCCTGGCGCTCACCGTCTTCCTGCTCCTCATCTCTAAGATCGTGCCGCCCACGTCTTTAGCGGTGCCTCTGATCGGGAAGTACCTGATGTTCACCATGGTCCTGGTCACCTTCTCCATCGTCACCAGCGTCTGCGTGCTCAACGTGCACCACCGCTCCCCCAGCACCCACACCATGCCCCCTTGGGTCAAGCGTGTCTTCATGCACCGACTCCCCTCCTACCTCTTCATGAGGAGGCCCGGCAGCTCCAACATCCGCGAGAAGTTCCGCAAAAAGCACCAGCATCGAACGTACTCGGAGAAGAAAGCGGGGGCGGACGCGGGGGCGGGGAGTCCCGGGGGACGAGCGGACTCCTTCTACGTCAACGAGGAGTCGGCCAAACGCTACGGATGGACGTTCAGCGACTTTGCCGACAACACGGAGTTCAGGAAGAGGAGCACGCTCAAGAGGGGCATCGACGTGGAGGACGCCGTGGACGGCGTTCGCTACATCGCGGACAAGATGAAGAGTGAGGATGACGACGAAGGGGTGGGCGTTTCTTTGTTTCCTTCCGAATTCAGATTCATTTCCATACGGATTTCCGATAATTATCCGGAAGTGGAAATTAAATATTGAAACATTTAGAATTTAGTAGAAGATGGAGATCATGGATGCTTTGTAGTATTGTAAAGTACTTTTCCATGTATTTTGATGTGTTTTGATGTATTTGGTCCTACTGCAGATCATCGAGGACTGGAAGTACGTGGCGATGGTGATCGACCGCCTCTTCCTGTGGATCTTCGTGTGCGTGTGCGTGGTGGGAACCATGGGTCTCTTCATGCAGCCTCTGTTCCAGAGCTACAACACCCCCATCGTGGAAGACGTGGAGCAGAACTGAAACCTCCAACTTATGGTCTTGGAGAAGAAAAAACAAAAAAAACCTAACCTCAATTCCTTGCTCCTTCTTTGGAGAAGCCAACACATGAACTTACCTCCTCACTCCGCACTTTATCTTGGCTTCCTTCTCCAACTTCATCCGTGCTTGAGGTCCACATCAGACCCACTCATGCCTTTGTGGACCTTTCTTCTTCAGTTCCTACCAAATTCTAAGCGTCTGATCATCCAAGAACGTGTTCCCAAACCGTGGTGCGTTTGATGGCTTGTTCCAGCCAACCAACCCTGATGTGCACCTAATGGGACATGGGAGCGCTGGAGGGATGGACCTCTTCACGCCAAACCAGACCAGAGTCCTGAACCCTGAGGTTGATTGGGAACTGGGCGGTGAGGATAAACCCTTGATTGATTGATGGATTGATTGATTGATGAAGATTCCCTTTGACTTTTTCATCCAAATCCAAAACTTACGGATCAAGTCCAGAACCGCCAAAAAAAGACGTTAGTCGAACACGTCCCATTTCAAGCATGGCCCCACGAAGCTGAAGAACCGAATGAAACCACAAGGACGTGGAACCAAACATCAATTAGGAGACGAGCCGCGTTACTTGGATCACATGTGTTGCTTTCAATGGAACACGGAGCCAAACGTCACGCTAACCGCACCTTTTTTTTTTTTTACAATCCCCGCCTCCTACACATGCATGAAACACGCCCCCCCCCCCTTTTTCTTTTCCAAGAGCCCAAAGACAAAAAAGTGCTTGAGAAGGACATCGGTCAGGAAGCAGCACATTTGGCCAAAATGTACCCTAAGAAGATGACCTCCCAACTAGCACGTACTCTACGTACTCTACTGTGTTGTTGATGTCCACTTTCAAGGTCGGAAAGGTCATATAAATGACCTTCATGCTGATCTTTTATGATTGGCGTAGCATCCAGCATCCGTCTCCGCTGAAAATAAGCAATAAGTCTTTTCTACTGACGGGACCGAAGAACACCAACACCGTCTCTGGTCTTCTTGTGATGCGTTCAAGTACCCGTTGTGGAGACAACCGCAGCCAAAAAGGAGCATTGTGTTAAATCCTTTTGTTCAGTGGGCCGGTGGAAGGAAACATGACCGTGATGTCAGTGAAGTGGATCAATAAAAGGGAAGTGAAAGCAACACGCTGATGGCATGATGCATTCAATGTCCGTTCTTTACGGTATTACGCTCATTTCCACGTGTAGATTCTTCATGCTGTTTCTTAGTCGGTCCAGACCAGACTAGACCAGTTCCAGGTGGTGCTCGCTTTATGAATGAAAAACTTCATCTTGTTTGGTAAACCTGAGACTGGCTGAGGAGAGAAAGCTTTTTTGCCTTTGCCATCAAGAGATCATGACAGGAAATGACTTTGGGTTCTTATTTTTGGTCGGATTCTGGCTTTTAGACGCCGTGCTCTTAAACGTCATCAGCTGACTTTTTTGTCTCACTCCCGTTTCCTCTTTTTGTATTTTGAAGCTGGTCTTAGAACCTCCTTGAGGTCCATACGTCCATTGTGTTGCGTTTGTGTGTCAGTAGGGGGTCAAGTGGACTTCTTCACACGTTTCTTCAAGAACTCTTAAGCATTTAGGGACGTGCACTCTGGTGTATGCACTCTTTGCTCCGACGTGGGTCAGCTGACTAAAGGCTTCATTAGTCTTGGAACCGCAGGGTGTTCAACTTCACCTTCTGTTAACTTGACTACGCTAGTATCACTGCAGTGCAGACAACACACACACACACACACACACACACACTGGGCCATTATAAGCCTGGAAAATCTCGTGTTCTCTCTCGCCCTCTTTATCAGATAGAGAATTATTCCCCAAACTGTGACGCCGGGACCTAAAACGGAACCTGCAGGCATCACACAAATCTGGCTATTTGTTGGCAACATGCCTCTGTTGATCTTGTGTGTGTGTGTGTGTGTGTGTGTGTGTGTGTGTGTGTGTGTGTGTGTGTGTGTGTGTGTGTGCATGGATGCTAATCTGTGACAGTGATGGTGACACAACATATTATAATATCGTATCACACACACACACACACACACACACACCAATGTGAGGCGACATAATCCCACAGACGTTGTGACAGCTGTGGAATTGGAGTCGGATTCAGCAATTATAGTTGATGGTTGTATTCTAAGCTGCATGTTTGCACATAAATAAGGCACTTAGCGTTTGCCTCAATTTCCATTAGCTCGGGACGGTGGCATTGAATGCGGCATGGGCCGCCACGCCGTATGCAACATGGCCGCCATGCCGTATGCAGCCATCCAAAAGATGTTTTGGATCTGCAGTCTCACGTTTACGGCAAGTTGGACTGAGGTCCAAAGAGGTGCAGCATCTGTAAGATGTGCAGACGCGTGACGGCGTCGGTGGCGGTGGCGGTGGAGGATAAAGCACGAGCGTCATAAACAACAAGGCTGTCAGAGAACCTCATTAAGAACCTCGCCATCTCCTAATCAATACCAATTTATCCGCGCTCACACGCGTGCATGCATTTATCTCTTATGAGGCCTTGTCTTCTTCTGGTGACCCCCCCCAAGCCCCACCCCACCCCACCCCACCCAAGACGCCACACTCAGCAAATATGAGAGCAACATAAGCACGCATGCGAGAATCCTGTCAGCACTTTCACGTGTTTCCTGTAGTCCACTCTTGGCGTCCATCTCCTGGCATTACCATACGCCCCATTTAGCGTTTATACCTGCCGTTTCAGCTCCATGCTCATGGGGGGGGGGGGGGGGGGTCTGTCCATCCGTCCATCCGTCTGCAGGCCAAAGAGCAGACCAACACCTTGCAGGAGGTCTACACGCACATTGACTTTGTTCTCCATTTGCCCACCCGAGTCGGCCCAGGTGTCCAATGCTGCCCGCTAGTGGACGTTTGTGTCACTACAACTTGAGCAAAGTCAAGGTTTATTTGCAATATTAGTTCATAAATTGGCACAATTTTTGTTTGTGACATGTATGAATGTTTTTAGTCAGGAATAGTTAAGCTGTAAAAGCAACTTTTATTATGATGATTTTTTAAAATATAATCAATGTTACTATTACTCAAATACTCTTTTTCATGCCATTAGTTAGTATTGTATAGAAATATAATATTCAATAGTACAAATACCAAGAAGTAAAAAAGTGAAGGTATCATGAAGTTTAGTTAGACATGATTTGTGAAAAAAATTTTTTTTTTATTGTCATTACAGAGAAATAAAGCAGATAATATTTAATATTTCTAATGTAGAAATTATCAAACTCCTGCATCACGAAAAAAGATAATATAAATTTTACATAATTTTTAAGCATTTATGACATCAAACCTCCAACGTTGGAAGGGAATCATTGATGGCCACCAGGCAGCAGGCTGGTGTCTTCACGACGCCGCCGTCAGAGGAAGGAAGGCGGGCTCCCCGAAGGCTGACAGGACCGGGAGACGGGGTCAGAGGTCACGGGGTGACTGACAGAACGAGGAAGAAGAGGATGAAGGCCGAGATGACGGTCACATGCAAAGGAAGACACAACAATGGCCCGGGAGAGCTTGGAAGGACGAAGACAAACGAAAGTGAGACACGGCGACTGTCGCCTTGACGCAAATGGACGAGGACGCTCCCGTCTGACACTCATTGATGTAACTACTTGCCCTTTTCTCTTTCCTGTTGCAGAGCCTCCAGGTCCTTCTGCTTCCTTTAGCTGTCCCGACGTTTGCCTGTTGCGGTTCATCAGCCGTGTGACAAAAACGGGCACCAGATGAAGACAGGAAGAAGGTAAAAGGGTCACGCCGTCCGTCCCACGACAAGTACTTAACAGACGCGGTTGTCCTGGATTCACGGGAAGCGATGCTTTAAAGGTCAAGTTGTTTTGGTTGGGTTGGCTTTTTGATGGATGGATGGATGGATGGATGGGGGGGGGCATCTTCCAGTCTGGCTACTCAACAATATTCATGAAATGTATTCAGTTATACACACAAATGCAAAAGTACCAAGCAAATGTTTCCATGGTAAATATGATCAAATCAAAAATGCTAATTAAAAAAGACCAAATCATTATAAATATGAATCATAAACAATACAAGTATTTTAGCTATGTTAAGTCCCCTGAAATGTCAAAAAACAAGTACTCACTGAATCATAGTAAGTGTATGACCAGCAAGTACAACACAGCAATAAGTACAACAGCAGCAAGTACAACATGCCAGCAAGTACAACAGCAACAAGTACAACATGCCAGATAATGCAATCATAACGGAAATAATAATCATTATAAATCATTATTATTATTAATAATAATAATAATATAATTATAATAATTTTAATTTTCATGATAATATCATTACAATAATATCATAATATCAATAATACCATTATTATTATTAAAATAATAACAATTATTAATAATAATAATTTTTAATAAAATAATAGTAATAATAATTATTATCATAAATTAAAAAAATTATATATTATTATAAATAATAATAAAATAAATAATAAAATAATAATAATAGTCATCATCATAATTATTATTATTATTATCATCATAATTATCATAGCCAGCCCTTTATAGCAGTGATTCCCACCCAGGGGTACGAGTGCCCCCAGTGGTGTGTTATGAATAAATGCTCTTCAAGATGCTAAGTAAATATTAATGTGTTCGCTACAACATATAATACAACATATAATACAACATATAATACAACATATAATACAACATATAATAGATAATAACCTATAACCATAACAGTTTCATTCTACTTGAGGAGAGTTCTCCACACGTATGAGCGAGGGGGTGGTGGTGGGGGTGGGGGGGTTAGGTGGTATGACAAGACAAAAAGGCTGCTTTAGAGTCCGAGCACTTTTTAGCACACGGACCTTTAATCCCATCCCGGCTGATTGGTGCTATTTCCCTGCTGCCGTTTGCCCTAATGGACTGTTGGCATGCTCTGATGCAAGGCAGCCCGGATTAAAGCGCAGGCCAAAGATGACGTGCAAAATGCCACTTCCATGAGGTCATGTAGTCACATCCATCTACGTCCACCTTGCTGTCTCGCAGCCCCCCCGGGAGCCCCCCACGATAACAACCTCGCCTGGCTTTTCTTCACCACGACAAAACTAATTGAGCCTAAAACGGAGGCTGGTTAGCGTTACTCGTGGCTAGCGTGCCAGCCGGGTCTCCGGTCTTAGCAGCAGCCCCCTTTCGCATCACAACCACTGATCCGCTTGTCACTTGAGACTAACGTGACGCTAACGTTTGCCTGACCTGACGGAGCTGGAGATGCTACGATAAGCGGTGTCAAGCTCAGTGGAGATCCACCTCGTGTGAACATCCTTACGATGGGATGCAAGATGGTGGGACATGTGGCCTCCACCTCGGGGTGGCCCCCGTCATCGGAAGGGCAAGGAAATGACTTTGTCACGTCTGATTTGGTCTTCCCGTCTCCTTTGCGTGCGTGCTTACACACTGGCCACATCATTAGGTACATCTACAGCCGTGCTCGCTAGCTTTCACTCATACAATAATGCTACTGATTGGGGGAATTCTTTATCGATTATTCATGCCTGGACGGCTATTGTGAAGTGGAGCTCCGCCCACTTCCTCACCTGGTGTGGAAACAGGAGTTCAGAATATTTTGAAAAAAATAATCAACTTGGTTGTGCTAGTGCAGGGGTGTCCAAAGTGAGGTCTGGGGGCCATTCACGGTCCGTGGCTGTTTTTTTATTGGCCTTTGGTACATTTGAAAAATACAATTAAACAAAGAAAAAAAGCGCAGTAATTTTCCAACAATAAAGACAAAATTTGGGGTGAATAATATATATAATACTAAATATATATATAAAATATAAAAAATATATATAATACAAGAAACAAACAAATACACCTTCAATTTTTAGAAAAATTCAGTTGCGTAAAAATTATAATATTACAATAAAATCTAAATATTATGACAATAATGACATAATATTCCAGGAAAAATGTAAAATATTTGTAAAAAAAAATGAAATGTAAGAAGAAAACATTTGTATAAATCAGAACTCAAAACACAGAACATACGTACATACATCATAGAGACCCATATGCACTTTTGACATTAATTATTCAGGACATACTGGACGGTATATCATATATGTAGAACCGCTATTCCACGCCAAGCTGTTATGGCCGCAGTCAGCATGTAAATGAATAAAATGCGTATCGTGGTGAAAGAGTCTGCTAAATTGGAATGAGGTCACCGTGCCAAACATGAACAAAGCAAAGAGATGCAATCGTCCATCCCCGAGCCGCATACTAACAATATCTGACAATATCTGACAATATGATCAGTGCATTTGTCCGCATGCAATCGTAGCCCGGACAGGCAGTGCAGTGCTCTACCATTACGGAGCTGCTAATGCTTTAAGCTGCCCCAGCGTGGTTGTGTGCATAAAATCCATTAAGTGCCTAAATGGCTCATTTATACTTTATCAGTATTGCGCTATGCAAGTTTGAGAACGCTCTCTAATAGTGTACTTCTATGTAAAATAGAGAGATATGTGGATATGTTGATGCCATATCTAGCAGAATCTATTCATCCTTACATATTTGATGCTCATTTTTAAAACATTATTTAATTAAAATTAAAAATATAAATATAATTTCTCAAATTGGCCTGACACATCAACGCTACACAAACATTTTGGAGCCCATTTACCTCAACATAAACTAATGCAAAACATGAAGCTAGCGTGTAAGTTGGACTCCATGCAGTTCCACTCCAGTCCTGTGGGTGGCGGTGATGTGCATCATCAAGCGGTTGTCACCTGCCGGACAAACTAAAAAAGAAATGCGGAAGCAAAAAAATCACAACATTTCTGGAACTTTAAAATTGACACTTTTATTCGAATGTGCAACAAGACAGTCGTATGGGGTTCTTATTTGGCTCATTTTACAAAGTTTTTTTGTAAATTCGTTCAACAGTTTTACCTCCTAAACATGCTAGCATAAACAAAACAATCCAATGGACGCAGACTAGCAGCAATAATTTAATGGCTTCCTGAACATTTTCACTTTCAGAACCCTAAGGCACTACTTGGAGACCATTATTCCGAACTTATCACCTCTGAGTCACGATGGGTGAGAGAGGCGGACAGGAGGGGAGGGAGGAGAACAAGAGGAGGGAGGGAGGCGCTGAAGTTGTCCGGCGAAGCGCACCGCCGAGTCCGAAGCCACTCCACGGTGCGTAAAAGCAAAAATGTTGCTGTAATTCCGTTGCAGATATCTGACAGGACGTCTCGCCTGATCGTCATCACGTTGTGGTGATTTTTCATCCCCGAGGAACATCTCCGAGATCCGATGCATCCATGAATCTCACCGGGAAAACAAGCATCGTTCTCCGGCTGGTGCTGGTGCTCCTCCTCGCTGTGCAAGGTAAGCGCACCGGGATGGTGCTGACAGTGCAAAGACGAGGCAAAAAGTAGCTTTTTCACGCCTTGACATCACCTTTGGCAATTGGAGCGGTGAATAGAGTTATTTTTTAATTGTTTTTGACATATTGCCCTCTAAAATTCACTCTTTCTGCACAGGGTAGATGCATTCTTAGAGATAAATAACAACACTTGATGACAGGAAGGAGCAAATATAGCTGTTAAACCACAACAAACTCATTTAATTTCAATAAATCCACATGATATGTTTTATCATTGTGGCAACCAAAAGGTTGGACTCACCTCTCATTTGTCGTGTATCACTGTACTCCACGCTGATCTCATTAGATGTTCCTTCCATTGAGTCCATAGAAAAACACCCATGCCTCAGCCCCCTGGAGCTACCGTGATGCTTACTGTATGTACACAACGCGAGATGAGACGCTTGATGTTATGGCGATCTGCATGCAGGGGCGTGTGCACGTGCATACGTGGGTCAGAGGTCATTGTTTGGCACAGGAAAGAAGCCGTTAGTGGTGTTTAATGGCAGTGGTCGGCTTTATTCATGTTTTTAACGTCACGTACCGTGAAATGGAACGATGCTCTATTATAAGGCTGCATCGCAGCATATCATAGCAACATCTGTGTTATTTGGCGTTGGGCTTCATGCTGAAAAAATTTATATTTCAAAGTGTTTGTCCAAAGAAAAAAGGTCCCAAACAAAATCGTACCTTCTCCTGGTGTGAGTGAGGCTTTTCTACGGATGCTCCACATTCCAAAAATGTTAATTGCTTAATTGGAGCTTCCAAATTATCCATAGGTATCACTGGGAATGGTTGTTTGTCTATATGTGCCCTGTGATTGGCTGGCTGGCCACCAGTCCAGGGTGTATCGCTCCAGCTGGAATAGGCTCCAGCATTCCCCCGCCAACCTACTGAGGATAAAAAATGGATGGATGAATGACACAAGGCAATAGTTGAACATTCATTCATTCATTTTCTACCGCTTATCCTCATGAGGGTCGTGGGGGATGCTGGAGCCTATCCCAGCTGTCTTCGGGCGAGAGGCGGGGTACACCCTGGACTGTAGTTGAACATTACAAGACAATATGTTCATTCATTCATTCATTTTCTACCGCTTTTTCCTCACGAGGGTCGCGGGGGATGCTGGAGCCTATCCCAGCTGTCTTCGGGCGAGAGGCGGGGTACACCCTGGACTGTAGTTGAACATTACAAGACAATATGTTCATTCATTCATTCATTTTCTACCGCTTTTTCCTCACGAGGGTCGCGGGGGATGCTGGAGCCTATCCCAGCTGTCTTCGGGCGAGAGGCGGGGTACACCCTGGACTGTAGTTGAACATTACAAGACAATATGTTCATTCATTCATTCATTTTCTACCGCTTTTTCCCTCACGAGGGTCGCGGGGGATGCTGGAGCCTATCCCAGCTGTCTTCGGGCGAGAGGCGGGGTACACCCTGGATTGTAGTTGAACATTACAAGACAATATGTTGCCATCTAGTAATTGAATTTCTATTACACTCTGTGCGTATTCTACCGGCCGCTCTGAGACAAAGACTGTATGAGTGACTAAAGGGCTCACTCCGTTCGTGCCTATGTTCTATAGAAGAAAGGCACCAAGGTGCTGCAACCGATGCAGTGTGTTTGGAGGCGGGAGACGAGGAAACCCGGCATATATGCACATATAATATCCATCCATATCCATCCATTTTCCATGCTTATCCTCATTAGGGTCGCGGGAATGCTGGAGTCTATCACGTGGCAATATTCATTCATTCATTCATTTTCTACCGCTTTTCCTCACAAGGATCGCAGGAATGCTGGAGCCTATCACTTGGCAATTTTGGAGCATAATTTATAATACACGGGCAAAGTGATCAAGTTCATTTTCATTGATTGTGTGACAGCTAGGAATCTTGTGCCCCCCCCCCCCCCCCCCCAGACAAACATTATCTAATATGTGCACTTTTCAATTTCCAATTTCATCTAGTTTATACTCACTGAAGTGTAAACCGAGGAAGGATCCCTTGGAGGATTTCCTCTCCGCAGGGAGCCCCGCCGCCTCGTCAGCCTCTTTGTGGATGACATACTGCATCACAACATCCTCTCATAGCCACCGTGTTCACTCGGGTGCCGCTTCAACAACTGTTTTTCTCACCTGCCAGTCAAGCTCGGCAGGGTGTGACGTGGATGCCGCATCTGTTGCCGCTCCCACGAAACACCTGGGCGGCGCCACGCGCTCCCCACGGATCGCTGCTCACGAGATGCAGCCCAGGGATAAGACGGCAGGAATTTACGTATCTCTGCTGTCTTTCGACAAATATTTTTAAACTTTCAAAGCCCCGAGTGCAGGAATAAAAATGACGCAGATGTCACCCCCCCACCTCCACACCCCCTTGGGAGCTGTGCTAAGTGCATCACATTGTGGCACTTTAGTCATCATGTGCAAGACGTTGAATCACTTTGCCTTTAACCTGACGCATGCACGTGGATCCACTTCGCTTTTAACCCGCAATGGGACAAAAGTCCAGGACCAGGACCATAATCAGTGGGATCAGTCTTCTCTCAGACCAGGACATCAGCATCATCAGCCGTTTCTCACTCGGCTTGGCGACTTGGAGAAACTCTAACCTCGCTTCCTTTCCTCTCCTCAATCCCTCTTTGGCTGCGGTCATTCTGAACCAGGCTGTGTGTGTGTGTGTGTGTGTGTGTGTGTGTGTGTGTGGAGATAACAGCCTGGAAAAACACACACAGGAACCCCCAGTGGAGGGTTTTATTGTGCGCTGTGCAAGGTATTGTCTTCTGCCAGCCATGATGGGATGATTTGTCGCCACATGGATGGCATTGGATCCCTTTTCATAGATTAATCCCACCCTTCTTCTCAGTAATATTTGGATTTACAGTATGACTTTCAAAATAAGAGAGTCAGCCCGTGGCTCCCCTGCGGTGCACATCAGCATATTTTGGAGATGAGTGTTGGTGTCTTAAGGTTTAGGATTTAATGATGAAAATCAGCTGAATAGCATAATGTCCTTTCTCACCCCCGCATGGCTTGATGAAGCAGCTTAGAGGCTTGTCCGGCCAGACCGGTAGTTCTCGGGGCTTGACCCTTGATATCTTTCTGGTGGGGCCGTAATTAGGGTGTTCATTCATTTTAAAGCTGATAATGAAAGAAGAACAGAATGCAAAAGAATGCAATTTTTACCATGTGGAAAAACACATTACAGTATTTAGATCATACGTAGTCTGGGCTGGTTGGTCCAAAACAGTTGGGGCACCTTGCAGCACCACCACTGGAGAGAAACTCATCACACAAATATTCATCCATCCATCCATCTGGCTGTCTGTCCAACCGTCCATCCATCCATCCATCCGTCCGTCCAACCATCCGTCCAACCATCCGTCCATCCATCCGTCCAACCGTCCGTCCATCCGTCCGTCCATCCGTCCTTCCAACAATCCATCTATCCGTCCAACCGTCCATCCATCTGTCCATCCATCCAACCGTCCATCCATCCGTCCATCCAACCGTCCATCCATCCACCCGTTCGTCCATCTATCCGTCCATCCATTTGTTCATCCATCCGTCCAACCATCTGTCCATCCGTCCAACTGTCATCCGACCATCCGTCCATAGGTCCAACCGTCCATCCATCCGTCCATCCATTTTTCCATCCATTTATCCGTCCAACCGTCCGTCCATAGGTCCAACCGTCCAACCATCTGTCCATCCATTTATCTGTCCAACCGTCATCCAACCATCCGTCCGACCATCGGTCCGACCATCCGTCCATCCATTCATCTGTCCGTCCATCCATCCATCCATCCGTCCATCCTTCCATCTTTCCCAACTGACTTTGGGCGTACACCCTGGACTGGTCACCAGGAAGGAAAAGAAAAGCAATCCACTGCTGGGGCAATAAGTTAGGTGCCCCTGGTGGTGATCCGGCTTTGTTTACACTCATCCTCTGTTGCTGCGATGTGCTTCCAAGGAGATGTCTCCTTGCATCACGCCGTTGCCGAGCGTGTTTGTTCTTGTGCCGGACCTAAACGCTCCTCTGAGTTTGATGCTAGTGAGCAGCCCTCCGGTTTCCCTTTCCCAGAAGTAATAAAGTTCCATTGAAGTCTGACAGGCCATCCAGGGAGCGCATGTGCTTCAGGGCCATGCGGCGGCCCTGGGATCCGCTTAGCACGATTGTCGTTTGATTATTGCCACTGAGACTCGCCTCACCACCACCCCCGCCACCCCCGACCCACGCCGCTTCCACACACACACACACACACACATGGTGAATAACAACCGCAGGGAAAAAGCAGAGGCCTGACTCCACTGCTTGTAGATTGAATTAAAGACATCTTCCCGCTTCCAACACAAACACACACACAGTCAGTGTTGCATTTCAGACTGCTGGGAAGTTACAGCTCTCTCTGATGGGCATGGTGACTTAGACAGACAACGTTTGCGTTCCCTACGTGGTTGTGTATCTCTGCCCAGCTGATGAAGACCCATTACACAGGCCGTCCCAGCGTCAGGTCACACACACTTGACCAGCGCCGATTCGCTAATGTGTGTAATCACCTGCTCCGCTTGGGCCGTGCAGGCTGCTCAGCCAAGAAGACATTAGCAGCGATCACGTCATTAGCTGCAGCTGCCACGCAACACCTTCTCATCCCACCACGGCCAGTAATGACTCCATTCCTCAACGCCGACTTTCTTCTCATGGGGATATTCTTGTGCTGCTCATCGTGTTTCTTTGCTGTTTGAGAGATGATGCAAAAACGGAATGTGAGGCGGTGGGGGGGGGGGCATTGGATTCAAGAGGTCACATGTAGTACTCGTGAAGCAAACTTGACTCCAACAAGCAGAGCATATGCAGTCAACATTCACACAGGAGCTGCTGTCAGCCACAACTCACCCCAGTCACTCTCACTGCTAACACTAGCCGAGGTCACACATGTCACTTCCCAGACCCCGCCTCTTAAAGACGCAGACGTTGCACTGAAAGCCAGGATGATATATGTCGTATACCGTATATACCCTAGTAGTATAGTTTCATGGAATGGAACATTGGTAAGGTAGTATATACGTATAATATAGCCAAATATTTTTCCCTCCACTGTGCTCCCACCTTCGCTCCCCTTCACATTTTACCTGCGAGGCTTCTTGGCTCTCTGTCTGCTCACCTTTCCCAACATCGCTCTCCATGCTCACTGGAGATGAAACATAAAAAGCATCCATCTGGCTTCTTTGTGCCACCATGTGTTGGTGTCTTACCTGAGCTGACCTAACGCACCCTATGATGACTGGAAGTGGTGGAACGGTCGGCTGAATTTTTTTAAACATGTAAACTACGTTTAAAACATTAATTAAACACATAAAAACATTTAGTTTTCACTTATTGCGGGCTGATTTGGGAGGCTATCCCCGTGATAAATGAGGGATTACTGTACGGCATATCACAGTTTGGATGAACCTTCTCAACGTCTAATATTGGTATTTCACTTCATTTAGCCATTTTAATGCTTCATATCGGCAAATAAAATAAATATCTTTTTATGATTTGTTAACTCACTAGCAAAGACATATTTAGATTGTTTCAACGTGACCGCTCACTCCCAAGACGTATTTAGACGTCTTTTACATTTTTTTGCACAAGGGGCACAAAGAGGTGATGATGCAACTGTGCAATCGGAGAGAGCATGTTGTGCATTTTCTATGCATCTCTTCCATTGGAAGTACATCTGCACAGCAACCAGGAAGTGAAAAGGCACATTGTCTTGTAGCGTTGAAGAGATCTGAAGACATTCACATTTCATTTTGTATTTAAAAAAATCTGTCAAAATGATTGAAATGGCCGCCACCGAGAGAGACGGCTTTGGGAAAACGGTTGGGATTGAGTGAGTGAATGAATATATTTGTGAGAACAAGGTGATGGATAGAGTGAAGCGGTGAAACTGGAACAGTGATGTGGCGAGGGACGGCCTGTTGGCGATGTGAGTGATTGTCTGCCGTAGCGACTCCAATGGTTATGGTTGTCTGGATCTCAGCCACGTCTTTTTGGACGTTTGCGGCTGTGGACCAGTTTCACTTTCAAAGTAGGACACCTTTTCAAACTGACAAGCTGTGGAAATATTTGCGTGTGAGTGTCTCATCACGCTCGATCATGAGAATGATTCGTCTTTTGTACCGTGGAGCGGATTTGCACCGCAGATTCCGTTTGAACTTGAGACATCTGGGAACAAATGACACAATAATAAGAGCACTTGCAGGACAAAAAAAAAGGTGTCCCAAACACACCTTGTCCTCTCGCTATGAGGAATTAACATTCGGAGTGAATCAGACATCAACTCCCACATCCTCTGAGATGAAAGCTAGCGAGCAAGAAGCCAATGGATTTCATGCATCAGTGAAACAAAAATCACATGTTGTTCCCAAAGAGGCCAGGCAAAGGTGAGAGGATATGAAGAGCTTGCAACCAAAAGGCGCTAAATCCATTTTGACTGATTTCGAGAAAATCAATGATTTTTAACTACGCACATATCAATCTATTTGGTCATCAAGTCTATATTGCAAATGAAAGAGCTATCAATATAGGTCATAAAAATGCATGCTATAAAAATCCTGCACACACCATGTATTTTATATATTTTTTTAATTTTTTTTCGGATTTAGCGCCTTTTGGCTGAAATAAATTTGAAGTCACCTTGAACTTCTTCAATGGCATTGTTGTAAAAGAATGTAAGGTGCTTTAATGTGCTATGCTAATAAAATATTTACAACACAGAAGCCATTCTCAACATACAATACAAAATAATTATTATTAATTAAATTAATAAAAATGTTATTAAAAGCAGTGCTCATATTTGACTGCACCATGAAGGTGACAGTGACAAAAATCATCTCATTACAAACCCTTTACATTATATGTTTTTTAGTACAAGTAAAATAATGTTTCTCATGAAAGTTGGAGGTGTCAAGGTAGAGACATGCCTTTTATGGCGTAAAAAAAACTTCCATGTTACAGAATACTGTAAAAACACAATTTGTGTTCTCCTGAATTGCATAACATACTGTAACTATCATACGTGTACTTCATGTACACAAACAAAACAGGATGCGCACTGATACTGGCTTTCTGTATGTGCAGTGCCAATTGTATTCTTCTCTCTGATTGGTCAGATTATCAATAGATGGGAAACTTGGGCCAATCAGAATAAAGAATAAAGAAAAGGATTTAGCTCCTTTTGGTTGAAATCTGAAATGGAAATAGCGCCTTTTGGTTGAAAGCATACATTTCATATCACTTTTTTTCATATTTTTTAAAATGATTTCAAGACCAAAATATGTGATTTGGATACACATGACAGAGGTCTATTAAACTCATGAAAAACTTAGTGAAAATTGGATTTAGCGCCTTTTGGTTGCAAGCTCTTCATATGTTTTGCACAAGAAGGAGGAGACCTCGTGCAGCAAAGCATGTGTTGAGATGACGACTAATCATTTCTCGTACCGTATGCTGGTCCGCACGTCACAGGCAGGACATCAAACCCCTGAAAAGCTCTCCCTCACTTCTCTATTCCACACAGGCACTTTCAGCCGTGTATTATCAGAGGGTAATTAGTTCCCTCAGAGTGTCCAGCGCTCGCTCCCAGCCTCATCCTGTTAAGCACATGCCTGATCAAAGAGGCTCCCACAGGCCATGGCTGGACGGGTTCCTGGAGCCACCAGATACGGAGGCGCACGCCGGCTCTTTGGCTGACTAATTCTCAATCATTGTGGCGAGATGAGGGCCAGCACCGTGAGACTGCTCCTCTGCTTTTCCTCCGCTAGGAGAACAAAGACCCGTCACACGGTTATCACCCACTCCGCAAAGCCGAGAGCTCACATCTGTTACTTTTTCCATGAAGCCAACTCGTCAATGGCGGATCCGTCTCGGCTTGACTAATGTTTGAGGAGGAAAGAGTGGGACGCCTTTAGCACACTTGCCGCACATTTGGAACAACTGCCATGACTTATTCTCTAGTATGACCACATCCTCACATTTTTAGTATTACAGTAAACTTCGGATATATCGGATTCAATTGTTCCCACTGGTTTTGTCCGATATAAGCGAAATCCGTTATATGCGTATACTGGAAAATGTCCGTTTTACGCATATATCGGATTTATATCCGGTATATGCGTAAATGGGATTTTATCCGTTATAAAAAGGCACTTCCTTGACTATGTTTCCAATGTACCTGGAACGCTGCAAACGCTGCAAATGACGTCGTAGAGCGGCCTGTCACGATTCGGCGAATCGGAGCGCCACGATGCGGCCATCCGATATATATGCGAGGGAAATTTCATGGAAATGCATTGGAACGGGACTGGAGATTTTGTCCGAAATAGGCGAAATCCGTTATAAAAAATCCGATATATGCAATTCATTTTTATTGGAAATGCATTACAGAAAAATCGCTTCTTTTTTATATGTCCGTTGTGAGCGAATTTCCGATATATCCGAGTCCGATATATCCGAGGTTTACTGTATATGATATTTATTACAAAGAAATATGATCTAAGTATTTGATAAAATGTTACTAAATGTTACTGTATACTAAATAGATAAAAATGTATCAATTATTTCATTCAACATAATTTGTATTAGTTTTATATGGAAGAAAATAAGCTAATAATAATTAGCTGAGCTTCTGTAGGCGGACTGAAACAACAGCGCCTCTGGTGGTTGCAGCAAGTGTTGCACTCCTCTTTGTTGTTGGGGACCTAATATGCTCATTTTGGGTCCTTTGTCTTGAGTTGTGGACTCGGCTACACACAGAAGGCTTTCTAGATCTTCCATAATCTGTACCTATTCCAGCTGGATTTTCTTGGATTTTTTCAGAACAATCTGTTTTAATTTATTCCACCCACGGGGCACTCCGCTGTGATTGGTCACACTCAGCTTGTACCTGGGCATGCCCATATAGAGAGCCTTAGAAAAAATGTGCAAATGTCATTATGTGAAACTAGGCCCCCTTTAAAGTCATCAACAAACCAGGAAAACGCTCATAGGCCCCCTTTAAAGTCATCAACAAACCAAACAAACCCGGGAATGGAACACACCTACGTTTCAGGAAGCACAGTTCGGAGAGGTCAAAGTTGACAATCAACTTTTTTTTATCTACTGCTTAAGTACTTTGAAGAAGAGAGGGAATTCCAAGTATAAAAAAAATAGCTTAACTTATTGTTCCACAGTGAACACAAGGTCCAATTAATTGGCTGATTTTAATTACCCCGCTTCCCCCTCGCCCAATTTAGAGGCTTACACGAGGTTACGGGATCGCGGCGAGTGTGGACACACTTTGGAAAGCAGGTACCAGCAGCTGAAATTGCTCAGCGTCTCGAGAGGGAGACTGTTTCATTACACCGGAAGACTCAGATTACCTCCGCAGTGACCTGAGGAAAGTTGTGGAAAAGCCACTTTAATATGGAGCGACTGTGCAGAACTATTACAAAGCTGCCTATTGGTCAGACTTTGTTTTGGAACAGGAGAAAATATTAGTGGATATTAATGAGTGCAAACAATTGGAAGAAATATAGAAATTATTATTTCTATATTATTATTTCAATGATTTGGCTCACATGTGATGATGGAACTATTCTAAAAGTGGATTTAAAAAAAGGCATATCTGTTGCTGAGACGTACCTGTACATTCAATGTGCTAGCCTGGCCTCACAGATAGTACTAACAAAGAGGCTGTATGACTGACGGGAGGGCTCACTCCGTTCAAGCCTTTGTTTCACGGAAAAAAAGGCACCCAAGGGCTGAAAAGAAGCAGAGTGGGTGGTCTTCTTCTTCTTCTTTCTGCCTGTTTGGAGGCGAGAGGAAAAGAAAGCAGTAACGCAACAGACAATCCATTTATTGACTTGCCTGTTATTTATCATGTGATTCATTCATTTCCTGAACAACAGGAATCATCCTACCAGAGCGCTACTCATAAAATGTGTGAAATATGAAGTATTAAGTATGACTGGCAGGCTCAGGGAACGAGGGTTAGCGCGTATCGAGCGGAGAGAAAGTTAAACATGTGTTTTCTCTGCTTTGCTTCCCTCTCAGACTTTAATCTCTTTTGCTCCGCTTTAGATCGAGGTGGCCCCTCTGTCAGTAAGGTAACCTTTCAAATAAATCAATTCCGTTATTTCCCTCGGCAGGTCACACAATATGCGACAACAGCAGCGAAGCGGCAGCGGCCTTTAATGCAGGATGTGGACATACCGTCACCATGCACGTCGTCTCCGGTGGCAGTAAAAGCCAGGACTCATTATGACTTAGGACCCTATATAGTACATATGGAGCCTCTATCACAGGGGTCTCAAACACGCGGCTCTTGATATGAAAGTTTAATGTTAGTGCGGTCCGCGCAAGTTTGATATGGATGCTGTATGGTATCATGTACTCAGAAAAAATTATTACGTTTGATTAATGTTCATGTTAAAGGTTAAATAACTGTTAATAGTTATCCTCCCTATCCGTGTGGAAGTGGTAAGTTTTTGGCTATTTAAGTTTAAAGGAAATAACTCGAAGGCTACCGTTTAGGTCGCTAGCTCTCTAGTTAGCGACTTAGCATGTGTCTCGAGACCCTGCAGTTGCGCAATATGTAGTAAATAAAAAGAGTATAAATGTGCTTTGTTCATTTTAATCTGAAAAAATAATTTGTCTACCCACCAACTATATGTGGTTTCTTAAGTTTTTATTATTTGCCGTTTTGTTATTATTATTATTATATTTATTTATTTAGTTATTACTGATTGATTGATTTTCTTTATTCTTGATTAGTTTATTTATTTTTCACCTTATTTTGGTAGAAAAATAAAAAGTTTTTTATTATCTTTTTATTATAAAAAGATATTTGAGAACAGTGGAATGTTTTATCAGAGCTTTTATTGTAGAAAATCGGAACCAAAGCAAAATTTATTCATTTTTCTGTTTTTAATAAATGCGTTTTTTTTTTGGAAAACCTGATGCGGCCCAGTCTCACCCAGACCCTAGCTCCAGTGGCCCCCAAGTAAATTGAGTTTGAGACCCCTGCTCTATCAGGTCCAGGTGGTATTAAAAGCTACAGCCAGCTTCATGTGCATTTATTGTTTATGAATATTACTACTGCATCCTGGCGACAGAAGCACATATTGAAATGCAGTAAAAGAATCAATGATGGATGATATGCTTTATGGATTTATTGTCAAAGAAAAAGAAGAGTACTGCATTGGGGTTGCGGTCCAGTTTATTTGAAGCACGTTCACCTACCAAGTACAGTACACTATATCCATCTATCCATCCATGCATTTTCTATGCCGCTTATCCTACACTACAGCCAGTAAAGGTTAATGCAGCACAGGAAGTTGATGGCTTGGGATGGAGGTGAATGCTGTCTCCATCCTTTCTCAGCTTAAAAGCTTTAGGGGAAGCGCCCACCATTAGGTCATATGCTCTGATAATTGTCTTCCTGTACTTTTGTTTAACATCGATTCATCAATGGAACCTCAAGTCTGGTCTATGATGTGGAAAGGGATGAGGATGTAGCGTACTTTGTAGCTACCGTGGGCCGTGTGTGTACATGCTGTGGCTTGAGAGCTTTGTTAGGACTCTGCTGCAGCGTGCTGGTGGTGTGACTGCTCACCGTCCCAAGTGAGGCTACATTTTCTGCTCGGACAGGCGTGATGGGGGGGGGGTCTCCGTGCCATCCCACGCAGCAGTGTTACTCCTGGCTCTTTTCCACAATGTGACCTTCCGTCCGGTCTTGTAGAGCGCATATACTTCAGACGCATATTCACATTTCAGTGACGGCACTCTGACCGAAGAGGCTTTTTCTGCTTACCAACAGGACATATTTTGTTGTACTTATGGAATTATGAGCAGATACTGCAGGGTGGGCTTCAGGGGTATTTGCTACCCATCACTGGAATTATGTTCTAAGGACACCATGGTCCTTTCTACTTCACTTAATCATTTGGAACTGTATCATGCAAACATGTCAACACTGCATGTTTGATTGACAAGTCAGCCTTTCATAATGACATTTGCACTAAGAAGCGTCCTTTTTATTATTAAGATCTTTATTTACAAAGTGTTTCATATCATTGTGCAAACTCATCGACCTTCATCCATCCATCCATCCATCCATGTGGGAGAGCCAGGCCACCATACAGGGAATATTGTACCCTCCATCTTGTCCTTATGGTCCCTACCCAAAGTTCATGACCAGAGGATGAAGCTAGAACCGTAGATTGACCAGAGAACGGAGAGCTTTGCCTTTTAGCTCAGCTCCATCTTCACATCAGTGGTCTCCATCTCCCGTTCCGTCCTTCCTTCACTTGTGACCCAAAAAACTTAAACTCCTCCACTTGGTGCAGGATCTGAGGTCCTGAAGATGGCAGCCCTTTTTCGGGTGAGAACCAAGCACTCAGACTAGGAGGTTGCTGATTCTGATCCCGGCCGATCCCTTGACCACACAGCGTTGATCTTGTTGACATTCCCAAAGTGCTAACTAACCCTTCTTCCTTTTTGGATTTCTTTCCTTAGGCTGTTTTGCATCCAAAGCTGAGGACCGATTATTCCGCAGGTTATTCCGAAGGTACAACCAGTTCATCCGACCAGTGGAGAATGTGTCTGATCCGGTCACGGTGGAATTTGAGGTGTCCATATCTCAACTGGTCAAAGTGGTAAGAGAACATAACTGCTTTTAAACAAAAGGCTTTCTTTTCCGTGTCGGCATAAAAAAATTAATTTTTGGTCTGTTCCTGCAGGATGAAGTCAATCAAATTATGGAAACAAATCTGTGGCTAAGACATGTAAGTCCCATTCACGTGTCACCAGCAATTCTTTTATTCTGTCCATGGTAGCAGTTTTCTTTCTGTTCTTCAGGTGTGGAACGACTACAAACTGCGATGGGCTCCTGTGGAGTACGACGGAATCGAGTTCATCCGAGTTCCATCCAATAAGATTTGGAGGCCTGACATCGTTTTGTACAACAAGTAAGTGTAAGAGTCGTCAAGTTGGACTTACAACATTGCAATACAACATCAATCAATCCATCTAACGTGTTGCTAGCACGATATCCCGCCCCCCAGTACATGTTTATCCATAAAGGTTTTGGTACCTGGTGGTGATGTGATGAGTTCAATGGCAGCACCTGAATGAGAGGCGAATATTCAAGCTAGTTCAGTTGCTCTGATTCGACTCCTCTGGGGTGCAATTCCAAATATGCGATCATCAGGTCTTGACACAACGTATGGGGGGGGGCAAGACTGACAAGCCCCTGAAAATGAGAATGACTGATGTACCGTATTCCCTCAACTGAAATCATCATGCTAATCTAATTTGGTATCTTCAGTCAAATTTAGCATTTAGCATTTCACATGCTAAGTCCCCTCGCTAGTCCAAGTAATAGTTCCTATTTATTCCGTATTCCGTCTTCCAAATAACTTGCTTTTCCTTTTGTATGATAATGATGAAGAAGTCCTGGTTGTCTTGTTTAGCTCGCGGTGTGCTGACCTTTCCGGTTTCACATGGAACTGACATTTGGGTGCGCTGGGAAATGCTCTCTCGTAGTGCTGTGGGGGATTTTCTGGTGGAGGACAAGACCAAGGCTCTGCTGAAATTTGATGGCACCATAACTTGGGTTCCTCCGGCTATTTTTAAATCCTCCTGCCCCATGGACATCACCTACTTCCCTTTTGACTACCAGAACTGCTCCATGAAGTTTGGCTCGTGGACCTACGACAAGGCCAAGATCGACCTGGTGCTCATCGGCTCAAAGGTAGGGAAGTCAAAGGTTTAGTTTTAGATCCATATCGCTTTTCTCACTTAATTTGGAAACAAACATCTCCAAGGTGAACCTGAAAGACTTCTGGGAAAGCGGAGAGTGGGAGATCATCGACGCGCCCGGTTACAAGCACGACATCAAGTACAACTGCTGCGAGGAGATCTACCCGGACATCACCTACTCCTTCTACATCCGCCGCCTGCCGCTCTTCTACACCATCAACCTCATCATCCCCTGCCTCCTCATCTCCTTCCTCACCGTGCTGGTCTTCTACCTGCCCTCCGACTGCGGCGAGAAGGTCACCCTGTGCATCTCCGTCCTGCTGTCCCTCACCGTGTTCCTGCTGGTCATCACCGAGACCATCCCCTCCACGTCCCTGGTCATCCCGCTCATCGGCGAGTACCTCCTCTTCACCATGATCTTCGTCACGCTCAGCATCGTCATCACCGTCTTTGTGCTGAACGTGCACTACCGCACTCCCATGACTCACACCATGCCCGAGTGGGTCCGCTCCGTGTTCCTGGGGGTGCTGCCCAAAGTGATGCTGATGAGGCGGCCCCTCGACCAGGGTGGTCCGTCCCCCGCCAGCATCACCGTCGGGACCGGAGGCGGCGGAGGGAACAAAAAGAGGAAGAACAGCGTGGGAAGCGGATCAGGAAGCGTGAGTGTAGGCGGGATCACAGGAGGCGTGGCGTGCCCGCCGCTGGATGGTGGCGCCGGAGGAGGGGCCTCCTCAGCGGGCGGCTCCATGAACTGCATCGAGTACGGCGACGTGAACCGTGACATGAAGCGGGATTTGGGCCGGAGGTGCCCCTACAGAGGCAAGGAGGTTCCGACGCCTGTCCCTCCCACGATGGCGCCCCCTTCATCTCAGGGCGCCCAGCAAAGGCCCCCCGAGTCGGAGCTGCCCAAACTCCCGAGGGCCCTGAACGCACCATCTCCGGTGAACGCCGTTGTGGCGTTCTCTGTGGTTTCACCTGAGATCAAGCAGGCCATCGAGAGTGTCAAGTACATCGCCGAGAACATGAGGACGCGCAACAAAGCCAAAGAGGTAAGACCACATAGATTGGACCCCCCTATTTTAACCCGTTGCCATAGAAACCGGGAGAGCAAAGGCTTATTAACCGTGGAGTCACTTTGACAGTAACATTGTCCTACTGAGTGAAGCATAAAAGGAAGTTAATGATTAAAATAAACATCCCTTGTTTATCTCGGTTAATTGGTGATCGACTCTACAGCGCTACTTCCTGTCCACCACTCGCTCTGTTCCCCTGGAGAACGTATTTATAGCAACAAACTATCATATTTATGTCTTATTGGATCTTATTATGTCTACTGTATTGGGTAATAAGAGTGTAAAGGTGACTATAGGGGTGCTACTTTATGTCTAGAGGGCTCTAATCATGTTTTGGAAGGTCGTAAGCAGGTTTTCTAGCTCAAACTATAAACATATTATATTTATAAATCAGGAATCCTATTTCACGGAACGCCACTGTGGAGTCTGGAACCAATTAACATGATAAAAGAGGTATTACTGTACTATGTATATTTACGGAATATTTGCTTGTGTTTTATTTTCATTGCGTGTATTTGATGTCGGAATTCAGAATGATAATACTGCACATACTCACAATAATTGACTTTTAATCTTCCTCTTGTGTTAGCTTTCTGGTATCATGTCTTATGTTAACGGGTCGGTTTTGACCCATGTATTAAATCAGCTATAAAATACACTAAAAATAATAAGTTACCATCAAATTTGGTTCTCATCTCTTGGTTACCTTCTTAGGCTTCCTCATCCATGAAAATATTGGTTTTAATACTTTTAGTGTGGGCATGTAGGCCTTTTTTTGTCACTATACCCCTTGATTTCAATTTCCAAAAATGGTCAAATGAACCTCTAAAGAATCATATTCATAAATTGAAGGTTTGTTTTGTTACCTGGCTATTACTGAGGGATATATAACATATCTATTAAATCAATTAGTTGTATTTATTTTCTCATTTTAGTATTAATCACTAAAAAAACATCTATGGTGTTCGGGTCAATTTTGATTCATATATATTAATATCAAGAAGAGGTAGAAAAAGTTATTGTTTTCATCAACAAAATGAAGCTTACATGATGAGAAGAGGAGCTGGTTGCTAATTGTACACTTATGATTTCAGTTTTGGCTCAAAATATTGCTTTATAGTTATAATATTATAACCGACCCTAACAATACAGTGGTCATAATTTCAACCAGACCATTTTAAAATGTAGTAAAAATTATTTTTTTGGTTTTATTTTGTTGAAATAGAGTTTTCTTGATGCAATAAATATTTGTTATGTGATTCTTTTTATGCATTAAAATGTAAAACACAAGAGGAGGGTTAAGAACCCCTGAAAGCACCATCTTATAGGACACTTACACATACAAACACATTTATCCTAATTCTAATGTACCCCCTCAGTCTCAGAGAACCAGTATTCTCCAGCACACCAGTAAAAGCCCCAGTGTGGTGGGTGTGTGGACGGGGCTATAAAAGGACACTAAAGCTTCTTGCACAGCGGGCTTCCCTTCACAGTCTGGATGCTCCAGATACGTTTGTTTGTTTGTTGCCATCTTGTCTTAGCAAGGCTGCCATGCATGCACAATAGCCGGGCGGCCACAACAATAGCAGGATGACGGCTGCAGCTGTGATCCCATTGCACACACCTGACCGATCAAAGATTACCCCCCCCCCCCCAACACACACACACACCTTGACCTTATATAGCCACAGAGCTGCAGTGTTGGCTCTATTAAGTACGCTACCATGCTTAGCTGCCGGTACAGCTTGACATTTATCTTCACCCAAGCTTCCAGCCTCCAGCTCATCTTTCTCGTCTCTCCGTGCCTTGCAGGTGGAAGACGATTGGAAGTACGTGGCCATGGTCATAGACAGGATCTTCCTGTGGGTCTTTGTGACGGTTTGTGTGCTGGGAACGCTGGGACTCTTCCTTCAGCCGCTCATCAGCTTCTTTAAATGAAAGACACGCTTTGTCCTTCTCTTTTTTCTTCTTCTCTCCTCGTGTCCCCGTCGAACTGCTGTGGGGGGAAATCATCGCCCCCGCAGCCTTTCACGTCACCGACTGGACCGACGCCGTTTGTCCTCCTTCTGCTTGTTCCTCACTCGGCTCTCCTCGCTGTCAGCCGTGTGTTTCTGCACTTGACTTCCCACGTAAATGTTTAGGAACGTTCACTCGTGGTGTCTGTCCTCTTGGTTTCTCTGGGCCGTCGTTATCATACGCTAGATTAACGATCACGGCGGTAATCCCACTGTGTTATCTTCATGCTGATGTTTCTTACAGATCTTCTTGAAAACCTGGAGGAGCACAAACTGAACATATAGTAACCCGAGATGTCATCAGTAAGTATTACTGTAGTACTTAACCTGCGTCTTCTGTCAGCGCACTGACTCCATATGACCAAAGATAACTAAGGTCAAAGGTCAGGTTTTTAACATTCAGGGATGAAATCAAGCACAGTGACGATTGTCATTTTATTGTTCAACAAGCCACGTAAAGAAACAAATCAAATGTTTGAGCTCCGAAGTCACAAAACACATTCCCAACTCATCCGACGTAGATCCCCCTTAGAACCTCAGCTGTGTCCTCTTGTCAATCGCTAACCTCGTTATGGACCTCATTATGTCTTACTAGTTAGCAAAGAGTTCTGATTCTGATGTTGATACCTAAATCACATAAAAGTGTTTTCACATGATTGTTTTTCCACAAATGTATCCTTGTACAAATCTTTGGTCTATACGGGTGGTATAACACAGTCGTCCCTCCTTTATCGTGGTTAATTGGTTCCACACCTGACTGCGAGTAAGAAATGGAATATTTTCATAGATCATAGATTTTGTAAATATGGTTTTTACCATTACAGCCCTGTAGAGATGAAATAAGACCCATGAAGTCACATAGCAAACAAGCCTTGAATTTAATTTACTTAAAAATTTACCACTTCCACACTGGATGGGAGGAGAACATTTTTCCAATCATGCCCTGGTTGACTTCATGATCGCATGCAATGTTAAGGTAATGTCATGTAAGCTAATGTGTTGTGTCGTTATCGTCTACCACCAAACGGCCATCATTCGTTCGTTCGTTAATTGCTGCTAAAACTTGATAAAGCGAGGGAGCGATAATTGAACCGTGATATGGAGGGACGACTGCATGGCTTTTTCTTTTCTCGAGAAAGAAATCACATTGAGTAGAATTCTAATCACAATGGAATCCCTCCATGTATACAAAGCACTTTGCAATACGCGACGGAATTAAACTTGAAAGCCAACAATGATGTGTGTCGGTGTGTCGGGAGTTGTGTATCGGAAGAGAGGGCGCAGTAATGTCGGGAGTCCAAATCCATGCCTTGCTGTCAAGTAAAGGATTATGTTGTTTAAATACACTGAGAGATAGTCATGACATGATGACGTGTAGCGAAGCCTGCCTTTTCTTATTTGTCAAAGCTCTTCTTAATGTTTGTTTTTGTGGACTCCATCTCGTGTTTCGTCTCGTCTCATGAGTTGAATGACACATGTTACATTATTAAAAAGTCGGTATTGCAAAATCGGGGCCCTTTGAAGGCAACACAGCTGCACAAGTCGCTGGTATTTTTTTTCCAAAGTCAACTGTCCCCCGATGGCGGACAAAGCACAGCACAGCACTTTTCTCTATTTCTTCTTCCTCCCTCCCTCCATCTATCAGAGGTCACAGCTCAGCCCGAATGCGCCTGTCAGCACCGAGGAGGTTCTGCTGGCTGCTTACATTAGACACAAATTTCCCCTCAAGTCCGATTGCAGCCTGGCTGTAAATGGGCCCCCCCCCCTGTGGCTCTCTGCAACTCCACCAGTCACACTTAATCCCCACATTGCGTGCGGCACGTGTGTGTGTGTGTGTGTGTGTGTGTGTGTGAGAGATCTGGGAGGGCAGAAGGAAGACCGCACATGTCACCTAGCCAAGTGGGAAAGTGTTAGATTCCCCCTCTGTGTGTTTGTGTTGACGCGCGGCTGCAGGACGTTTGTGGTGTGTTTGTGGATTAGGCGGCGAGGATGTAGTCGAGTTCTAAATACAGACCAGATGAAGCGGGATCCCATCAGTCAAGCCGCCACAGTATCAAGACACTCGTTTATATTTGGACGCCATTTGGGCCACAATTTGCAGACCTCAAGGTCAAACAAACGAATCTGGATCAGCACCGGTTCATCATCGACTAGGAATAAAGAATAAATGTAAAAACATCATCCCAAGTGGTGTCTTCCCAGTAATGTATATCTTGGGGGAGGGGGGCTCCTTCCGAAAGCTGCTCCGACCGCGTTAATGGGAATTTGTAAGTGGGGAAATGTGTGATATTTTCAAAGCTGGAATAACCGGACTTCTTTTGCTCAGTGGCAGTCGGAGCAAAGCTGAGCATGGCAAAGCTCCGGGTGCTAAATTGAGGGATGATGTTTTATTAAAGCAGCCGTACGGATGAATATTTTACACGCTTCTCCGCCTCCTAGATAGCGACGCGCCGTGATGCCACCATACTTTTTATTGGGATGTTTTTAAGCCTGTGATGAAAGACCAGTTACCATGTCTCCTTTCTTCTTGCTGAGGGCCGCTCGATGCAAACGACGAGGCGACCATGATGGAGACGTCGGTGCGGGTGCTGCTGGGTGAGACTGGGGGTGACGCAGCCGAATTCGGGTCTCTTGCGCCGCTGTGGGCGGAACGCTACGTGCCAGAGGCCGCTGGACCGTGGATAAGTGGAGGAGACTTCTCTAAATAATTCATTTCACGCACACACGTATAAAAGCACATGCACTTGTGCAGAAAGACCGGATGAATATTTATAGTTAAATTCAAGAACATTGTCCTCCAAATGAAGGAGTATCGTGGTGTAACGACACCGATGCTTCTGGCAACTTTTAGGTTTTAAACTAAAAACGACTGATTCTGCCGTATCATCCGTGCCAACGTCTGCATGCCCTTATTAGCAGGACATGATACGGTCCCTCGCGTCAATCCAACTGAAACATCCATAGTGGCTCTCGTGCTCTTCAAAGATTAATATAAAGAATAATATGAGCGCCAAACGTGAGAAAAAGCCATCATGTCCCAGGCGCTCAAATTTCCAGGTTTCCATGACATCCATTTTCTTCCGCTTATCTGGAAGTCTCAGCAATCTCTGGACACTCTTCCAGTTCCACCCGGAGGACACCGAGGTGTTCCCAGGGCAGCTGTGACACATACTGTAATCCCTGCAGTGTCCCGGGTCTGAACGGGACCTCAAAGTCCTTTTGACCTTCTGGTTTTCAAGGACAAGGTCAAAAAAGTTAGCACAGGGATGACTAGCTCATGGCGGCGTTCCTTTGTGATCCCTCCACGTGGGCTCTTAGGGTTTATTGTTCAGGTTTTACTTTGCACATGAAAGCCAAAGCAGACTAGAATTTAGTCTGCAAATGCCGGACTATCGCCGTCATATTTCCCAAATGTCAGAACATTTTGTACCGCCGACAACAACAATGTCCGTCAAACAATGCAGTGAATGACGTGTAGGATTATTCAAATGTCACTTTTTCCATACATTTCTTCATATGAAATACGTATTTATTAGGAAGGAGTGTGTTTCCATTTCACATAAAAATGATAAATAACATCTAAGTCATCTTTAATACATATTCACTCCTTTTTATGGTTATGGACGTTTGACAAAATACACATTTAAATTGCGTAATCCTGCTGATTTTAAGTTTGTTATTTCCCGACGGGAAACGTAACCTTTGTGACCCAATGACACGCCTCACACGGTCAACACTGGTTTGACTCCAGGTCTGAACCGGATCTAAACCAGCACCAAAGTTGGCTGCAGTGGGAAATGCTATAGGCCAGGGGTCTGGTCCCCAACAACCGGGCTGGGGACCGGTACCGGTTCATGCCGCATTTGCTACCGGGCCGCACAGAAATTTTAACTAATTTATTAACGACTCACTGTCTCCCATGACACCTAGATGGGACCATCTCGTCTCAACCAAACTAGTTTGGGCCTCCCACTGATTCAGCGGGTGGGTTATATTTTCCCTGGACTTAACATTTGCTTTCAGTCTCGTCGTTTTATTTTATATTTGCGGTATTTTTCTGCCGGTCCGTGAAAAAAAGGTTCAAATCACATCGGCCCGTGGTGCAAAAAAGGTTGGGTCCCCCTCCTATAGGCGATAGCGGTGCAGGTTATGTTAGGTTGGATGTAGGACGACTGCGGCGTTACAGTGTATATGTAAAAAGTGTATATCGTTGAACAGTACTGCAGACAAATACTGTACTAGTACACCTCATTAGCATTCAAGCCCTTTTAAACGATGTAAATGCCAGCGTTAAGTCAAGATATGGACCAACAGACTCTAAAAAGCACGTCTTTAAATGTTAAAAAGTCGTGTAAAACAGGACAATTAAAGCCGATGCATTCCCGTCTGCTACGCTTAAACAGGAAGTCCACGTGTGGTTAAAGACACAATGTCATATTGTCAGCCAGAAGTCCTCCTGATGCTGTCACTGCAGCTCCGAGCGCACGTGACGTGTTGCATATGCGACGTGACAGAAGGCGCCTCATTATCTTCATGGGTCCAGAGGCGTTGGATGGTTACGCAACACTTCCCTTTGACTCATCGTGCGCCTGTGATCGTGTCATGGACACTGACACCATTATACGCGGCGTCACTGATACGTATCGCCGTACGTCGCTCTGCAGACCAGCTTACCGTGTCATTCCCTTAGCTTCGGCGTCAGTGCTTGGACACCCTGGTCCAGGTGGGTAATAAGTCTTCCTGCCAAATTGAACCATGTCATGTGACACCATTGCAGTCAATCATATAGTAACACACGTTGTGGCTGTGCTGGGGCTTCGTTAGGACCTCGTTAGGCATTAGGGCAGGGGTGGGCAAACTTTTTGACTTGTGGGCCGCATTGATTTAACAACATTGACGGGGGGGCCAGACTATATAATATTTTACACGTAACGGTCAATTTTTACACGTATATTTTACACACGTTTTACATGTAAAAGTGTCATGCAATCTGCTATATGTTCACTTTGAGATGATTTATTTGATTTAAAGTGTGTTATAAATTAAATGTATTATAATAACAATAATAATAATTATTATTATTCAATATTTTTTATTTAGTATTATTATTAATAATAATTACTATTATTAATAATAATTATTATTTTATTTACTATTATTATTAATTATTAATAATGTCAATAATTAATAATGTCAATATTTAATAATATTATATTAATTATATTATTAAGGCTCAAGTCTTGATGTCAGGTTGTATGTTGAGTTTAAATGAAATACTTTGGAAAGAACAGGTGGGCCGTATTCAAGCACTTGGCGGGCCGGATGTGGCCCCCGGGCCGTAGTTTGCCCACCCCTGCATTAGGGTCACCTCTTCCAACTCAAACGACTCCCACAAAACCAACTTCTTGACCGTCATCATTGCGGTGCGTGGTCTCCAGATGATGTTCTTACCTACACACGTTACCGTAGCTGGAGCTAGCGCATATTCATGCATGATGCACACGTGCAGATGAGGCACGGGAAGCACAGCTGACTCACATCTCATGACGGACATGTTTGATGTGCCAGGCTTCATTCTGCCGACTGCCTCTGGACGCACACACACACACAATTTGCATTGTCCGACAAACACGCAATCCAGTTGCATTTTGGATGCCACCTGAATCATTCACTCGTACTTTGAATCACAAATTGAGGTGCCATCAGACCAGGGGCGTCCATCTGGTTTTCATTGCAGTTCTGCATTGCCCTCCCACTGGGGACCCGTAGAACTGCATCATCCCCTCATGACATGACTTCACATGTAATGGTAATGGTAATGGTAATGGTTTAATTTCATTTGACCGTGCATCAGATTACAATTGAGTGCATCCCATAATCAGTTCCCAGTTCCACATGTCCAAAAGGAGTAGGAAGAAGTAAAGCTTATTAAATCCTACCCCTTCCATCTGGTACTTTTACAATCAGTAACTGTTACATTTGTTCACTTCCTGCTTTCCTAATGTAGTTTAATTTTTTTGTTTTTTTTTAAATTTCATTTAATTTCATTTAATTTCATTTAATTTCATTTATTTTTTTAATTTTTTTTTTAATTTTAATTTAATTTAATTTAATTTAATTTTTTGTTTCGGACCTTTGAACCCAGCTGCCTCAAGCAAGAGATCCAATCCAGCAGCCACCAAACCAAAAACCCCTTAACGCCTTGGCATCTACTTTTACAATCATTAACTGTTACATTTGTTCACTTCCTGCTTTCCATAATATAGTTTAAGGTTTTTTTTTGTTTTTTTTGTTAATAATGTACCTCGTACCGAAGTACGAGGTGATATGACCATACAATGACATTATGGGTACCATAGTAACCATCAATATAGTGATATATATAGAACGTCATGATTGGTTTAAGACTCTTCATCCTTGTATTTCGCAAACATCAACAAATATCATCATGTGATTATTTCCCTCCTTATTCCTTGACTTCCGTAGATTGGAATGACATGGGAGCATCTTAACCATAACTATTGGCTGCTTCTGTTCCTTGAGGTCTGACAACAACAAAAACCAAACTCCAATTGGATGCAGTATAAAAGCCGCCGATGTGAAACCGCTTCTGATCCACTTCTTATTCCCTTTCCTAGAATTGCACAGCGTGGCCTCGAAGCCACTCAAGATTCGTCTGATTCCAAGAAAAGCTGCCGGTGGCGACTTTAGGACCCGACGTTCTTCTTTGGGTCCCGTTGCCGCTTTTATCACCAGTTCTTTAAAAGGCTTAAAATAACAAACAGATGATTATAAGATAACAAAAAGCTGCAGGCGTGAGGAGACGCAGCTGTTTGCTCCTTTATGAAATATTTCTGCACCCAGCCAAATTATGCAGACGGGAATTATGCAACAACAGCAGAGACGACCAGCCAGGGCAGCACACATGCAAATATAGGACCAACGTGCAGCTGCCTGCCCAGGGTCCTGATGGAAGGAAGCGGCAGGTTTCCCGCCCACAAGAATTTGTGTTTCCAAATGATTAGAAGGGAGGCGGCGTACGGGACGATCTGGGAGGCAGCAGCTGCTCGTCCCCCTGGCTCCAAGTGGAGCAGAAAATCAGGATAATTTCATTGTGATAATCAGCCTCCCACCCCCACCCCCTCATCGTCTCTGTAACCCACGATGAGGACAGAGGAGATGAAGATGCGCTCCATAGGCGGGGTGTGTCATAGTCGGCCATGCCGTAAATGAACGATTAGAGCCAGTCTGTGCACCACAAGGGTTTTTTAGTTTGTTGGCTGCGGGCTTTTCGGTCGTATCTCCGAGATATCTGATGGTGCTCTGATGCTAACTGCTAACGGCTCTCTAAAACTTTCATGTGAAGGAATTGACTGTGAAAATATGATAGCAACTGTACTTGTAGTATACCGTTGGTTGTACGACGCCATCAATCATGTCCATCCACTGTAGGATCAGTCATGTCGAATAGAGGAAATGGTTCAAAACCAGTGATACAGGATGACACAATCCGTCCATCCAGCCGTCTTCTTCTTCCGCTTATCCGAGGTGCGGTCATTTACAGCTAATAGCACAACAATGATGGACGATGTCAATGTTTTCCTGTGGACAGAGGTTTTTTTTTTTTTTTTTTAATGCCACTGGTGTGGTTGGAGCTTTGTTTAAAACACAGAAAATGTGCTTGTTTGCCTCAGTAACTTGGGAATCCAACACTTCCCATGTATTCCCATGTATCCACCCGAATTGCTCATTGCAGTAAAAATTTATTTTGCTTCCAATTGCTGTTAAAATTCATCATTGGGCTTATTTGTAAACGTTGGAACAAATGTACATGTATCACAATGCATTCTCAATTATTTTCTTCTATTATATTCTGTACCCCACACAATAAACCACCAATGGTGTTCTTATAGCGACGTGATGCAGTACTCAGACTGGCCAGTGAGAGGCAGCAGCGCCCCGCAAGGGCATCCACACCGGAAATAAAAACAAACTGGAAGAAGACGCTAAGCTAGGCTATCTTATCAGGTATGTTAATGTTATATTCTAACTCGTATAATATGTATGGACTTTACTAGACTAATATTTGCGTGCTCATGTTGTGTTTTTGTGTGAGTGTGTTGTTTTTTTTATCACCTCAGGTTGCGATTTTTCACACGCTCTGCCTACAAGTTTCTTAGCACATCAAAAGTGTGGTCATCTGTGAATTAGTAACCACTTCCTAATATTGGCAGTCTCATCTTCTTACATATCAATCAAAATAGTAAAATAGTCCTTTAGAACTAGTGGACATTTGGTAGCCCACTCATTTGTTGGCGTTCGTAACACTGAACGCAACACTCCCACACACACTCACCTGGAAAGTAGTGGCTCGACGCTTAATAATAATTAATAGCTGTTATAATTAATTAAGGTTAATGTCATTAATGTTAAAACTTACCTTGCCTCCCTTGATTTTGCATATAGGACTATAATGTGCTTGTGTTAAGTGTTAAATGGACTTAAATTGGCTAAAGCGATGTGATTTTTAGCGCCCTCCGGTGGCCTCTTTGTGTCATGGACGTCCATCCTACAAAGAGGACTCATCAACTATCCATACAGTATGTATGTTTCATTTAAATTGTTACTTGTTTCAAGGTCTGTACTGTGTTTTATGGTAATAAAACATACATAAGTAGTGTAAAGGACAACTATATGATCGCTATGCACTAATAAAAGTTCCTCCATGTTTATTCCAGAGGCTCCACCCCCTCCACATCCGTTCCTCCTCCTCCGCCACCGTGAAGCTCCAAGCGGAGTCTACTCGCCGGCTCTCTCCCCCGCTGGACCCCGCTATGTCCGCCTCGGATTTGACGGGAACCTCGACGTCTTTCTGGGCCGGTGGACGTTCGTGAAGAGAAGCTGCAGGAGCTCACAGGACAAGATGAAGTTGGTGCTCCCCTCCTTCCTCCTCCTGCTCCTCCTCCTGGCTGCATCCTGCCCGATGTCCTTCGCCTCCATCACCAGTAAGAACCGTTAATGCATGGCAAATAAATATGTACTATGTTATCTTGTATGTATGGTTAATACTTGTATCATTAGTATACAATAGAGTACAATAGATGACAATAGAGTAATAATGCTACCAACTAAAACTACAAACACAATGAAATTATATTATTAAATGAATGACTTCATCATCTTTGTAAAAGCATATTTTATTATGTTCTTTAGCTGGTGTGCTAATGTGGTAAAAATAGCTTTCATCCTGCGTACATATACACTGTACATATAATAATAATAATAGTAATAATGATAATAATTGTAATCATTTCAATTCTTGTCCCCTTCCTAACAAGCCGAAGAAATAGAAGAAAATAACATAGAAGGATGTAGAAAGGTGAAATGAAGTGTGACTAAAGTATGGTAAAAAATGGTAATTTACAAAAACACCAGTGTGGTGTGTTTATAAATAAAAACTGCAGTCGTGCTTTAACGATCGTCCTCATGTGATAAGACAAAAAAAAAAGTATTTCTGCCTTCTGTGCTGACAGCTCACCTTCAAAAGCGTCTTATTCTACATTTGCCCTCCGTGCAGGACACCTACCGATCCCGCGTCCGTCTGATTGACCCCCCCCATGTGTCTTCTGTTCATGCTAGCTCCCAGCGAGTTCGTGTCCTTGGCGGAGATGGAGGACGCGCTGCTGAAGAACCTCTTCCAAGGCTACCAGCGCTGGGTGAGGCCCATCCAGCACGCCAACGACACCATCAAGGTCCGCTTCGGCCTTAAGATCTCCCAGCTGGTCGATGTGGTGAGGAGGGAATTCTGACGTCATGGTTCTGACTTCTTATTGACCTAGACTGGTACCCCTTCATCAGGGACACCCACAACATACTATGATGTTTTTATAATGGAAGTAATGTAAATAGAAATCATCCGTTCCAGAGTCAAGCTGTGGCCGTCATGAAACTTGTATGATATTTTGCGTGTAGATGGTCCGTACGAGGGTTGTGACATCGGCTTAAAGTGGACCTAGGAAATATATTTTGCGTGTAGATGGTCCGTACGAGGGTTGTGACCTCGGCTTAAAGTGGACCTAGGATGCTTTTTCCAGAGAATGTTTTATTCTGGTGTGAAACCAGTCCAAAGTTTCACATCAGGAACGCTGAAAGACGTTTGGGATGGCTCTGAATGCTCGTATTCTTCTAACGCCGGCACCCTGTGACATCACAGTGAGCCTTGTACCAGGTCACCAGCTTGACTTCTTTATATGGGCGTGCCCCGGTACAAGCCGCACTAGCTGTTGGCTGAGTGGGACCAATCACAGCGGAGTGGGCGTGCCCAGAGGTGGGTCGTGGGTGGCATGAATTCCAGCTGGAGTAGGTGCAGATTATGGAAGATGTAGAAAGCTTTCTGTGGAGCATAAGGTCCACTTTAATGTTCAGTGAATGCACCAGTAGATGTTTCTCTGTGTTTGTATAAATTAGAGTTTCGAAACTTCCCAAACTCCTGAAAATAGATCGGGAACGCTTTGAGATTCACGCTTCTCTTGCTGGAGTGCTCCTTGTGAATATTTCAGAGGCTGCCTCTGATAGGATGAGATGCTTTGGTTTGTTGAAAGGGAGGAAAATGGAGGATGCTAATGGATGAAGCACGCTCCCTGCCGTGAAATATTCATCCCCACCATTTTCCACCTGCCTCGTGAGCTGCAAACAAACCCCCCCCCCCCTCCTTTTGAATTTTGGACTGGAAGAGACAAGAGACGGAGCGGCGACAATGTGTGGTCCCCTGATCCTCCCTGATTGGCTGCTGCGAGGCTCACTATTAGATCACGCTTCACCTCTGCTCAGTGTGATGGCCGCGACGTCCGAGTGAAGGTGACAGCTCTCCCGTATGCAGCAGGCTACAGCCGCAACGACTGTGTACACACCACATATTACCTTTCCCTTCCCACTGGGGCAGTCCAGGCCTAGAATTCGGTTGTGGATCCCTGGGTTCCACGTTCCAAGGCTGTATGCTAGGTAGTTTTGCATCTGTAATGAAGCGTGTTTGTTTGTAGGATGAGAAGAACCAGCTCATGACGACAAACGTTTGGCTGTGGCAGGTGAGCTACGTCGCTACGTCGCTACGTTGGTCGTCTGGTTTCAGACCCGCGTGTTTCCCATCCTATCGGTAACGCGGCTCTTTGTGTTTTCCGTCTGATGTGTGGAACAGGAGTGGATCGACTACAAGCTGCGCTGGAATCCTGACAAATACGGAGGCATCACTTCCATCCGAGTACCATCGGAAAACATCTGGCTCCCCGATATCGTCCTCTACGAGAAGTAAGATTCTTTGACACAAGATGATCGGTTAAAACGCCAACCTGACATTTGACCCCGGCTAAAGCAGCGTCAGATTGTGGAGATGTAATTTCCCATAATCCATCACTTCCTCCTTTTAAGGACGAGGACAAGGTTTGACAAACGCCTGACCTTCATGTCCAATCATTTTGGAAAATCAGACCAGGGAAAATATTCCATTCCTAACAGTATGAACTTCGGTCTTTTTCCTGGTTTGCTGGTTTTCTTTTCCAAATATTGATATTTTATTGATATTTTATTTCATTTTCTCTCATATTATGATGGCTTTTATTTCCATCATAGAGAAATTTCCCCAACCTAGTTTGTCATAATTTTACTACTTTATGCTCCTAAAATAACCAGATTTTCCGCATAATACTTCAATGTAAAACTGCTATTTTTTTACTTGTAATATTTGGACTTTTTTACCGTTTTTTATTTGTATTTTTCCGGTTAATTCTAGAACGTGCCAAAGCATCGGACACCCCGAGATGTGCTAATTATTCTTATATCAGTTCCTCAAGTACGGTATTAAGTATAAGTATATAAGTATAAGTATTTGACTAGGATGATATGTTTAAAACGTGAATGTGTGAGTAGTGAAAGTATGGCTAAATAAAGCCGTTTCCGCAATCCGGTGGCATTCCGAATGAATCCCGTGAAATGAAATCTCAGCGCCGTACGATGGCTTCCTGTCCTACGCCCCGTGGCCGTGCTTCGGAACGAGCCACACGATAGAAAAAGCGATCCAGATGTTCTCCCGACTCATCACGTGTTATCGTTTTGCCAGCGCCGACGGCCGCTTCGAAGGCTCCCTGATGACCAAAGCCATCGTCAAGTACAACGGGGCCATCACGTGGACGCCGCCCGCCAGTTACAAGTCAGCCTGCACCATGGACGTCACCTTCTTCCCCTTCGACCGCCAAAACTGCACCATGAAGTTCGGCTCCTGGACCTACGACGGCCACATGGTGGACCTGGTCTTGATCGACAAGCAGGTGGACCGCAAGGACTTTTTCGACAATGGCGAGTGGGAGATCCTCAGCGCCACGGGGGCGCGGGGGAACCGCAAGGACGGCTTGTATTCCTACCCCTTCGTCACGTATTCCTTCATCCTGAAGAGGTTGCCCTTGTTCTACACGCTCTTCCTCATCATCCCGTGTCTGGGTTTGTCCCTCCTCACCGTGCTGGTGTTCTACCTGCCCTCCGACGAAGGCGAGAAGCTGTCGCTGTCCACGTCCGTCCTGGTGTCGCTCACCGTCTTCCTGCTGGTCATCGAGGAGATCATCCCGTCCTCCTCCAAAGTCATCCCGCTCATCGGCGAGTACCTGCTCTTCATCATGATCTTCGTCACGCTCTCCATCATCGTCACCGTGTTCGTCATCAACGTGCACCACCGCTCCTCGGCCACCTACCACCCCATGTCGCCGTGGGTCCGCAGCCTCTTCCTGCAGAAGCTGCCCAGGCTGCTGTGCATGCGGGGTCACACCGACCGCTACCACTACCCCGAGCTGGCCCCCGAAAGCCCCGAGGTCAAGCCCAGGGGTCGCAGAGGCGGTGCGAGGGCGAGCGGCGGCCAGGCGGCCGCTGACGGGAAGGAGGAGGAGGCCTGGGCAGCCATGTTGGATAAGGCCATCTACTCCGTGCGCTACATCAGCAGACACATACGCAAGGAACACTTCATCCGAGAGGTGAGCTCCACTCTTCTCAGCGTCGCCTCGCTGCTCGTGATTCACCGCCATGTTGCCTCTCCTCCCCCCCCCCCCAGGTGGTGCAAGACTGGAAGTTTGTGGCCCAGGTGTTGGACAGGATCTTCCTGTGGGCCTTCCTCACTGTTTCCATACTGGGAACCATCCTCATCTTCACCCCAGCTCTGCACATGTTCCTCAAAGTTCCTCCGCCAATCGCAAGTGAGGAGCCGCCTTTAAACTCGCAGCTTTAAGCCACGCCTCCATTCTAGTCTAACAATACTTCTTACGAATACTCTAGTTTCCCTTTTGAATGATTGTGTACTCCTCGTACCCTCAGCGTACGTTTAGGCCTGAAGGCATCGTTGGCCATGAACAAACATGCACCCTTCACTCCTTCACTCCTTCCTTTCAACCTTGGCACTGGGGGGCTGGAGTCGGCCAATCGCAGTAGAGTGGGCGTGGTCAGGGAGGAGGCTGCCCAATCCAAGCCTGCCAGGGGTGTCCAAAGATTCCTTTTTAGTTTTATGGAAATATGATTTCATTCAAAAAGGAACAATGAACAAATAGCAGTCATTTCACAAGAATACAGTCAAAATATTTGGATAAAAGTACGAGAATGACATTGTGATATGAGGAGGAGAAATATGATTAGTAGCATAGAATAAGGTATCTTTTTAAAAGACTGACAAAATAATGTTGCATTATGGGGGAAATTTGGTTGCAGAAAAAGTTGCAATGTTAAAGGGTAAAGTCCATAATATATTTATGGGAATGAAATCAGCATTTTTTACAAGAATAAAGTCAAAACTCCTTAGCAACACATACAACTTCTTAGCAACGCCATACCAATCCTTAGCAACGCCGTACAGCTCCTTAGCAACGCCGTACAGCTACGTAGCAACGCCGTACAGCTCCTTAGCAACGCCGTACAACTCCTAGCAACGCCATACAACTCCTAGCAACGCCATACAACTCTTAGCAACGCCATACAACTCTTAGCAACGCCGTACAACTCCTTAGCAATGCCGTACAACTCCTTAGCAACGCCATACAACTCCTTAGCAACGCCATACAGCTCCTTAGCAATGCCGTACAACTCCTTAGCAACAGATACAACTCCTTAGCAACGCCATACAACTCCTTAGCAACGCCATACAACTCCTTAGCAACAGATACAACTTCTTAGCAACAGATACAACTTCTTAGCAACGCCATACAACTCCTTAGCAACGCCATACAACTTCTTAGCAACACCATACAACCCCTTAGCAACGCCATACAACTCCTTAGCAACGCCATACAACTCCTTAGCAACAGATACAACTTCTTAGCAACACCATACAACATCTTAGCACGTGGTGCTTTACAAAAGATCAAAATAATTTTTTTTTTAGTATGTGGTCCTTGGAAAACGTTTGGACACCCCTGGTATGTATAATTTAGAGTATTTTATAAAAAAAAAAAAAAAAAACTTACTGCAGCGCCCCCTGGAGTCCAGTATCAATCATAAAGCCCCTGAAGTGAGTGGGATGAGGACCCTTTACGTCTCTAAGACTTGAAGTATAAATTAAGTATAAATGATTTTTAGTTCTTCCTACTCAATTGACATAATTTAGCATGAACTATTTTGGACACGTGTTGCATGAAACGTCCATAATGTCATCAACCATTTCTACTAAAAAGTGCTGATGTAAGACGTCAGTGAGTGACAGCACCACCTAGTGGTAACAACAACAAGTGTCTTTCTAGGAAGCTTTTGCATAAAAGGACTTGTTTGAATTTGCTGCTTCTTCGGTCTGGAATAAAGATACAGCTTCATGTAAGAATATGATTGACAGTTGTATTTGTGACACACCAGTCATTCCTCACTACCATTCCTAGCTGAAGTAGAAACGGAAACGTGATATGGTGTTGTGGATCACGAGTGCAGGAAGCGTCTTTCCAACGCCACGCCAGCGACGCTCGCCATCTCTTCTAGTTGCGTCCTCCCGTCTGGCTGTCCAAGTGAGCGCGAGCGTTGCGCAACATCTCCATGTACATCCTGTTGTTCTCGCTGCAACATCCAACAGACAACACACGTTGGCAAGCAGCAGGGATTCTAATCTAGGAGCTCAGCTAGTTTTAAAGAAACGGCTCATTGACACTTGTTGCCGGGCGGAACAGCCCACGTGGTGGGGGGGGGGCTGTCCCCCCATATTGCGCCACTTACTCGGCCACAGAGCGGTCAAACATCAGGTTGCCCATATCCATGTAGAACTGCGCGTCTGTTCTAAGGGCGGTCCAGTACTCGTTAGCCTGGGACACAGAACCGGTGTGAGAACCTAGAACGTCATCATCTGCTAGCGGTGGTCCCACCTGCTCCTGGATGGTGTAACCCCACTGGTTCTGAGCGTGGTGGGGGTCCCAGTATCCCGATTGTCTCTTCAGTCGGATGAAACGCTTTGCTTCCTCCTCTTTCACGAAGGGGGCCGCCAAGACCCCTGAAAGCACAACAATCAAGGTAGGAACCTCCGAGGTTGGAGGTCCAAAGTGTCGTAGCAAAGAGCACTTGAAGTATTTTCTAAAATATTTTTTTAAAATCATCATATTAGAAGAAACAAACAAAACAAAAGAACAGCATTTTGGGAATTTTTTTTTGGGGGGGGGGAAATGTAGAATATTATGGAAATAAAGTCACAATATTATGGAAATAAACAGGGTAATACAAATAAATAGGATAATTGATCATAAAAATAAATGAATAGGATAATACGAATGAATAAATTGATCATAAAAATAAATAGGATAATACAAATAAATAAATTGATCATACAAATAAACAAACAGCACAATACAAATAAATACATTGATAATAAAATATAAATATATAGGGTAGTAAATTTCCAAGAAGAAATGTGAAACATTTTAACATGATTTATAATGGAGGATAACGACAGGATATGGAGGACAATAAAGTCCAAAAAAGTTGTATTCTAACCTAATCTGAGGGTGTAATTTCACAAGAATAAAATGGTCATATTATGAGGAAAAATAATGTCATTTAGGAACATAAATATTAAACAAAAAATAAAAGTCATACTATTATGAGAGACAAACTTTTTGGAAAATTTGGTTTTGAAAGAATATTATTAAATAATATTATTATGGGAATAAAGAAGTCAAAATGTTATGGAAAAAAAAGTAGAACTATTTGAATTTTTTTTTTTTAAACATAAAAAATATGAAAAAGAGCAAGTGGAAGCTAATGCTACGCTTTCCACCGACAGGACGAAGCTGAGATGCAGTTTCTCCTGGACTGTATCTAACTTCTTAGCACGTGTGATGCTTCACAAAATAGCAAAGTTGCATCCTTTCATCTTTCACGATGTTAAAAAAACGTCTGAACTTGACAGAAAGACAGTCTGGCCTGGAGAAGACCATCAACATGGACTTCTCCATGTAGATATTCATGCAACGTAAAGATACTCCTATTGAGTGCCAAAGTACGGAGATGATGATGATGATGATGATTAGTGGTGGTGGTACTTACCAGCCAGGAGAGCCAACAGGATGACACACTTCATGTCTGCAACGTTCAGCATGAGGGCGTCAGGCGGGACAAAGCATCGGATGCTGTGATGAACGAACGAACGCACGTGGAGGTAGACGCTAGATTTCACCAAAGGCCCAGCTTTACCTGCGGAGTCAACGCCGACCTCGGCTTCCACTTGGGAATCTCACAGACGAATGTGGACAAGAACAAGGGTGTCTTTCACCGAGAGGGAGGACAAGCATGCGTCAGAAGGTAACTGGCCAAAACACACACACACACACACACACACACACACATGGTAAACACTGCTGCTTCATAAAGACCAGCCTGTATGAAGCAGTAGTCTGTGTGTCAGCAAAGTTTGGCAACTATCTGGTTTGTTTTGCTCAATGGCAGTTATTTAAAAGACTTGGACTCACCCACAATTCCTTTGGAGTCAAGATCCAGTATTCCTTGTCACCGCCGTGTAATAACATTTCCGCCACTGGGTGGGGGTCTTACCACAATCACCAGCCCTTGTTCACACTATGCATTTATCATCAATATATGTACATCTAGAAATATCATTTCCATAATGATGATTAGAAAAGCAACATAGTCGAACTAGCAACCCACCTTTGTTACCGCGCTCACCTTTCCCTCACTGAGTGTTGGAGGTGTGACCTTTCTTCCACATCCCATAATACACCCTGTCATCATCGACAAACGTCTGACTGGCAGTGGAATTTAAGAAGGACGCCTTATTTTAATCACCGAGGTAACTGGAGCTCTCTCCGTGTCGGGAACCTCACACAGGACACTTCATTAGGTACGCTGGCAGACCAGTTCTTCACCAATACGACGAAGCTGGGATGCAGAAATAGATCTCCAACTTCCCAGCATATCTGCACGTGTTGCTTTACAAAATATCAACGTGGCATCTTTTTTTTCACTGTGCAGCCCTCACTAGGTGAAATGTGCCCCCCCCCCCCGCCCCCCCGGCCTAAAATAGAAGAAAATAAAACAGTAAGACACAAAGCGTCGTCATCATCTGACCCAAATCTACACAAACACGCTGCTGCCGTACGACGCCTCAGCATCCCAACCAGGAGAAAAGTCAACATGTCTGTGACCACATAGATTAGATAAGAAGAAAATAAGGGGGGGGCGGGTGAGAAGGGGGGGCACACAAGGAGCTCTGGAGAGCCAAGATGTTGAGGGCGAAACATTTAAGTCCATTAGTGGAACACTGCTCATGTATTAAAGATAAGAGAATTAACATCTCCCTGCGCTCTTTGCACCATTTTCACCGCTTATGATTCCTTCCTTCCTTCCTTCCTTCCTTCCAACACTTAGCGCTTTTCTAAATAACCCAGCCAACAGCAAACGCACCATCAGCCCACCTTCCCCCTGCCGACCGACTCCTGGGATGCCAACATGCCCCCCACCCAGATGGGTCTCATCCCTGCCAGGGTCCTACCCAGCATGGTTCCTACCTGGCGTGGTTCCTATAATTGGCATGGTTCCTACCTGGCGTGGTTCCTATAATTGGCATGGTTCCTACCTAGCGTGGTTCCTACCTGGAATAGTTCCTATAAATAGTATGGTTCCTATAACTGGCATGGTTCCTACCTAGCGTGGTTCCTACCTGGCGTGGTTCCTATAACTGGTATGGTTCCTACCTGGCATGGTTCCTATAACTGGTATGGTTCCTACCTGGCATGGTTCCTATAACTGGTATGGTTCCTACCTGGCATGGTTCCTATAACTGGTATGGTTCCTACCTGGCATGGTTCCTATAACTGGTATGGTTCCTACCTAGTGTGGGTCCGATAACTGGCATGGTTCCTACCTAGCGTGGTTCCTACCTGGCATGGTTCCTACCTAGCGTGGTTCCTACCTGGCGTGGTTCCTACCTGGCGTGGTTCCTACCTGGCGTGGTTCCTACCTGGCGTGGTTCCTATAACTGGTATGGTTCCTACAACTGGTATGGTTCCTACCTAGTGTGGGTCCGATAACTGGCATGGTTCCTACCTAGCGTGGTTCCTACCTGGCATGGTTCCTACCTAGTGTGGTTCCTACCTGGCGTGGTTCCTACCTGGCGTGGTTCCTACCTGGCGTGGTTCCTATAACTGGTATGGTTCCTACAACTGGTATGGTTCCTACCTAGTGTGGGTCCGATAACTAGCATGGTTCCTACCTAGTGTGGTTCCTATAACTGGTATGGTTCCTACCTAGTGTGGGTCCTACCTGGCATGGTTCCTACCTAGTATGGGTCCTACCTGGCATGGTTCCTACCAAGTGTGGGTCCTACCTGGCATGGTTCCTACCTAGCGTGGTTCCTATAACTGGTATGGTTCCTACCTGGCATGGTTCCTACCTAGTGTGGGTCCTACTTGGCATGGTTCCTACCTAGTGTGGGTCCTACCTGGCATGGTTCCTATAACTGGTATGGTTCCTACCTGGCATGGTTCCTACCTAGCGTGGGTCCTACCTAGCGTGGGTCCTACCTAGTGTGAGTCCTACCTGGCATGGGTCCTACCTAGTGTGGTTCCTATAACTGGTATGGTTCCTACCTGGCATGGTTCCTACCTAGCGTGGGTCCCACCCGGCATGGTTCCTACCCGTTCCTACCCAGTATTCCTACCCGGCATGGTTCCCTACACCTGGCATGGTTCCTACCCCTCGCCTGGTTCCAACCTGGCATGGCACACCTTCATCACTTATGGGACTCGTCACTGAGTGCCTTGAGGTTCTTGAAAAAGACTTTAAAAACCAGAATAAGGCCCTTCTAGTTCTTCCACCTCATTGCCTGTTGCATTCTATTTCTGCTCTCATTTGCGTACGAGGCAGACAGCCCCGGAGTAATGACCAGAACAAGAACCACGGGGCCTGGATGGGATGGAACAAATACACTCTTCATTAGGCCGAGCCTCATCTCAGCCGACCAAGACCTGTATTGAAGATGACAACAGCCAATAGCCAAAATATGAGCAGATCAGCACGATGCGTGTGGAAAACCAGCGTTATCGTTCCACTAGCCCAACTTTTGATTGCATCGTTAATGAGATTGCAGAGATTACATTCATAAACATCCCCAGTCCAGTGGTGATGAAATGAGCCTGTGTGGGTTCTGCATCTGCACACTTGACCGTAATTGTCTTCTGAATTAACCATGAGCTGGCAAATCATGACTGTTTATATACAGTACGCTACGCACAAACATCTCCGCAGACGGCCCGGCATTTAAACCGCAGGACTCGAGCACCAGTTGCGCTTGACAAAATAAGATACTGTACCACTTCCTTCTCACACGAACTAATCAATAGCTAGATATCGTAGACAGCAGAAGCCCTTTCTTCTCACAATGTGGTCTTATATTTCATCTCAATTATGTATGAATGATGAAACAAACATGATTTAGGTTGCTGCTCGTCCACTAGGAATTCTTGCAAACCTGAGCTTCAAGTACAGTAACCCTGAAGGGTCAAAAAGGTTCAATACTAAACTAGTGGAAGAGAACGGTTCTGACCGGGTCTGGGATCTGGGAACCCACATAGAAATGATTGTCCTTCGAGACCAAGCAACATCCCTGTGGTCATGGTCGTTTCCCACAACCCAATTTTGACTTTTTATAGAAAAACTCTTTAAAATTTCTACTTTATGCTACTAAAATCATGTTTTCCTACTTTTTTCTCTGAGTATTTTTACTTAAAAATTACTGCTGATTTTTCCAGTTTTCCAAGAAAAGTCCAGTTTTTTTTTTTCCAAAAAAGTGCCGTGGGCCGCACTTTGAACACCCCTACTCTTGACCTTGACGATAAGACAAGTCAAGTTCTCTTGATGTTGACAAGACAGACACACATGATGTCTATATGACGAGAAACTGAGTGGACCAATGTAGTCGTGAGGGTCGCGGGATATGCTGGAGCCTATCCCAGCTGACTTAGGACAAGAGGCGGGGTACACCCTGGACTGATCACCAGCCAATCGCAGGCCAGCGACATATTATTAGAACAATTCCAGCAAACATCCCCCCGGCCTGATGCTACCACCAGCAGGTTTCCTTGGAGGTACGCTCCTGGCCGGGTGATGATCCATGCTTGGATTCCTCCAAATATTCACACCAAAGACTTCAATCTTTGTCTCATCACACCAGAACATTTTTGTTTGTCACGGTGCAAGAGTCCTTCAGGTGCCTTTTGGCAAACTCCATGGGGGGGCTGCCAGGTGGCTTTGAATATGGCTGCTATTCCACTGACCACTCAGCTCATGGAGGCCACTCAGCTCATGTCTATTTCTCCATTTTTCATGTCTGTTCCCTTCACCGGAGCCTCAAGACAACCGTGGAGAGAATTCCTTGGACTTCATTCATCATGTATATTCATTTAAGATTGTTTTACACAAGCAAAGCTATAATTGTTAAACTATAACAACTAGCTAGCGAGTTGTAACTTCTTAGCTAGCTAATAGGACGTATAAGAAGGAAGGGCGTTGTGATAAAAATACATTAAGAACTTACACAATGTCAAAAACAACACGACAAGATGCACCATAACCGGAGAATAATTGCCAGCCGAGGTTAATTAGTGGCATCAATTTAACCACAAACATGCTAACCGGATCGCATGCTAACCAAGGTTCCATTATACATTTTAAATGTTGCCAGTCATAGAAATCAAACACAAAAAGTTCACCTCTACTTTCTTTACATTAAAGTAGTTCTAACAGTGAAGAAAGTTGTACAACTATTGCGTAAAAATATAGCGTAACATCATTAACAGTCCGTTAATTAACACGATAACGACTCATAATTATGACGTCATATTAAGACGACGGGACAAAAAACGTGTTTTCCTCCAAACTAGTATTCACCATGGCTGTAATGTTACATACCTTAGTTGTCAATGGACGAAGGAACGCACCAAAGTGTCAGGCATCCATAAGAAGACAAACTTAATTGTCGTTATTTTCAAGGCTATGTAGAGTGCGTATTTACTGAGGATTGTAAACAGCGACCATGTTGCTTCCCTCCTCCTCCTCCTCTCCTCCTCCCCCGCCTCCCCTGCCTCTTGTTGCCGACACCTCGGAAGAAGGAGAGCAGCCTGACTGAGCGACTCCCACTCCAGTCTCCCTCACCACAGAGCCGGCAGCCAGGGCCACCGGCCGGCGCCAGGATGCGGTGCCGCAAGTTTTGGGGGTCTTGCTCGCTTGGATTTTACGTGTGGGCAGCCATTCTCTTCAAAGGTATGTACGACACACGTCAAAACTACAGGCGTACGTGGGGACGTGAACGCAACACTGTGACACCTGTGCTGATGATTTGGGGTCAGTTTTTCTTCCTTGTGTTGAAATTTCAGTCATAAACTATTCAAACTAATACTACTGATACTTTTCACTATTAATTGTGGTACTTTTTATTGAAAAGATATTATCACCAGTATTGAACGCCTCACTGGAGAATATACATTGCATGCTTTTATGCATATGTATGTGTGCACATTAATGTCTGTGTTTATTACCTCCATCCCCCACATTCCATCATCATGATCATCATCATCATCTACAACATCTGGGTTGTTAACCAGTGTGACAGAGCAGCTTTTTGTGAAGATATGTGTGTGTGTGTGTGTGTGTGTGTCCTTCCCCAGTCTTCACCTCCCCACACCAAGGCAGACCCTGACATTGATGAATGTGTGTGATGATGGGCAAAGACAAGCCATCCATGGAGAATATGCATTTCTCCTGACACGAAGCAATGATCGGGGTCCCCATCAAAGTAGTAGAAGATGGCCCAAGTTCAGCACTCAGTAATGCATGTACTTTGAGTCACTGGGAGAAATGTACTAGTTGTTATGTTTGGGTATATGGGATGGGTGTGTATGAATGCCGTTTAATCATGTGTGCAATACTTGGCTGCGGCCAGCAGAGGTGCTGTTGATGCAGTTTGTTGCTTTTCCTATTTGTTTAGATGTTTCATGGAATAAGTAATAGTTATTTTTAATATTATTATTATTATTATTAATGACAGTTTTCATTGTAGACAATAACAAAGAGAGCCCCAACAAAACGAAATTAACGAGGTCATTCGCGGGTGTTTCTACCATTTTCTGCACTGCCAGTTTGCCAGCCACGTTTCATGCCGCTAACGACCCTCGTGATGTTGTTCTGAGGCAATGCATCCACTGCCCGGTCCCAGACGTGGTCCGTGGGGTTGAGGTCAGGGGACGTCGATGGCCATACCAGATGAGGCAATCTGACTTCCTGAAGTCGAGCTGTGATGGTTCAGCACGACGAGGTGGAGCGTTAATTAGGGGATGAGGTTTTCTATGCTCAACCTATGAAAATATTCCATTTATGAACACCGAATCTTATGTTTTCATTTATCACGGTATGGTCTGGAACCAATTAATTGCCATAAACGAGGGGCGACCGTACAAGTGGTTGAAAAATAGTTCAAAAGACGAGGAAACGGGAAACCTTCACTGGTTAGAATTTGCTTTGTTTGAATCGCATTCATGAATAACGAGCTTCATGCTCTGCTAATCCCTCCATCACTTACTGCAGAAGTTCCTGCTGATCCGTGGAAATCCTGGAAATTTGGGCAGGATTGAAGTGACACAGTCTGAGTGCTGTACCAATTTGACTTGACGTCATTTGAGGATTTACTGTTGGACAGATATCATTTAAGATCAAGAAAAAAAAAGATTTCTGTGCAATTTCACCAGTTTTGCTTCCCATCGGATACGCCGTCGACAAGTCACTTGCATCCAACATTTATATTCTGTTTGGGAATAGCAACTTCCGGAGGTTCAGGGACTTGTCTGTAATGACAACTGCTTCGTTTCCATTGGACGCCTCATCTCTCTCAATGTCTTTTATTCTCTTTCATAGGCTGACTTCCACTTATTTTCTCCTCAGTCAGCAATACGAGACCTTCCTCCGTCTCCACGCACTTTAATGATGGCCTATATATGTAGATTAGACTCTTTTATGATGGATTTTATGCTCGTCATAAGGTGGTTTAAGTGATGCTCTTGGGTCACTTCAATGCTCAGCGTTTCACTCAACCTTTACTAAACGTTCTTGTGACCTCCAGAACTCGTTGTCAAACATCTCAGCAGACATACGTTGATAATAAAGATTGATAATAAAGATAGCGTTCCTGACATTCCGCGCTGGACCATCCAGGACTCCGTCCAAGATCATAGAATGGTCTCTTAACGTGGGCGTAAGGACTCGTCAGTTCTGTGAGGAAAGGCTGTGGTCGGTAGAAGGTTCTATTGAGGCTTTTTGCTGGTGGATTAGGATTAAACATCAAGTGGGTTTAGGGCCATGGATTATAAGACTCTCCTATATGATTCAATCCATCCAGTGGTCCATTAAAACACTTGTCCATATGCTGTGCTGGTCTCGTGTTCATGTTGGAATGCAGAGCTTGCTTACTCATTAAAGACTTTGTTGGCTACTACAACAAATACTCGGACATTTCAAATAAATTCAGTACTTTTCAAGAATTTATTGACTTTCCTTGACTACAATCCCAACAATATGTCACCGTAGGGCTGGGCGATTCATTGGAAAATTACCCAAATCGACATTTAGAGCTTCTAATCGACGTACATCAACTGCAATGTGGCTTATGTTGTGTCTTCAACCCCTGTAGTTACATGACAGGCCACCAGGGGCGCCAAAATCACAGCTGCCAGAACGCAGATGGAAGATATAAACACTGGAGACTATGCCATCCGGTCTGACTGCTACAAACCTGGAGGAAGAATCAAACCGTGGCACATTCGTAGGGTTTGTGGAGTCGACTTGTTCCCAAAAGGAACTCTGTGTCCGTTGTTTGGACTCACGTTGGCTTCCGAGGGGAAGTGGAGATGTAGAACACCGCACAAAAATAGTTTATATGTCCAAAGGTAACACGTCCAACCTAAAGCCAAACCTCCGTATTCGTACGTACGTACCTAGTGTTTTTATTGGTTGGTTTTCACCAAAGGATCTGCGTGGTTTTTGTATATTTTCTTGATTTTTGTACTATAACTTTGCCTTCTACAGTGTCGTTCCGTAACGTCAAGTGCCCAGACCCGACCTGTGTGTGGCATCATTGTCATGGCGATAATTCAAATTCCAGCTACTCTATCTGGCAGATACGTGAAGGTTTGGAACATCATCTCCATAGACTAATCTCCATATACTTTGAGGACAACTCCAACAACAGTACAGTGCAGTTCATCCTCATGGCTGAAGTTTATAGTTGCTGAACATCTCATTTGTTCCTTGTCCTCAAAACCTGATAGCAACTGCACAGTTTGCGATTCAAGACTCGTCCTGGATCTCACAAGCTTTCTTGTGCAGGTGTGCCTCATAATAATCCATAAGTCTATATATAGAACCTTGACTAGTGACCTAGCCAGGTGGGCCAGAGCAATACATTTCATGTTCTTGCTGTTTCGGCAGGAAAAGTATGTCACCGTTATTTATTAAATAACAAACGCTGCTGTGGGAGTTTGCTTTTCAGACCTTTTCTCCACGGCGGATTGAAACATTTGCATTACTTTCATGCACACTTAGAGAGGAACCAACGCTCCGTATTTCCGTATTTGTACCAAAGTGACTGTAGTGTTGTCATTGGGTTGACTCACTAGCAGTCCCCCCCTGAGGGGGACCGGGGCTGTCAGCACTTTTCATGTGTGCGGAACCCGTTCCCAGAACAATGAGGGATCGGGACTCTTTTTATGTTTCTGGAATTTGGCATCACGCTTGTCAATGATCACTTTTCTGTCAATTTACTGCATAATCAGGAATTGTCACGATTTATTTATTACTTGCATGTTATGACCCGAGAGCTAAATACCCCCTTACATATATTAATTAATAGGAGTATGAACATTTAATTTCCGTGTGTCATAGCGGCGAATCAGGAGGAGATGATGTCATATGACATCTACCAAGTGACGTTCAGGACGATGCGTTGGAGCCAAAAGGGTCGATCGCGAACGTAAAATTTACGTGGCTGAGACACGGCAGCTGAAGCCTGAGCAGGTTTAGTTCCACTAATCAGGACCAGGAATTCCTGTGTCGGTGTGTGTGTTCTTGAGATAGGACTGTGAGAGAGCGAATGGGTCCCTCTGGCCGTCTGGTTTTGGAGCGAGTGGCTCTAACGACCGTGTCGCAAAGTCAGACGGGATGTATTCTCCTCGCCGTGTGACAGAGGCGGAGAATAATCGGATTTTTACCCCCAAACAAATACATAAACATTCTCCAAAGATGCATTCCCCATAAAGGGATACCCGACTTCATTCCTCGCATTTTTAGGTGACGACAACAAATTGGAAACGGTGCCAATCATGTTTTGTTTGTTTATGTAATTCCCAAACCCAATTGGGTGTGGAATGGGCTCATTTATTACACACACAAAAAAAGCAAATGAATTCAGGACAGTCGGAGAGACTGCGAAGGAGAGGGAGATGAAAAGAGAGGATGCTTAAACAAAATACAGAAAAATGGGGTTGCATAAATTACAGGAATGAACGCCTGGAATTTGGAGAGGAGAAACACTGGAGAGATTAGGAAAGATAAGAACAAGCGTCTGATTTCTCCAACTTTTATATTTGGGGAAAAAAAAACTGCCCGCGATCTGACTGCTTATCTTGTACAGCACGGGGTGGTCGGGCCATGGTGCATTCAAGGAAACTGGGACGTCGGTAAATCAGAGTGCAATATGAAGCTGTATACATTTTCTATGCCACTTACCCTCATGAGGGTCCCAGGGTATGCTGGAGCCTATCCCAGCTGAGTTCAGGCGAGAGGCGGGGTCCACCCTGGACTGGTGGCCAGCCAATGGCAAGCCGGAAGATGTACTTCCTAGTCGTGTATTTTTTCCCCCTCACTATTCGGATATTTTTTTTCTTTCAGGGGCAGAAAAATTGAATTTGGGAAAATAATAAAACTGATTTCATAGGAGGCCGCATAGTGGATGAGTGGTTAGCTTGCGGGCCACACAGTCTGGCGATGGGGAAAACCTGGGTTTGGTTCTCGGCTTGGGCATCTCTGTGTGGAGTCTGCATGTTCTCCTCGTGCGTGGCTTTTCTCCGGGTACTCCGCTTCCTCCCCCATACCCCAAAAAATTTCGTTAGCATGTTAGCATCATCAATTCCAACTTAAAGCTCCTTGTATTTTGACTTGTTTGTCACCAAGTGTGTTGAATCAGCTGCTCCTTTCAGCATCTCAGCCAATCAGGTGCTAGCATCCCCATGTGCCCGCCCCCCCCACCTGTATGTCAAGTCAGGTCATCATTCTATTGTGTACGTAAAAGCTCCTCTTGTGTCTTCGTCCACGTTTGTCATGGTCTGTTTCACTTTCCCTGCTTATCTTATTAGCCACATGCTGTTAGCGTATATCGCTAAATGGATTAAGCCCTGAGTTGTGTTTTTCATTAAAAGCAGCATTGACTCCAAGCTTTTTGACACATCATTCCGCCAGGATTCAGGACCAAACGGGACCAGCAAAATTGATTGGAGCCACAGACCGAGTAGCATAACTTTTATCTTCTGCGGAAGGCGCTGTAATGATTGGCTGGAATGTGTCCCAACGTAGGCTCGCTGAACCGTCATCGTAGATCAAGATATGCAAAGGCAATTTTCACCAGCGCTTGTCTCACATTCTAATGTTCCATTTCTCTCTTTGCCTGGAGAAAGTCGGCTGAAGATACTTTTGAGGAGCAATGTCCGGGCGGAAGAGATGCCTCTCTGGGGAGAAGAACAATGTGCATGACGTGATGAATGTGTTCATATTTTGTACCGTGCTAAAAGCGCCCCGCCCTCACCCCTTCCCTTTTGGTACTCATGCCCTTGGGCCCCTGTTGGGGACCACAGGTGTCCTGGCTCTGGAATGCAACATGGGCAATTTTAGTACACACACACACAGACCTATAAGTAGCATTACAATGACAAAGAAGAAAGACCATATTTAGTCTTCCATATTGGGCGCATTCAGAACACATTTCCCTTTAAGTCTCTCCACTGTGCCGCTTTAGTGCCGCTACGTTCAATGTTATTATGTGCGTTGATTCAGAGGAGCATCTTTCTCCCAAAACCATCCTTTCCTGCCACTCGGCAGCCCCCCTGAAAAAGCAGAATTGTGATTTCCTCCGATCATCTCTGACACGCCGTACAGTCCGACAACATCCATGTCGGAAAGCTTTCACTTCTGCTGCTGCTCATTATCCAGGGAACTCTAAGGAATATGCATATAACGTACTTTTATACCCATCATCCGTGACTTTAAAGCAGGGGTGCTCACACTTTTTCAGCATGCGAGCTACTTTTAAAATGACCGAGTCAAAATGATCTACCCACTACAAAAATGCAAAACATCTATTTATTTTCAAATGTATTGAGGATTATTTGTACGTACAATGTATGTTGATGTACCTTACATAACCAAATGAGCCAATATTGCAAAACACACATAATTAACTATTAACATTTTTTGTAATTACCTGAGTTTACTTTGATGACTTGCACTGAATTGAACCAGCCAGGGATGCATAGTCCGGACAGTAGCTGCTGATAGCCAGCCTCAAGCACACTTCCAAATGTTTATCAGTCATGGATAATATCCGTATCATAATATCCGTATAATATTCCATATCCGTATGGAAGTGATATGTTTTTTGCCTTTTTACTTGGTCCAGTTTTTGCCTTTTTTACTTGGTCCAGCTCCTTCACTCATTTTAGTGACCATAAACTTTAGCGAGGGCTTAAAATCTCGCAATTCGCCGACGAGCTTAGCACTTTGCATCGCTGTTTACGCATGAGCGGTGACCTAAAGGTTAAAATTCAGTTGTCATCTGATTGGTTGTCCTGTATGTCAATCAAGTAACGGGGATGGATGATAGGCTGACATCGTAAGTTCTGCTGCACTTAGAGACGTTGTTTGATTTGATTGGTCGCCCGAAGGGCAACATTCTGTTGTCATCTGAATGGCTGCCCTGTATGTCAATCAAGTGACGGCATTGATGCTGGGATGATATTTTTTTAATGTCACGCCGCGATTGACCAGCGATCGACCAGTACCACCTCCGCGATCGACCGGTAGCTCGCGATCGACTTAATGAGCACCCCTGCTTTAAAGCCATCCTGCATCTTCCCCTCATTTAAGTCCAATGGAGAACATTTGGGGATGGATGGCGAGGAACGTTTAGAAGAATGACACACATGAGTTCCAGACAGTGGAAGCTGTCCTCGCCACCTGGATCAACATTAGCCAGTGCTAGCATCCAGGAAACACCGGCATCGAACACACCCAAAGCCGAGCCAAGCTCTACTTAACACCTCCTTAACATCCAACAGAGCATAGTTTGCCGGTTGATGCGACCGATATTTCGAGTGCACCTCATCCTCATCGGTGCGTCTTTCATGAAACGGAGGAAGCTTTCTCCGGAGGCTTTCCCTCCGTGCTCGAGAAAAATAAACAAAGCAAAATAACCGCAAATCTCCTGGCGGTTAGACTCGGCGTGATGAGACTCCTCTGCCGCTGCCAGCTTCTTCGCCGCGACAATTAAGGAGGAAATCCGAGTGCTGCCACCCTGTCACCCCGCTGCAAGCCACACATGGGTTCTTCAGACGGTTGATGAGGTCCCCCCCCCAATTCCCCCGAACACGATCTAATGTGGAGGGTGGTGGGCAGAGGTTGCGTTGTCACTTCTCCCCCAGCTACTGACTGCATCATACCTACCAAGAAGATACTGTTTATCGCCAAGATCATTTTTCTTCAGCTCCCAACTCCCTTGAGATCCTCAACCGGTCATTCTGGGAATCATCTTTTTCCCATAAAGTGACGTCTTGCACTCACCTCCAAGGCGAGAGGGTGATGACGCCACCAATCATAATCGCCCAAAATTGTACTTGAGGTCATGTGACAGCTCTTTGGTCTTGCCCACGGGTCTTCCCCGGGCCCCTCGTTGCGATGCTGCCGTTTCGGTTGGCCGAGAAGGTCTGATGTGGCGACCGACGCCATGTTTGTTGTCGTTTGCAGAACTTCACAGAAAGGGAGCGCTTCATTTGTTCACACTAACCCACCTGCAAGACATGACGGATGATCCCACCAATCACCGATCTCTCTATCGGCTGTATCGGTACGACATCATCGTTCCTTATACTGGCCGCACAGTGGATGAGTGGTTAGCATGTGGGCCACACAGTCAGGAGATTGTGAAGATCTTCGCTTGGAGTTTGCATGTTCTTCCGGTGCGTTCACGGGTACATGTTAGCTTCATTAGCCACTCCAAAGCATGGAGTATGAATGGGAGTCTGAATGGTTGCTTGGGTGTACCCCGCCTCTCCAGGTGACCCCAACGACCCCAGTGAGGTTAAGCGGCATAGAAGACGGTGGTGTCTGTCGTGGTCTTAATAGATATGAAAGAGATGCTACTCTACTGACTAGCTTTTCTTTCGGAACTATAATTCCAAGTTGCCATAAAACACTCCTCATTCCGTCTGTAGTGGACCCATTGACTTCCTGCCAGGAGTGACGGCACAAACCTCAGCTGGGATTGACTCTTACACAAATGGGGGTGTTCCTGAACGCAGTGTGCTTTGGTGGTCCCCAGGATCCCTGCAAGGCGAGTACCAGAGGAGGCTCTACAAGGAGCTGCTGGCGAACTACAACCGCTTGGAAAGGCCGGTCGTCAACGACTCAGCCGCCATCCTGGTGGAGCTCGGCTTCACGCTCCTGCAGATCATTGATGTGGTGAGCACGTTTCCATGTGTGTGTGTGGCGTGGAATCAACGCTTCCTTCTGTTTGCATAATTGACATTAAGGCTACGTTAGATTATGCGTTATGGGCAAGCGCTAATGCGGCGGATGAATGACAAATGCTTCTGTCACTTTTTTATGGTCAAGTCAATTCCAATAAGGGATTATTAAAAAGTAATGTTTGCACATGACAGAAGGAGGTGATGCATCATATTCAATGGACTACTTTTTTTTTCTTTGTTTTCTCTGCGGGCAGTAGGAATTACCTCATTTGGTATGGACGTCTTTTGGTCTAATGTGTACCGCCGAAGCCGCCTGCACCCGTGGGACTTAATGTGCTGCCACTTTGTGCCTATGAAGCACAGTTGGATGCTGGCGGAAGTAATGCACTTCTGCTGTTTGACTTCGATTACACAAAGACCCTGCGGACTGATTCACACAGTCGCTGACACGCACACACACACACACACACACACACACACACACACAGTCATACATTGTTCATTAATACTCTCTGAGAATCCTCCATTAAAGTCTCGCCTTAACTCATCTGGAACCAACAAAATAACCCTGAAATACTTTGCAAGGCTGCAGACACATTTGTAAAAAAATACAAATAACACCAAACCCGTCAGTTTGTATTCACTGAAATCGGAATCACCGAATTGGCCAATAAAAATGTAATCTCCAGTTAAAGGCAACATTTCAAGGAAGTTGACAGACCGTGAAGGAAGTGCTGTCATTGTGAGGAGAAGCATTTGCCCGACGGACGGCTCAATCATGGCAACGGCATCGCAAACACGAACCCAACCCCCCCTTGGACCAGCATGTCAAAACGGCATGCTAGGGTAAAAGATGCCGCCTTCCAAATAAGTGCCCCAACGTCCTGCCTCATCAAAATAAGAGTGTCATAAAAAAATATATTGCATTAGAAAAGTTAGCCAATACATGTGAGGACTTTTGTGTTGAATTAATTTGATTGGCTGTCATCAAAGTACTCACACGATGCTGGTAAGTTGAATGTATGAGGTAAAAAAGGCAAACAGAAAAACCCAATTTGAAAAAACTATAAGAGATTTCCGAGTCCCATTATAAGTCCCATTTTGTTGTTATTTTTCTTGTCTTGCCATTATGGCCAAAGAGGTGTCTAGAGAATGTTATTTTTCACGAGTTTCTCCTTGGCCATGTACATAAAAGTCAATTGGACCTCAGATCCAAATGCAGCAAGAGGGATGGCATTAACTGGAAAAGGCAAAGGCAAAGATCTTAAGGGGCTAAAAGACCTAACCGCTGCAATGACTTTAGCTGAAATATCGTTTAAAGGCCAAAACACAGCAGACCCACCATCTCTCCTTCATGGCAGCTCGCATTTCTCCAACATTCCGTACATGGTCTATCCGAGGAGCTGAATCAGAGCGACTGGACTTGGAAATCAGTTGATCTGATTCAACACTAAACTAAAAACTAAACAGAAAGTGGAACTCAAAGAGACTTCAAGGTTAAAGATTGAAAGATCCAGGTTTCAAGTAGCGCTCCAAAGCGTGCTCGTGGTCGCCACCCTAAGGAGTATTGACGGACAACACCGCTCTCTGCAATAGAAAATGCCCTCCAGTGGAAGAGCACAAGGTTGTTTTTCTGTGAATGGTGAGTGGTGGTGATTCGTCCTGGGTAGAAATAATTTGACTATTCGGAACGAGGGAGCCCACTTAACCTTGCCAGCAGGACTAAAGACTAAAGATCATTTAGCAGTGGAGTTAAAGCCAACAAACGCACCGCCAGGGGACTTTGTGTCCCTGAAGAGCCCGACAGTCATCTGTGAAGCAACATCTGCATCCTCTGCCGTCAGACATCCATGGAGGCGGTTTGCCACATGCGCCACGTGTATCGTGACCACACACAGTAACCATGCCGTGGATGCGGCACATAGGCTGATGCTCAACATGCTCTTCCTTTCTCTATTTTGCTGACTTTTCCACTGAACATTCCCATGCTTGCAGAAATGCAAATGTCACCTTGCAGCTTGCAGAAGCGCAACCCCGTTTCCTATTCCTCATAAAAAGTCATACTCCTGAATCTATATTTATTTATTAATATCTATATTTACTTGAGCAGCATTGCTGTTTTTGTTGACCGCTATTGTGTATAAACGTATGTTTCTGGTCATCAGGATGAGAAGAACCAAGTGTTGATGACCAATGCCTGGCTGCAGCTGGTGAGTTGGGAATATCTAATATATTCATACAGTAAACCTCGGATATATCGGACTCGGATATATCGGAAATTCGCTCACAACGGACAGATAAAAAAGAAGCGATTTTTCTGTAATGCATTTCCAATAAAAATTCATTGCATATATCGGATTTTTTATAACGGATTTCGCCTATTTCGGACAAAATCTCCAGTCCCGTTCCAATGCATTTCCATTAAATTTCCCTCGCATATATCGGATGGCCGCATCGTGGCGCTCCGATTCGCCGAATCGTGACAGGCCGCTATACGACGTCATTTGCAGCGTTTGCAGTGTTGCCTGCGCGTCCAGGTACATTGGAAACATAGTCAAGGAAGTGCCTTTTTATAACGGATAAAATCCCATTTACGCATATACCGGATATAAATCCGATATATGCGTAAAACGGACATTTTCCGGTATACGCATATAACGGATTTCGCTTATATCGGACAAAACCAGTGGGAACAATTGAATCCGATATATCCGAGGTTTACTGTATAATGCCAAAGTGGAGGAAAAAAGAGTTTGAATAATCCAACTGACTGCAAGTCCATGAATGCATCGGTACCGCTTTCTGACTGCTGATTGGATGACTATGGAATCATGTCTGTCTCTCAGTACTGGACTGACGTCTATCTGAGTTGGAACCCTGAAACCTACCCCGGTGTCCAGAACCTCCGATTCCCTTCAGACCAAATCTGGACTCCTGACATCCTTCTCTACAACAGGTCAGAATCCTTCCTTCTCCATCCCGCTGACTCATGTGCATGCTGCCGCATGACGTATGAATCTGTTTTGGATTGTTCCAGGATTGGGTTAGCACACTTTAGGCAGGTTGGAATGGTGAAGAATATCTAATAGCTGGAATTCCGCTGAATAAGGTGCAGAATGATGTTTAGGGCATAACTGATGTTACACGAATATCGTGTATTCGCTATTGAACCAACACGCCCAAGATTCCGAAGTCTTGCCAATAGTTCTATGGCAGGGGTGGGCAAACTTTTTGACTCGCGGGCCGCATTGATATGACAAAATTTACGGGGGGGTGGGAGGCAGACTATATATTTTACACGCAACAGTCCACCTGGTATTATTGTATCTGTAAAATTGTCATGCAATCTGCTATTATTATTCATTATTTTATATTTATATTTAAATATTTTAAAAATAATAAAATATTATAATAATTACAATAAAATTAAAATAATAATTATTATATTATTATTATGTAAAATATGCAAATATAACAGTAATATTATATAAAATTAATATAATAATTAGCATTAATCTAATAATTATAATAATCATAATAGTTCTAATAATAATTATAATCTAATAATCTAATAATAATAATTATTATTATTATTATAATTATTATTATTATTATTATGTGCTTGTGTCCCTTTTTTCAGGAGCACTTTGTAAACAACAGACCATGTCAAAAAACGAAATTGATACAACCATCAAAAGGTTGGCTCAGGCCATGATGCCAGGTTGTATGTTTAAGTTTAAATGAAATACTTTGGAAAGATTGGGCGGGCCGTATTCAAACACTTGGCGGGCCGGATGTGGCCCCCGGGCCGTAGTTTGCCCACCCCTGTTCTTTCTGGCGTGGTCTCCCGATAGATAACGGATAATAAACAGATACCCCTTCTTACATATGTGCGTAGAACGTTGCAAGAACGTGAGAAAGATGGACTTTGTCGGTGATGTGAGAACACAAGCTGGACACGCCAAAGCGCAACGAGCGTACGCAAGATTAATGTGCGCACATGTTTGTCCAAATCCCTCTGAGACATTCATTAGGACTTTTAATCCTCAGTGGATTGTTCACAGCCATAATAGGCTGACTTTGTAATTATCCTAATGTGTTGTTCAAATTCCCTTTAATTATTCTTCCTTATTTACAAACGCTATTTGTCTTCTTTAGCTCAGTGCCAATGTTCTACTTCCACTTGGAATAACTACTATATTCTTAAATTGGAATTTCTTCTCATCATGAGGAACATTGTTTTCTGATTATTGCCATAAAAGTATCATTCTTTTTTTCAACTGCAGCATAATCCTCCTCATACCGCGCCATTTTCACAGATGATGTGCTTAATCCCAACATGGAAAAAGAAATGCCTGCTAAATAATCTCTCTCATTAAAAGCCAGGCTGTGATTTCACATTCTAGAAAAAAGGCTGGGAATAAAAGTACACAGAATTAAAACAAAGTACACAGAATTAAAACAAAGTACACAGAATTAAAACAAAGTGCACAGAATTTGTCTTTGGGGGAGAAAGCGCTTCCAAAAGTTGGAACTTTAACGACCAATCAGTCTTGTTGCGTCTCTGACAGGTGAGAAACATTGATTGGTCGTTAGAGAGCTGACAAAAAGGATGTGTAATAACCTTTGACCTGAAAGACACGTCAAACACAAATTGGATTTTTCCCAAATCAGAAGGTCTCCAGGTGTCCATCTTGGCACGGTGGTCTTCCAGGCTCTAAATAACGACTATGTTTCCCACTTGCACGGCACAGGGAGTGTGGGGACAAAACAAAGGTTTTGGGTGTATTAACCCAAATATTCAGAGCTCAGCTTTTAGACCTACCAGGATTACCCATCCTAATCCATCTCAGCCTTTCCCCCCCGTTTTCTGCCCTGTTCCTGCCATCATCCATCCTTTCCTCACGTTCTCCATTTCTCTTTCCGACTGGCTGTCTTTCTGTAATTCACTCTATTCCATCTACTGTTTGCCTTCATATTTCAACTCCTCAGATCTCAGCGCTATCGTGTTTATAAATCATCACTGGTGCATGTTCTTGTCCATGTGTTGCATGGAACTTCTTCTGGAATCCAAAGGAACCTTGGTTAGCTGCTTTCATCCATTCCGGAAAGGCCGACTGTAACCAAAACATGCGCTAACATAATCCGTGTTTCTGTAAGAAATTATGCAAATCCACTTTATCTCTTCCAGACACTCAAAAATATTAACACTAAACATTAAAAAAATATAAATATAATAAATATATAAATGATGAATAAAACATTTAATATTGACTTTACCTTCACTGAAGAATGGATTGTTGACACGTAAGATGGCTTCTTTTGCAGCCATCATCAACTAGCTCTGCTAGTTAGCAAAGAAAGACAAAGTCAACCGCTGATGACATCATAGACAGGCGACTGATTGGGCTATGCTTCCGGTTTCTCACGTTAGCTTACCTCAGAGACTGCTAGCAATGATCTCTTGTCATTAGATTACGTTATGAGCACAGTTGGACTCAAACAAACGCGCGCCGTATTCTATGCTAACCAAAAAATGTACGCCAACCTAGGCTAAATTTTTGAAGTGAACCGAAATTCATTTTGAGTCACATTTTCTTTTTCCTGGCTGAGCCGCTTAGCCTCCTAGCCAAGGACTGGTTGAAACCAAATCAGACAAATTGTGCTCTAGAGATGATTTGGGCCTCGCTAGACCTTGGCTAGCGGTGCTGACCGTTCTCTCCAGTGCTGGCATTGCTTGCTTGCAGAGAATACATTGTGACTTTTGACCGTTGGAACAGCGTAACCGCCGATGCAGCCATCCAGTCACGTTCAGGTGCGCGGTGAGACAAAGATGCAGAAGCCCGGAGGCGGCTAACGGTCACGCTAATGTGGCTCCACAGGCATGACACGCACCATTGCTCAGGACGCCATCAGGACGCCGTCAGGGTGGAGCCACTGATGCTCTGAATAGCGGATGCACTCGTTAGCATGCTGGCCGGGATGGGACAGCGATTCGGCTCATTCGGTTTTATTTTTTGACCTCTAGGAGCTGTGAGGTCAGATGGCGTGGCCGTGTGATGAGATGTTGTCGCCGATGACTCATTCAGCCGCTATCATCGTAGCTTGATTATTTTTAGATGAATGAGCTGACTGCTCGACCTTCGCCAACCGCTTATGCGGGCAGTATTGTTTATTTTTTCACTTGGTGGCTTCACATTTTTGTCCTGGCGCTTTAAATTGTTTTTTGTGATTACTTTTTTTGAACTACTGGTACATTCTTCCAGGACCGTGGGAAGATTTAGAGAAGTGGTTGTGGAACATGAATTATAAATTGAACGACTTGTAAGGCCGACATGTCGAATCAGTCATGAAGTTACCATCCAGACGTACATAAGCTGGCACGGTCTTCATGAAGTACAGCAGGACCAGGTCTTTGACACCAAAGAAACAACAGTTATGTCATGGTAGGAATGGAATATTTTCCACTCCCTTGTGGATACGTACTGCAGCATATTTGTTCATAACGTTCAATCCCAAGGCCGTGGCACGGCCGACAGGATGGAGTGAAAAGAAATTCTCCTCCCTCCCATTCCATGTGGAAGTGGTACATTTTTGGCTTCTTTGTCCTTCTTTCCCACTCCCTTGTAAACCGTTTGGTAAGTTTAGAACACGGAAACTAAATTGTAGGTTCGCTAGCTGTGCCCGTCTCTTGTGTCCCTGCAGTGATCCCGTAGCCTGTGCATCACAGTTGAGCAATGTGGTGTAAACAAAGAATAATGGGAGTATAAAATGGTGACTATAGGGTTGCTATTCCATGTCCACAGGGCTCTAATAATGGTAATTGTATTTTTATGCTCTAATTCCGAAAATGTTTCATTTATTAATACTGAATCCTACTTGGCGGAATTCACTTATCACGGTCGAGTCTGGAACCAATGAATTGTGATAAAGGAGGGACGACCAGACCAGTACACCAACAAACAGGAAGTCTCCTGATCGCGTCAGAGACCGCTGGGCTTCGCTAAGACTTGTTCAGGTGGCTAACGGTTCTCAGCTGAAGGAACTGAAAGAACCCTGGTGATTCCCGAACAACACAAGATTATTTGGAACAAAATGATCCCAAGCTGTCCTCTTCCTGCTTTCCTTATAGAGTTGATGAGCCGTGGAGAACGCTCGAGATAATCTACTTAGCACGCTTCATTTGGTGTATATGGTCTCCGCCTGCAATAAATACCGAAACTGGAGGAACCCTGGACTGTGCTGCACTTTGCCCCAAGGCTCTTTGGTCATGTCATCAACCACCGAGTCCCAGATGTCCTCAGCGGCTCAGTGACTCCCGAACGCCTCGCGAGAGACGCTCTATTGGCTTTGTCGCCGATATCCCATATTGCCCAGCACCCCATGAGCCACGACCTCATCAAGCGACACCAATTAAGGCGGCAGCCCCCCCCCTCCAACTCATGTTGTTGCTCAATGGCCACATGAGGCTTTTTACTGGGTGCATGGCACCGATAGGCAGTACACGTTGTAGAAAAAGTACCATTATTTATACTTAGAATACAACATTTTCCTCTTAATATTTGGTTTGTATTCCAAAATTACATTGTTTTTTTTTTCATTTTTCAAATATTTCAGCTTTCTACTTGTAATTATGACTTCATTCTTGTAATACATGGACTTTGTTTCTAATATTAAGACTTAAAACAAATATTATTTCAGCTTTATGCTACTAAAATGATATAATCTTTCCTCATTTTATTCTCATATTTTGGAGAAAAAAAATCACCAATTTTCATTTTTCAAATATTTCAGCTTTCTACTTGTAATTATGACTTCATTCCTGTAATACATTGACTTTTTTTCATGAAATTACCTATTTTTCCCAAAATTACAACTTTGTTTCTGATATTAAGACTTTAAAAAAATATTATTTCAGCTTTATGCTACTAAAATGATATTATTTTTCCTCATTTTATTCTCAAATTTAGGGAAAAAAATCACCAATTTTTCTTACAAGATTGCAATTTTCATTTTTCAAATATTTCAGCTTTCTACTCGTAATTATGACTTCATTCCTGTAATACATTGACTTTCTTTCATGAAATAACCTATTTTTCCCAAAATTACAACTTTGTTTCTGATATTAAGACTTTAAAAAAATATTATTTCAGCTTTATGCTACTAAAATGATATTATTTTTCCTCATTTTATTCTCAAATTTAGGGAAAAAAATCACCAATTTTTCTTACAAGATTGCAATTTTCATTTTTCAAATATTTCAGCTTTCTACTCATAATTATGATTTCATTCCTGTAATACATTGACTTTTTTTCATGAAATACCTATTGTTCCCAAAATTACAACTTTGTTTCTGATATTAAGACTTAAAAAAAATATTATTTCAGCTTTATGCTACTAAAATGATATTATCTTTCCTCATTTTATTCTCAAATTTAGGGGAAAAAAATCACCAATTTTTCTTATAAGATTGCAACTTTTTTCTCTTCGTATTTTGACTTTACTTTTTTTATTTTTATTTTTCCCATTTTTGCTGCTACTGTTGTCGATTGTGCCATGCCCCATAAAAAAACGTCCGCGGCCCACAAATGTCCTTGGGGTGGCGCTTTGGACGCTCCTGGTTGAAATGGAAGAAGTCCTGGAGTGGGCGTGTTCCTCCACAAACATGAGCTGACATCTCCTGGATAAACGCGTGTGCGTACCTCCAGCTAATGTAAGGCTTTGAATAATAAAAGCCTGAATAATTCATCACACCACGTTGCCTTTGCTAGGCCACGCGTTTCTCCCCGCCTCGTACCTGGAGGCGTAGCTGATAGCGACAACACTTAGCCCCTCGGGGGGGCTTTCTATCAGTCATTTTGACAGAAAGGGGCATGGACAAATAAAGGGGGGTCCATCCTGGAAGAAGCTGGCCTTTGAATGAAGCTCAGGCAGGTTTCACATAAATGGACATTATCTCTCCATCCTGGGATTAGATGGTGGCGCTATTGTGGGGGCATTTAGACTTTTGACATCATCAGGCGACAGCGGTGGGAGTCGGAGCATTGAGCCATTGTGTGGCGCACTCGTGTCAAAGGTTAGGTTTTATCTCGGACGAGCAGGGCTCGACGGCGTCGTCTGGAGAAACACCCCAAACGACACGTAATACCTTGCTGCCTTTAAAGGATGATTGATTTCCAGTTAAAATCAATTGCAGTGCACTGGAACACACTTGGAATATTGAAAATTGAATTGGGAGAATGCAAGAGAGCTCCGTGGAATAGCATCAAAATATACAGTCATTGGAAAAATGACAACCCAGTACAAAAAGCCTCTGTTGGCGACACACAAGCACCAGTGCTGTCCCCGTCGGTACACCCATTTAAACTTTCTCCTGGTAAATGTTCTCCTCAGAATGATGCCTTTATTCCCATCCATCCATTTCCTCACTGGGGTCTACCACTAAGGTATGCTGGAGCCTATCCCAGCTGTCTTGGGGGAGAGGCGGGGTACACCCTGGACTGGTGGCCAGCCAATCACAGGGCACATATAGACAAACAACCATTCACACTCACATTCATACCTATGGACAATTTGGAGTGGCCGGCCTGTAATAAAGCTAACATGCATGCTAATATTTTAGCAAAATGTTTTCTCATTAGCTTAAACTTTGGACTTTATTTTTGAAATGATGCTTCCCTCTTTGGTGTTGTTACATTTTTTTATGATTCTTGCTAAATTCTATTCTTAGAATATGTGGCGGTCCAATAAAAAACAGCTGCGGGCCTCAAATGGCCCCTGGGCCACACTATGGACACCGCTGGTTTAGTGCTCGTTTTGGTTAGAGTCTGGGTTTCTGGAATGATTCATGCTGCTAACCAAGGTTCTATGTTGCAGTAAAGGAAGACGTCCATGTACTGTACCCGTGGGGGACATATTAACCCCCCCCCCTTGCAACCACATGACTGTCCTGCGTTACGCCCCGCAGTGCGGACGAGCGCTTCGACGCCACCTTCCACACCAACGTGCTGGTGAACGCTTCGGGCTACTGCCAGTACATCCCGCCCGGCATCTTGAAGAGCACGTGCTACATCGACGTGCGCTGGTTCCCCTTCGATGTGCAGAAGTGCGACTTGAAGTTCGGCTCCTGGACCCACAACGGCTGGCTGCTGGACCTCCAGATGCTGGACGTGGACACGTCCACCTACATTCCCAACGGGGAGTGGGATCTCGTGGGTGAGTTGCCGGATCGGGGCCAGATATATGTTCACCATGAGGTGTTCTACTGCCGCAGGATTTCACCTCCATCCGCCATGCCAAACAAACGCTGCGGCCATGTTGTAGTCCATCAATCATCCACACGGCTGTTTGCACACGCAGATGGGATGGACGTGCTTTTGTTGCTCCTCAGGCGTCCCAGCCAAGCGCAACGAGCTGTACTACGAATGTTGCAAGGAACCCTACCCAGACGTCACCTTCACGGTCACCATGCGGCGTAGGACCCTTTACTACGGCCTCAATCTGCTCATCCCCTGCGTGCTCATCTCCGGCTTGGCTCTGCTGGTTTTCCTGCTGCCCGCCGACTCCGGAGAAAAGATCTCGCTGGGTGAGAGATGACTTTTATGACAATACTTCATACTCGGAATGTGGATTGATTCATTAGGAACAATATTCCTGAGCTTGTGTTTTGGGGGAGGGGGGGGGGGCTTCCCTTTTATGAATCTTTTGCATTTTTAATTGAATTGCTGCACTGCAGCGTCCCTTTGGATCAGCGCTGCAACTGGAAGTTCACCAAAGCAAAGGTCCGCACGGAACGTTTCACTCCTCCGTTTCCTCTGCGTGTTCAGCGTGTTGAGAGTACATTTTGAGAGTACTTTGAAGTCGCTAGTACTCCTGCGAGTACTCTCATTCGCTTTCTAGGAGACTAGCCTAGCGTTTGCTGACTTGTTGCTCCTCTTGCTCACTTGCAGCGCCAACAACACGCATGCACACGTCGGCATTAGTAGTACTTATAGTAATATTTACTACTACTTACTAGTTCATTGATTTATTGATGATTATGACGGGCCTGTACGCCGTCATAAAGCTAACACCAGATCCTGACAACTTCTTTGAGACTTTTTGAGACGCAAAAAGAGCTGATGATCCACTAATGGATTTCACTTGAGGGCCATTTTAAGTCATAAAAACGGCCACAAGGGGGCAGAAGAGCATCCGATGAGAAAATTAAACTCATGTACACACAGCTCAGCTCCAGATGTAGTAAATAGTTGGTGTTATTTGGACTTGAATAGTTATTTGGGTGTTTTTATGTTGGTATAGTTTAGATATTTGAGCTCTCACAAGAGTAAAAAAAGTCATGTTTGAAATTTTTTTTTTTTTAGTCGGGAACTGATATTTTCCTGAAACTTACCTATGTTCTACTATGATTACCAAAGAACGGAAAAAGGTATCAACTTTTTTTTCTGATGCAAAACGGCAGTCTAATGTTTCTTTTGTATTGTGTTCCATGTTCATAGCCGTAGAACACAATAATCTGTGGGCCTTGAAAGATCAGTCCAAATAGTCTAAAATGGCCGCTACTGAGGTTTTGATGTAAAAATGTGCAAAATGTAAATTCTTGGGATTTTAACCTGGTCTTGAACTTTGATCAGGACTTTTACCCCCCCACGGCTTTAAAATACGTCATCTCCGTGCCAGGTATGGAAAAGGTTGGGATCCACTGTTGTGGAAGGAATGCTGATGTTACATTTTTCCCTGATTTTCCGTGTAACGTGCATACGTGTATGCAAACATCGTCATGAATCATGAAAGCCATGAATGCATTCATGCAACCCCCCCCCCCCCACCCGAATAATTACACTGGCGTTTGATGGATGGCCACGTGCGGATGAGCGAGCGCTGCCAAGTATGAGTGGGACAGAAACATTCCCGGCCTCGTATTCCTGACAAATGGTGGCCATGTTGGCGAGATTCCATTCGTCAGGGCTTCCCGGAAGGATCTTTCTCCTGATGCCGTCTCTTCTCTGTTTCTCCAGGAATTACCGTGCTGCTGTCGCTGACGGTCTTCATGCTCCTGGTGGCCGAGATCATGCCCGCCACGTCCGACTCGGTTCCTCTCATCGGTGGGTTCTGTTTAAGCGTCCTCCGTGTGTCCTATAGTAAACCAGACCGGGAGGGGCCACCCGCTGTGGAGAAAAGCCGCTGTCAACATGAGCAAGCGTTTCACTGCATCACCTTGTCCATGGCTCCGAGCGGTTGGGGGGGACGTTATTTAAAAACGCCATTACTGCCCCCCAAATTGCCCCACCTCTGGATGCTCCGATACGGTCGCCGGGGAAACGATGCTTTCAAAGGGGCTCGGTTGGCATAGCCTGGGGTCGTCCGTGCATCATTCACAGGGATGGGAATTGGGGGGCTCGGATGGACCCTGGCAGCAGCATTAATAAGACCACAAATGTTGAATGGATAAATAACATGAAGGGAAGGTTAAAAGAGCAGATACCTTCTGGGTGGGACTTTGTCAGGATACGTTCTTTGAATGATGTCCTGCTCACATGACTTTCAAATGAATACACGGAAACACGGAAAATCCCCCGCAGGCTTGCCGTTTGTCAGGGCTGTCCCGACATCGTCCTCCGGGTGCAGGGTGCAGGGGCCACTTTGGTACAATTTGTGCATTGACGACAGCCAATGCATGTTCAGACATTCCACGTGTCCTCCATCGAGATCTTATAACTTCATGGTCACCACAGCTACGTTCTCCACTAACAGAAAAACTAACACAAAAAATCGTACGGCCAAATAAATTGTATGTCCGGTTGTGACAGGGCCTGTCCAACATAAGAGTGGGAAAAAAAGTTATTCTCCCAATCTGTGTGGAAGTGGTAAGCTTCTTAAGTTTTAGAAATAAATTTGAGACTGGAGTTCCTGCATTGTGTTACAATGTGGTGTAAACAATGAATAATAGGAGTGTGACAATGACTATAGGGGTGCTATTTCATGTGTACAGGGCTCTAACAATGTTAAAAAACGTATTTAGAAAGTCAGAAACAGGTTTTCTATCTGTAACTAGAGAAATATTCCCTTTATTCATTTATATATTGAATATATAAAATATATAGATCGAATAGAACGAATGAAGAAATTGAGCTCATAAAAAATGGAGGCACTGATGATGTTGACGCTGATGATGTTCGCCGTTTGTGTTTCCCAGCTCAGTACTTCGCCAGCACCATGATGATTGTCGGAATGTCGGTGGTGGTGACCGTTATCGTCCTGCAGTTTCATCACCACGACCCTCAGGGGGGCAAGATGCCCAAGTGGGTAAGTGACGGATCAACTCCCTGCACCATGACAACCACAGCGGTCAGCTTCCTCTGACTTGCATTTGATTATTTTTATTTTATACACTAAATTAAAATAGGAAAAAAAATATATATATATTTTTACATATAATAGGTGTCCACGTCAATATTTAGTACACAGAAAGATTTTTTAAAAATCAAATTAAATATCTTTTTTCCAAACTGGACATGTACTGACAGTAATGTACCAATACGAGTTAAAAAAAAAAAAAAAGACAACACATTTTCCCATAATGCATTGTGTCTGAGCAAAACATTCATTGGTTCATGTCGGGGTGCTGCAATGACGTCAGCCTTCGCTGGGCCCCCTCTGGTGGACGGAGGCAGCATTGCAGCACCATCATCCATTTTCGATGCCGCTTGTCCTCCAATGAAATGCTTTGCTCAGACGCAATGCATGATGGGGAAACTTGAATTGATTTGAAACTCGTATTGGTACATCGGTACGTGTGTACGAATAAAGGGGGGGGGGCACCCATGTGTTGACGCACATCCTAAAAGGCTGGGTACGCTTGAGTATTGCAGAGGTTGACCCAATTTTCCTGGTTGCCACGCCCAGGTGCGGGTGGTGCTGTTGAACTGGTGCGCGTGGTTTCTGCGCATGAAGCAACCCGGCGACGAGCGGCGCCGCGCCGGCTACAAATACCGCCCCGCCTCCCAGCACCACTCCAGCAGCAACTCCATAGAAATGGCCGCCGTTCCCAGCCTCTCGGTGCCGCTTTCCCAGACTTCCTGCCCGCCCTGCACCTCGGGCACCTCCAACGGTTCCATGAGCCTCTACTTTGGCAGCTACCACCCGATGGAGAGCCCGCACTGTCCCACCTCCAGCGACTCGGGCGTGGCGCTGGGGGGCCGCGCTCACAGCTCCCCCGGCGACGAGGGTGCCGAGCCGCCGGGTGTTTGCGGCGGAGCTTTGGGAATGGGGGTCCGACTCCCGCCGCCGGAGATCCAACACATCTTGGAGGAGGTGACCTACATTGCCCAGCGCTTCCGGGACCAGGACGAGGCCGAGGCCATCAGCAGCGAGTGGAAGTTCGCGGCGGCGGTGGTGGACCGCCTGTGTCTGGTGGCCTTCTCGCTCTTCTCCATCATCTGCACCTTCACCATCCTCATGTCGGCCCCCAACTTCATAGAGGCCGTCTCCAAGGACTTCACATAGTTGGACTCGGATGCTTGTTGTGTTTTTTCCTGTCTAAGATTTTATGTTCAACCTTCATGTTTGTACTCGCCAGCCGAAACTTCACATCACACCACTTTCCCACGACACTGAAGGCAACATCGTTCTTGTTGATGTATAGTTCTCTTCACGTTCGCTAGGAGGACGACTAACTGAAATAAAACGTCCAGAAAATGCGTGTTTGGCAGATGAATTCCGCCTGGCAAACCGGCTGTGATTTCTGCCAAACGCGCCTTTTCCGTCATTTGTGGCGCATCTTCTATTCTTCCATCACGTCTTTATTTCACGCCGTCACCTGTGTAGTACGGAACGCCACGGTAGCAAATTAGCAAGACGCTGGAGATGCAAAGCAGTGCTTGTCCTAGTTGATGTTGAACATCATGTTGATGTCTCTCTGCAAACGCCGATGTTACCATCTACCCATTAAAAAACGACAACATCTACTGGTGTGTCTCTAATTAAAATGTTTACTTTCTGGTAGTTGAATATTTTTATGAGAAGTATGATATGAAATAATTACATTGTAGCAAGAAAAAAAGGCCTAATTTTACAAAGGTATATTTTAGTCATAGTTGAAATATGAAATAAAATACTTTAATTTTAGGTCGTAATATGAGAAACAAATACAATTTTAATTTTTTGAACATTAGGTTGGAGAAAAATTAATTTATGGATATAATAATAATAATAATTATATAATAAATATGGGAATACATTGGTATTAAAGAAAATTCACAAACATTAACAAAGTTTAAATATTAATTAGTGACTGTAAGTGGTCCATAGGCGTGAATGGAGTTCGATTCCACCCTCGGCCATCTCTGTGTGGAGTTTGCATGTTCTCCCCCCCCCCCCCCCCCCCCCCAAAAAAAACATGCTAGGTTAATTAGTGACTCCAAATTGTCCATAGGTATGAATGTGAGTGTGAATGGTTGTTTGTCTATATGTGCCCTGTGATTGGCTGGCCACCAGTCCAGGGTGTACCCCGCCTTTCGCCCGAGGACAGCTGGGATAGGCTCCAGCACCCCCTGCGACCCTCGTGAGGATAAGCGGTAGAAAATGAATGAATGAATGAGTTCTCCTCCTATTTTGTGTGGAAGTGGTAACTTTTTGGCTTCTTATTTTGTCTTTCCCCACCCTCGGCCATCTTTGTGTGGAGTTTGCATGTTCTCCCCGTGCGTGCGTGGATTTTCTCCGGGTTCTCCGGTTTCCTCCCACATTCCAAAAACATGCTAGGTTAATTAGCCACTCCAAATTGTCCATAGGTATGAATGTGAGTGTGAATGGTTGTTTGTCTATATGTGCCCTGTGATTGGCTGGCCACCAGTCCAGGGTGTACCCCGCCTCTCGCCCTTAAGACAGCTGGGATAGGCTCCAGCACCTCCACAACTCTCACGGTAGAAAATGAATGAATGAGTTCTCCTCCTATTTTGTGTGGAAGTGGTAACTTTTTGGCTTCTTATTTTGTCTTTCCCCACCCTTGGCCATCTCTGTGTGGAGTTTGCATGTTCTCCCCATGCATGCGTGGGTTTTCTCCGGGTACTCCGGTTTCCTCCCACATTCCAAAAAAAACATGCTAGGTTAATTAGCGACTCCAAATTGTCCATAGGTATGAATGTGAGTGTGAATGGTTGTTTGTCTATATGTGCCCTGTGATTGGCTGGCCACCAAGACTCTCCCCCAAGACAGCTGGGATAGGCTCCAGCATACCCTAGTCAGGATAAGCGGCATAGAAAATGTATGGATGGATGGCCTTGTGAAATTTGGTGATCTATGGATGTTCTACTTTGTTCCTGGAGTTATGGTAGTCAGAAGGAACTTGGTTCCTGTGCGGATGTGAGACAACAGCCCGCCTCGTCGTAGGAGGAGGAGCTTGGATGGAAATGAATCCGACCAATCTCGTGAAGCGTCCCGCGCCGCATGTAAACAAACACAGCACACACACGTGTGTGTGATGTTCTCTCATGTGTTTTGTCACTGACCCCTCCATAAGCTGATGTTTTCAGCCTCAGATCACCTGATTGACTCTTATGTCACCCATGGATTTTCCATCTGGTTGATACGCAGGACTGAGGAATTCATGCAGTCATGGTGCATCCCTGCCGTCGCATTGGATTTTTTTCTTTCATGATGTGATCAACTCAATTGTAACCTGAAGCAAATAACATTTAAACCATTTCCATTAATATTAATATTAATATTTCAACTTGATGCGACTGAAATTATGTTATTAGTCCTCGTCATATGACGTACCAGTCCAGGGTGGACCCCGTCTCTCGCCCAAAATCAACTGGGATAGACTCCAGCAGTTTTTCTAGGAACAAATTACAACCTTGGTTGCCCTTCAGACGCCCTTGGCGTCGTCCGTTATACGGTGGAAACGGGAAGAGCTGCAGAGTTCTTTCTCAGGTTCCCAAAATCCAAAATCTCGGCCTCTTGTGTTCAAACAAGTTCTGCAAAAGTTGCTCCGAGACCGCGATTGGGAATCTTTGGTTGGAGTGAACGTTAAAAACGAGCGGCCCTGGGGGGGGGGCAGCACGCTCTTGAAATTAACTTTGGGTCTGAGAGACGAGGCTCCTCTCCCCAAATGATGATTCCTTTTGATGAAGCTTGTGGAATTTGGGATGGCTCGGATTCGGCTGAATGGATTGGTTGGCTATCTCCAGTCGTGCACGCTCGCCTAGATACGCTCCGTATGGAAAAGCCGGAGCGTATATCCAATGGCGGCTATCCGTCACACAGTCAAGGCGGGTACGGAAGTTTCTTTATTTTCCATAATGACGCCTCTGTTCCTGTTTCATGCCTTTTATTTTGTAGTGTTTCCTGTGTTGTGCTGCGTTGGCTGACCTTTCAGGAGGAAATACTTCTTAGCGTTCCGGGGTCGTCGCCACGACACCTCGATGCCGTCCCTGATGTACCGTAGATACGCTTCCGCTCGTATCATCGGACTAAAAGGTGACAGAGAAGTTTAGGTACCAGATGGGTCTCCCCCAAACGTCATGAGCATGGCGGCCCCCCGCTGGGGATGAGCTTCCTCTGCGATCGCACCTCCCGGCCACGCCAACACACGCTGACAACGTGCGAACACGCCGTTGACTTTTGTTGTTTTGAGCGTCAGCCGCCGAGATGGAAGCTGTGCGGGGTTGACATGTTGACGACGCAAAGCGTGGCGGGGCGTAACCAGGCCGCGGGACGCCGCGGCTCATAAACACCAACATGGTTGCCGTGGATATAAACACGGCGGGGGGTCGCGTAGGAGCAGATTGCGTGTTCATGGAGTCAAACGATCAGACTGCTGAGGTCGACGGGACGCTGATGTCAACTTCACGGGGTGACAAAGATGGAGAAGGGAGTCTGGCACGGAGGTCGTCTGGTCACCAGCTCCATCTTTTTAGACTCCATCTTCTCACTGAAGGTCACAGGTCATGCTTCGCTAGTAGTTTTGCTGCTAATTTGCGTTGTTTTATTTCCATGTGTGTCTTGGTCTACCGCTTTTTTTCCTTCCTTCCGTTTTCGTTCTTGCTGTTGAGTTTGATTGTGTGACCATAGAACATCGGAGATTCTTCAGAGGTTCTCTGTTGATTTGCGGCTAACCCTTTACAATAAAATACACACGATGCTAACTCCAAGCCTTCTCCTGTACGGTTGATGCTATCCAAAATGCTTATTTTCATTTTCAGCAAACAAAATAGTATCATCATAGTATCATCATAGTATCAATATAGTATCATAGTATCATCATAGTATCATCATAGTATCATCATAGTATCATCATAGTATCATCATAGTATCATCCTTAGTATCATCATAGTATCATCATAGTATCATAGTATCATAGTATCATCATAGTATCATAGTATCATCATAGTATCATCATAGTATCATCCTTAGTATCATCATAGTATCATCATAGTATCATAGTATCATCTGCTATCAACATCATCTACTGGTGTATCTGTAATTAAAACGTTTACTTTCTGGTAGTTGAATATTTTTATGAGAAATAAGAATGGAAAAAAATTGAAAAAAGGCCTAATTTTACAAATATATATTTTATATATTAGTCATACTTGAAATATGAAATAAAGTACTTTCATTTTAGGTTGTAATATGAGAAACAAAATTTAAATTTTTGGAACATTAGGTTGGAGAAAATGCTATTTTATGGATATAATAATAATAATAATAATAATAATAATAATAATAATAATAATAATAATAATAATAATAATAATAATAATAATAATAATAAATATGGGAATACGTTGGTATTAAAGAAAGTTCACAAACACAGCATAGTATCTTCTGCGTATCCGAAATTGTTGACATTTTTCCAGCAAAAACGAAGACGCGTCAATTCTCCAAAGTCATAACTCAGCAGGAGAGCGTGCATTAATGTTCATATTCCGGGCACACAGGAGAAACAAACATTTGCCAAGAAGCGTTCTTGCCAATTTTCAAGGACAAAAAAAAAGCATCCTGAGATTGTTTCCGCTAATCCAGTCAATCCATACATCATCCCAACGTGCCGGGAATGTGGAGGTCGCTTCCCATGATGCCAAATAACAACACGCCACAACCGTGTGTTTGACACGCGTGGCATCGGCCCCGGCGTACGCTCGCTCTGCAAATCAGGCCGCGGACTCCCATGAGGGCAAACAAACACACAATGCTACGACACAAATAGAACAGATGCAAACCAAAATAGTACACGCCTAAATCGTTCCCGTCGGCGCAAATACGAGATGGCACATGACCCCTAATCCACCGGGATGAAGTAATCTGAGTGAATGTGCATTTAGATTATCAGTCTGGAAGGCTCTAATCTCAAACGCCTCTCCGCTGAGCGCTCGGGACCGTGTGGAGGAATTGAGGGTGATCGCTTGTTGGACGATGAGGGCTTTTTCTTTGCTTGTTCTTCCTGCTGCTCATGATGACCTGCATCCTTACGTTCTCTTTGGCAGCATCCGTCATCACTTGGCCACCAACACGCTTAATGGGGGAGTCCTTGGAACACAAACGGTCGCTTAGATACACTTAACCGAATATTAGTCATGAGGGAATGTGCCGTTTGACGCCCCTGCACACCCTGAAGCTCCATTGTTCCATTAAAGGATGTTGATAGCGCCCCCTGTGCCGTGTGGAGAACATCTCAGCTGGGATCTCCTGGTCATGCCAGTAACATTGGAAGCCATCAGAACCGTCAAAGTAGAATAAAATGTTCTTCCACCTTTCAATGTCCCATGTTTGGTGCTCTCCACCTTTCAACGTCCCATGTTTGGTGCTCTCCACCTTTCAACGTCCCATGTTTGGTGCTCTCCACCTTTCAACGTCCCATGTTTGGTGCTCTCCACCTTTCAACGTCCCATGTTTGGTGCTCTCCACCTTTCAACGTCCCATGTTTGGTGCTCTCCACCTTTCAACGTCGCATGTTTGGTGCTCTCCACCTTTCAACGTCCCATGTTTGGTGCTCTCCACCTTTCAACGTCCCATGTTTGGTGCTCTCCACCTTTCAACGTCCAATGTTTGGTGCTCTCCACCTTTCAACGTCCCATGTTTGGTGCTCTCCACCTTTCAACGTCCCATGTTTGGTGCTCTCCACCTTTCAACGTCCCATGTTTGGTGCTCTCCACCTTTCAACGTCCCATGTTCGGTGCTCTCCACCTTTCAACGTCCCATGTTTGGTGCTCTCCACCTTTCAACGTCCCATGTTTGGTGCTCTCCACCTTTCAACGTCCCATGTTTGGTGCTCTCCACCTTTTCAACGTCCCATGTTTGGTGCTCTCCACCTTTCAACGTCTCATGTTTGGTGCTCTCCACCTTTCAACGTCCCAAGTTTGGTGCTCTCCACCTTTCAACGTCTCATGTTTGGTGCTCTCCACCTTTCAACGTCCCATGTTTGGTGCTCTCCACCTTTCAACGTCCCATGTTTGGTGCTCTCCACCTTTCAACGTCTCATGTTTGGTGCTCTCCACCTTTCAACGTCCAATGTTTGGTGCTCTCCACCTTTCAACGTCCCATGTTTGGTGCTCTCCTGCAAATTCCAAACGGGAAATTTTGGTTATTGTTGTTATTGTATGCACAATGACGGTATGGATAATTACATAACATAGGAGTCAGGGCTAAAACCTCCGGCATGGATCGCATGGATTCCATCCTGTCTTTTGACCCTCAGCACTTTCCATCTCCTCCTTATCAAGCCCCGTTGGACTTCATGTCAGCTTAGACAAAGAGCAAAGATAAAGTCCTATTGATTTAGCCATCAGTGTAAAAAGGCAAAGACTCCACCGGGAGTCAAGATGACATGAAATGTTGACATCATGGAGCCGTTTGGGTTTTATTCTTTGTGTATTTTTAACAATGTTTAGTATGCATGGAACATTTTACTTATAGTGATGTCTTTTGAATGAGCTCATCAGACCAGTAAAGTTGGTATATTACACTTAAGAATAGTGTACTGTATCATGGTGAGCTTGTTTGTTTTTTTACATATACATTGCAGTATGATACTCTGCTGCCCTCTAGTGTTGGCAAATAGTTCCTCCATGGGTCCACAGGAAGAATCAGCACAGCTTTCAAACTTTCTATGACTTTATTAATGACAAAAAATAATCATTTCAAATATTCCACTATTGGAGGTAAAATATACTAAGTATTTGAACATTGATTGACATTTCGACAACAAAGGCCTCGCTTCACCGAGTGATAAAATCTTGGCCATCACGTCACTCGCCACCATCCTTGCTCTTGTCCCGCGGTACGCGCCCCATCTTATAAAACTCCACATTGGGTCGCATGTCGGTGAGGTGGGCGAGTCGGTTCGACATGGCGAAGAAGGCGGCGATGGCGGCGATGTCCCAGGCGTCCTCACGGTCAAATCCCGCGTCCTCTAGTGACCGGAAGTGCTGCTCTGTGATGGTGTCGGCGCGGCACACGGCCATGGCGAAGTCCAGCATGGCGCGCTCTCTGGGTTGCAGCTCCGCGTTCTCGTAGTTGATGACGACCTGGGTCAGACGTCGTGAGGATATTGTGATGTCTGCAGGTTTCATTTTGCCAAACCCGACACACAAGCAGCTGAGCGGGAAGTAGCAACCGGCGCGCCGTACCTGGTCCGAGAGCGTGGGGTTCTTGGAGTAGATGCGGTGCAGCGCGCCGTGGGACACCACGCAGTAAAGACACTTGTTGTGTATGCTGGTGGCCACCACGATCAGCTCCCGATCCGCCTTGGTTAGTCTGCCTGCAAAGACAACACAGGCCATGCGGGGTTGATTCCAGGCAGGGAATTCCATCCGGTCCAAGGCGGACACCCGAGTTCAATCCCACCCAAATTGTCCATAGGTATGAATGTGAGTGTGAATGGTTGTTTGTCTATATGTGCCTTGTGATTGGCTGGCCACCAGTCCAGGGTGTACCCCGCCTCTCGCCCGAAGACAGCTGGTATAGGCTCCAGCACCTGCCGCGACCCTCGTGAGGAAAAGCGGTAGAAAATGAACGAATGAATGAGGTCTCCTCCTATGTTGTGTGGAAGTGGTAACTTTTTGGCTTCTTATTTTGTCTTTTCCCACCCTCGGCCATCTCTGTGTGGAGTTTGCATGTTCTCCCCGTGCATGTGTGGGTTTTCTCCGGGTACTCCGGCTTCCTCCCCAATTCCAAAAACATGCTAGGTTAATTAGCGACTCCAAATTGTCCATAGGTATGAATGTGAGTGTGAATGGTTGTTTGTCTATATGTGCCCTGTGATTGGCTGGCGATCAGTCTCTCAGCCGAAGACAGCTGGGATAGGCTCCAGCACCTGCCGCGACCCTCATGAGGAAAAGCGGTAGAAAATGAACGAATGAATGAGGTCTCCTCCTATGTTGTGTGGAAGTGGTAACTTTTTGGCTTCTTATTTTGTCTTTCCCCACCCTCGGCCATCTCTGTGTGGAGTTTGCATGTTCTCCCCGTGCGTGTGTGGGTTTTCTCCGGGTACTCCGGCTTCCTCCCCAATTCCAAAAACATGCTAGGTTAATTAGCGACTCCAAATTGTCCATAGGTATGAATGTGAGTGTGAATGGTTGTTTGTCTATATGTGCCCTGTGATTGGCTGGCGATCAGTCCGGGGTAAAATCTCCAGTACTCTGATTCACATGTAAGAAAAGCCTAACTTATGTATATATTTTTATTATATCTGTGTGCTATGCCTTTGCATCCTGGACTAGAAATGCAACCCACCTGTCTCCTTGTTCATAAGTTCATTGTAGTAGGAGAAGAAGGCTCGAAACTCCGCAGGTCTGTGAGAGAGGACTTTGAACACGTTGGGAAGGAAGCCGCCCTGTCAACAAACATGACGCAACCACACACTTGTGTTTTTGTTTTGTTACGCGTTCGCACAATGGCTGACTTTGTACGCCTACCTTGGACTCCACTTCCTCCATCAGCTCCACGATGTCATACGGCAGGTCTTTCTTGGGAGGCACCGGATAGCGGCTGATTGTTTCCGGGGGGTCGCTGGAGAAAAGTCTGGCCCACGCCGTCTCCTCAACCCGCTTGGCCGGGACCAAGCCCCTCGAACGCGGGGACGTCTGCCGGGAACCGTGCGCGGTTACAACAGACACTCAAACGCACCACAACCAATGAAGAACGTACAAGGTGAGTGGACGCCAGAAAGAACCTCCGAACGAAGACACTCGCCATTAGAAATTGTTTTTGTAGCGCCAGGATGTTTGAGGAAGTAGGCCAACGTTAAAGATACTATATTCAAGCATGTAGTTTACTTCTGGTCATCTCACATCGGCGACTCCGGCTGTATGGTCAGAGCGGTTTCGTTTTCAGTACCCAATCGGAGTACAGTATTGTGGGTCCGCCCCGAAAGCACCCAGCGACCCTCTGACGTCTATTTCACGCGACGAATTATACCGCCCTATGTTGCTTTACGGTGCATCTGCTTCTCGTTTTGCAGCACCATGTAGCAAAATACGGCAGCATTTCAGGAAGTAGCTCGCCCTAATAGGGCGCTTTTTAATTACCCTCCGCGCCGCTAGGTGTCGTTTCCGTCAAAACACAAAGCACTTTACAGAAAATATAACATATTTGTGGCGCGATATACAATCGTTCATGTTTTGTGATGATTTAGGTTGTTAATTTAACGATGCGGCGTCGTTCCACGTCGCCTAACGTTACACTAAACACGCCATTCATTCACACTCCACTCCCTGGAAGGCATAATTCAGGGAAAACGGAAGTTGCTCCGATCAACGTCCACCAGTTCAGACTGGCATTGCTTCATACGAGCACTTTGGTAGAAAAAATTTAAAAAAAAGACATAGTTCAGTTATTTCACGGTAATATTTTAAGCGAGAACCGATTGAGCACACAGAGCAAGGGAATGTTTTATCATGTAAGTTGTTTTCATGCTCTTTTACCAATTGGATTTGCTTTTGTTTGAATGTTGGCCCTTTGTTGCCACCAACGTTCAGTGCTGTAATGTACGCTCACAACGTGTATTGTTGGACAATACCTACATTAACCCCAAATCCACATATCTTGTGTCTTGCCTTTTTCATGTCCCCAGATATCTCTGGAACATGAAATTTTACTTCATCCGAGGTACTTTGGCCCCAACCTTCTAAATAGCGTCAAGCAGAAGCTGTTCACTGAGGTGGAGGGGACTTGCACCGGGAAGTGAGTAGATGGACGTGAACGCCTCATGTGTGTCCTGGGTGCCGTTCTGTCCCCCCTGGGGTGGTCTTGGGGGGTGGGGGGGGGTCTCGGACACTAAGAATGGACACTTTAGCTAGATGGACATAACTTTACATTCAGCCCGCCAATCACTTTAAATGCATTCATTTTAGTTTCGTTTTCCCTCATGTGGCTCAATCAAATTAAAGTCAGTTAAAAGAACACCAGCAAAAGAAACATAGTCATATCAACTGAAAAAATAGCTTGGGGATTTTGGTTTATGATTAACAGGTTTTCTATTTAAACAGTACATATGCATATCAATTCATTACAAATGTATATTTTATATATATATATATATGGGGGTAAGTGAACAAATGTAACAGATTGTAAAAGTTTCCTAACAGGTGAGGGGGCTTTAATCATCTTTGCTTCTTCCTACTTCTTGTACATGTGAATTAATTTAATTTAATTTAATTGTAACTTGATGCATGTTCAAATAACATGAAGCTATTACTATATTTTAATAATACAATTCTTAAAATTGTTTTGCTTTCATTCATTCATTTTCTACTGCTTATCCTCACGAGGGTCGCTGGTGCCGGAGCCTATCCCAGCTGTTTTTGGGCCAGAGGTTAATGGCCAGCCAATCACAGGGCACATATAAACAAACAACCATTCACACTCACATTCATAACCTATGCATAATTTGGAGTCGCTAATTAACCTAGCATGTTTTTGCAATGTGGGAGGAAACCGGAGTACCCGGAGAAAACCCACGCGTGCACGTGGAGAACATGCAAACTCCACACAGAGGCGGCCGAGGGCGAGCTCTCATTTTGAGGGTTAAAAAAATGTCTGCGGTGTTCTGACACCTCAAAATTTGAAAACTCGTGCTTGAGCCAATCCGCGTCCAGCTGGGCATGACGGCAACGAATCGGCACAGCAGCAATAAACGCAAAGGTTAGAAATAATCCCCACATTCAACTGACTCACGCACAAACGCATGCAGACGCGCAGTGTTGCAATAGCGTCATGACAGCGACGCTCCTCCCACCATCTGCCATCTTGCGCAACAATTGGAAAAAAAAAACAGAGGCAAACAAATGCAGAAATAGCGACTTCCACGCATCGTCCTCCTTGCACAAGAGAATTCAACCACAAAAGTCAACACACAAACACACACACACACACGGTACACTGGGGGGGGATTTCCTGTCCCGTCTGTGCACTCTGACCCCATGCACGGCTCTGCTGGTTGCAGCCAAGTTGCCTTCCATGCGGTGCACACTTGAAGGGCCCCCTTTGTGTCTGCCTGTCTTGCAGGTATGGCTTTGTCATCGCAGTGACCACCATCGACAACATCGGTGCAGGTGTGATGCAGCCGGGCAGAGGTTTCGTTTTGTATCCAGTCAAATACAAGGCCATCGTGTTCCGGCCGTTTAAAGGGGAAGTGGTGGATGCGGTCGTGACTCAAGTTAATAAGGTCAGATCAGTCAGTGTCTTCTACCATTACTATGAGTTGGTGCATTTGTTGGGAATACCAGCTGTGTTGGCTGTGCGGTGTCTTGCACGGACACATGTGGGTCATGTTCAGAAACAGGTTTTCTTGTGTGATCAGGGTGCTAAAGTGTAAAATTCTTGTGTGTGTGTGTGTGTGTGTTGCAGGTTGGTTTGTTCACAGAAATTGGACCCATGTCTTGTTTCATCTCCCGTCATGTGAGTCGGCTTTCAGTCTAAACGTGAGACCCAGTTTGCATAAACGCTGTCCCACGCTAAACAAGCTCTGTTTCCAGTCCATCCCCTCAGAAATGGAGTTTGATCCCAACTCTAACCCGCCGTGTTATAAGACAGTGGATGAGGTAAGAGAGAAAGGGGGGTTGGGGGGGGGGGGATACAATTCCAAACTAAAGTCACACATTTATGTACAACATGAAAACAAGACTAGCTCCACAAAGGGAAAGGGACGGTGAGCGCAGCGCAGCGCAGCGCAGCGCAGCATGGGCATAGCAGTGTTTGTATACATACACGCCAGCTGCACTCTACACTCGGCTGGAGGAGCCTTACAAACTCAAAACACCATAAATCACCACAATGTTGGGGGGAGGGGGGAGGGTGGGGTGTTGCCCATCATCCACAATCCTTATGTAAGACATGAACACACGTCTCTCTCTTTTCTGTGCATGCTAACGTTATAAAAAGAAGATAAAAAGTGGCAGGTGATGACTGCAGGTCATGGAATGGAATTCCACCGAGACTGGCCGCTATTAAAACACCTCCAACATGTAGTAACGGGTACATTCATGGTAGTAATACTTACAGTATTTTGGTCACGTTAAGCATTAGCAGAGCGGCCTTCCCGGGTGCATTAATGTCACATAGCAACACATAGCAGCTTAGCGTGAGTCCAGCGGTGTCCAGACCTTTTGCAGCGAGGGCCGCATAGTGGAAATGAGAGGATGCAAGTCCACTTTGATATTTAGTGTAGGTATGCTCATCATGTACGCATATATAGAGAGACAACTGCATCTCAGCTTTGTGATGTAGGTGCAAAATTATTTGACTTGACTCTGTGTTTTTTCTCACCATTTTTGATGGTTTTTTTCTTTTTTTTTTTTAAATAATCTTTTTAATTTTTTTGTGGTAATATTATGCTTTATACCTATGTTATAACTATTTCTCCAATCTAACTTTCCAACTTTACTATTCTTCCTGATAGTAGTACATCTTTCTTTAGTAATACACTATATTGTTTATTTATGTTAATTTTTCCTGATCTAATCTTACATTGTTCTTGTAAAATGGCCACTTTTTCTTTTTAGATGTTTTCATGTTGTGATTGTATTCCTCTCGCGGGCTGCACTTTGGACAACGTCCAAGCTTTGTTTGGAATAAAAGTTCTTTTCCTTTTAGGACATTGTAATCCAGCAAGATGATGAGATCAGGCTTAAGATTGTGGGAACTCGAGTGGACAAAAATGACATTGTAGGTACTTTTGTGTGTGTTGGCATACTTCATTTGCATTGTATTTGCGTGTGACTCACAGTACAATATACATTTTTACCCCCCCACCCCAGTTTGCTATTGGATCTCTCATGGATGACTATCTAGGTGAGTATGACTGTACTCCAGATTAAGTTTCTAATAATATACGTTTTCCCTATTGCTATTACTTTGAATAAATACTAATGACCTGTCTATTTGTCCAGGCCTTGTGAGCTGATCAGCCTTGGAGGATACAAACGTAATCTGTTTTGTATGGAAGTACATTTACTAGCCTGTCTCAGTGTGGGTTGCACCTCACAGAATTATTACATTTTTTTTATTTACATTTTTGTGTTGTTTTTTTTACGTGGGCAATTCTGGTGACTTGACATCTATACCATGTGATCGCTGTGATGACTCACTTATAGTTTTCAGGTATGTTTTTCAACTCTGTATTGTTTGATTGTTGTGACGTTCAACATAATAAAATGGTCGTGTTATGTCTGTGCTCCTTAGGTGGCTTTGTATTAACTTGCTCATTTTAGACTTGTTTATTTTTTTAAAACCAAACCACCGCCTGCCACCAGCGGACATGTGACCAGTCGTGGTTTAACAACAGATTGTACACAGAAAAATAAAATGTTCACAATCATGATTGATCCTGCATACGTGTATGAATATATATGATCAATGTTGTTCTGCCAAATTGCTATGATTAGCTGACATAACTAGTGCATGTTCCTGTAATGACCGTATATAACATGCCTGTCAGAGCTCCCGTTTACTCTAGGAAACTCCAGAATGCATATAATAGTAGTATAGAATATTTTCTTGCACATTCCCCCTCCTTTAACGTCGATTTAAACAAATTCCTGGCTGTTCTTCATGTAATAAAAGTCATTTGAAAATAGGTTTATAAAATGTGCTTTGACTGCCATCTAGTGTCCACTTGTGGGTCATGTTTTGTTCCAGTGGGTGATGAGTGATGGAGATTAAACGGGAGTTAGCCTAGGGAGTTTTCTAGATAATGTCCCTTATTTTTACATACACATATTGACAGATAAATTGTCTTTAAATTTCACTTCATAATAATATGAGTAATTATTTTAAGAAGTTTCCCCAATTTTGATATTTAGATCAATGCGGTATAATGGACATTCCTGGTGAAAGGGCACGTCACGTGACGTAAATACGTCATCAAGCCGCGCCGTCGTTCTTTCTTTCTCTCGTCCTGAAGATGGCGGCAGGGGTGAGTAAGATGGAGTGGCCCAGAATGTTACTTTTTGTGGACTTCATCTGCACTATCCGTCCTAAATCATAGTCATCGTTTCAGTTACACGGCACAACTTAACGCAGTCTCTACGTTGGCGCTCTCCCGCTATGGTATTTGAGTATATTTGCCACGTAAATCATTTCGCGAGTATTGTAACAATCGTTAACCGACGGCTACACTGACGTAGCATTCAAAGTGAATGACGCCCACTGACTTATGCCACGTTAGCCATGTTAATTCACCGAAAACATTGTCATTGGGGCTTCCTTGAAATGGCGGCGCTGGCGATGTAAAGTTTCAACGTTTGCCTGTGTTTTTTCCACTGAAGTAAAGTTTTTTTTGTCTTGATTGCTAGTTAGCACAAATGGGCATGGTGACACGTGAGTGCCAGCTGTCTTTTCGAGGTTGTTTTTAAATCAATGAATGTGAAATTGTGGCTAAATGGTTACTTCTTTCGGATACAAGTAGAAGACTACATAGCCTTTTAATGATTGCTACTGATCCACTGAGGTGATGCTTCTCTGGTGATGGATTTTGTTGAGTCACGCATGCACAAGATCTGATGATCACTTTCGATATGACCCCCGTTTCTAGACTCTGTACACGTTTCCAGAGAACTGGCGGGCCTTCAAGGCTCAGATTGCTGCTCAGTACAGTGGCGCTCACCTCAAAGTGGCCAGCAGCGCCCCTGCCTTTACCTTCGGGCAGACGAACCGCACCCCTGCCTTCCTCAACAACTTTCCCCTGGGCAAGGTTAGCGCCTTCTCATCTTCACAGAACCAGAGCTTGTAAACCACCAACTGGTTTGACTGAGTTGTGCTCTAAACTGAATAGGTACCAGCCTACCAGGGAGACGACGGGTTCTGTCTGTTTGAGAGCAACGCCATTGCCCACTACTGTGAGTAGATGTCCGCTGTTGTTGATTTAATGCAGCAGTTTCCTGTAGGGATGCTCTGATTGTTAAACTTAATACAAGGCACTAAATTACATGTTATGGTACGATTCCAAAACATGCAACATATCATGTGACAATTAAATTGACTACTTGGAACATTTCAAAATGATAAGAATGAAGACATGAACTTTAGTGTTAACGTATGAGCCCCTGTCACTCCTGCATGGAAGTGAAGTGGGAGGCTGTGTAGTGTATGCTAGGTGTCTTGAGACCTGCTTGTGTCTGGGGGGGGGGATACCCACAGGAGCAGCTCCAAGAGAGAGAAAAGGAGCAACAGTCTCCTAAAAATACCGTCTCCATTTTCGCCGCTATTGATTAATCTGATATGTGATATTCGGCCCCCCCGATATATCGGTCGGGTTCTAGTATGGACGATGCGTGTCTGCAGTATAAAACCCTGATGGCGGCATCACTGGTGTTCAGGAAATTTAGTTTTTATTCCATGCGCATATATTAAAGCGTTGCATGTTTGTAATAACGTTGTCCCTCTAAAATGCAGTGAGCAATGATGCCGTGCGTGGTGCCACCCCCCAAGCTGTGGCTCAGGTGCTGCAGTGGGTGAGCTTTGCTGACTCTGAGATCGTCCCCCCAGCGAGCACATGGGTGTTCCCCACTCTTGGAATCATGCAGTTCAACAAGCAGGTAAATGGCTTAATGTAACATTTTAGTAAAACATACCAGATTGAATTCACGCTTCTTCCGTGTGGGTGTGTCTAAGGCCACAGAGCAGGCAAAGGAGGATGTGAAGAAGGTGCTCACGGTCCTCAACCAGCACCTGAACACTCGCACCTTCCTGGTGGGTGAGCGTGTGACCCTTGCCGACATCACCGTGGCCTGCTCCATGCTGTGGCTCTTCAAGCAGGTTGGCCATCAAGTCCAACGTTTGCTTCCCTGAACCTTTTCAGCTGGGTGATGCACCAGCTCTGTTTTTGCCGTCCAGGTCCTTGAGCCATCTTTCCGCCAGCCTTACACCAATGTCACCCGTTGGTTCCTCACCTGTGTCAACCAGCCCCAGTTCAAGGCTGTCCTCGGGGAGGTCAAACTGTGTGAAAAAATGGCCCAGTTTGATGGTGAGTGAAGAAGCCACTTTGTCTGCACAGGCAAGGCCACCTTTTGAATTTTAGATGAAATGACCGTGGTACATTTGGGGTAAATGGTTGTCCCCTGTCATTGGCAAGGCAGTGCCCGTTGTGACACGGTCTTAATCATACGGGGGGAAGAGCAAACATGAGTCCACATTCATCCCAGTCATCTCTGGTTCAGTGAGTTCCAGGCTGGTTCATGCGGTGGTCACATTGGAAGTGAAACTATCATGTACAATAGACATGGAGTATCTTAAGGACGCTCAAAGTAGCCTTAAAGTCTTTATTGTGTCTTGGACCGTGGGAAAATGTAACTGTTGTGCTGTTCTTTTAGCCAAGAAGTTTGCAGAGATGCAGCCCAAGAAAGAGGCACCTGCCAAGAAAGACAAGGCTGCAAAGGAGCCCAAGCCTCAGGAGAAGAAAGAGAAGAAAAAGGAGGAGAAGAAACCTGAACCCGAGGAAGAGATGGATGACTGTGATGCTGTTTTGGCCGCCGAGCCCAAAGCCAAGGACCCCTTTGCAGAGTTACCAAAGAGGTAGGAAAAAACCCTCACATTTGGATCTTCACATTCTTCATTTTCTCAATGATTCAAGACGTGTCAGGATTAGTGGGTAACTCTAATCAACCAGGGGGTCCAAATTCTAATTGTCCCCTGTCATTGGGCAAGGCAGCGTCTGTTGTGACACAGTCTTAATCAGACGGGGGAAGAGCAAATGAGTCCACATTCATCCCAGTTGTCTCTGGTTCAGTGAGTTCCAGGCTGGTTCATGCGGTGGTCACATTGGAATCCAACTAGAAGATGCCCGCTTGACCTGTAGGCCACATGCTGATGAACGCCTTATTTCCTCTCCTGCAGCACGTTTGTCATGGACGACTTCAAGAGAAAGTACTCCAACGAGGACACAGAAAAAGTAGCCATTCCTCATTTCTGGGAACAGTTTGACCCCGAGGGGTACTCCATCTGGTATTGCCAGTACAAATACCCAGAAGAGCTTACAGAAGTCTTTAAAAGCTGCAACCTCATCAGCGGTGAGTAGATGTGACTTCTGGTGTTACATGCCGAGACATTCACAAGGTTTGTTCCATTTGTGTCCCTCAGCCTGTAGGCCGTCCCCTGGCATTTGGCAAGGCTGTGTCTTTTTGTGGCGCAAAGTCCTAATCAAAAAGGGGGTACATGAATTTTGGGCTCCATTCATCCCAGTCCTCTCTGATTAATGAGATGAAGGCTGGTTCATGCTGTGGCCACATTATGAACAGACCTGATGGTACTCCTGGTTAGGTCTATTACCAAATTACTAAGCCCTCTTTGTCGTCCACAGGTATGTTCCAGCGCCTTGACAAACTCCGAAAGAATGCCTTCGCTAGCGTCCTCTTGTTTGGTGCCAACAATGACAGCTCCATCTCTGGACTGTGGGTCTTCAGAGGCCAGAAACTGGCTTTCACTGTAAGTCGACTGACAACCTCCTGGTGTCACAATGGCGTCAGTCATCTTTGGCTTTTGCAAATACTTCCACATCAACGGTACACACGTTGAAAGCCAGCATTCCTGCTTAAGTTGCACATTACCCACATATTAGGCAGTTGTATCCTTCAAGCATAATGCTACGCTACACTAGCATACTAGCTAGGCTACTGAATGTAACATTACATAGGCTGTATGCTTTGTAGGAAGGTACATGTGGACTAATGTTTGAATCTATGCAAGCGCTTACCCCCGTCATTGGGCAAGGCAGTGCCCAGACATGGCACGTGATCTTAATCTGACGGGGGAAGAGAAAGTCTCGTCCATTTTCATCCCAGTCAACTCTTGTTCAGTGAGTTAAGAGGCTGGTTCATGCCATGGTCACATTAAAATAAATACTAAAAAAATGCCCCACTCAGGTGAAAGGCAAGTGCAACACTTCCTCGTTTGCTCTGCCACAGACCTGAGGTCAGATAGCAGGTATTGAAAAGAGCATCTTGTTTTTGTCTCCACTCCCCAGCTGTCCCAAGACTGGCAAATCGACTACGAGTCATATGACTGGCGCAAGCTGGATCCCGCCAGCGATGAGTGCAAGACCATGGTGAAGGAATACTTCACGTGGGAGGGAGCGTTCAAGCATGTGGGCAAAAGCGTCAACCAGGGCAAGATCTTCAAGTGAGTGGACATTGGGACAGTCTGGAATGAAAGCACTTTAGGCCTCTCAACGCTTCCACCCTACAAACTTTGAGCCGCCAGGTGCTAAACGCAACCGAAGGTGTTTTGGATTTCTTTGTGGCCCCAAACTTTTGCTGTGACCTGCGAAATAAAAGTGTTTTCCACAGTGGCCTTGGTGGAGTCTGTGTGGTGGTCTGGCTGACCCCCGTCCTCTGGGATAAAGTGTAGTCCATGTGCCGTGTATGTTCGAGAATGGGCCACTGAAGAACTGGTAGAATGGCTCTAAAGCTAGTTGATGATGGCCGGAATGTATATTTAACATTTGCCTGCTTAGTTGGTTTACAGATTAAACATGCCGATGTTCACAGGGAGGTGTCATTGATAAAATCTTCAAGAAAAACTACAAGAATGCACCGCTTGATCTGAACTTAAATATAAAACTTTGAATATAAATTCGGCAGCCACATTTTGTTGGACAGGCAATTAAAAACTGCATTAAAATTCAAACTAGCGTTTCTCAGCTGGAGTTTCAGGACGGCCTTTAAATACCAAAATGTGAACAAACGTGATTTCTGTTGGTGTTGATACGTCATCAGCTGATGTTAAAGGCTAGAGAACCTGGCGACATGCTGGCATGGCTGACATATGCCAGGCCTGTCGGCGGCCATGATCCCTGACTGCTGTTGGATGTGGTCATGAAGTCAAGTCGTTATGCCAAGAGCTGGAGCCGGAGGATCTGATTGGCTGTCGAGACACGGATGATGTCGGCCCAAATGAAGGCCTTGCCTGGCGCTGGCTGCGGCCCAATAACCATCAAACGACATCTACGACAGAAGGGCTTCAAAACAGAACTTCTTCAAAGACCATGTTGCCTTCAAGCGGCCTGGAGATCGCAAACATGGAAGAAACTTATGAGTGAGTATCCCCCTTGATCGTCCTGATGGCTTCCAACCTTCCTGGCATGACAAGGACATCCCCATCTTCACCGCTTGGAGCAACGTTCCTCCTCACCTCCACCAAAAGCAGTCCAAGTAATCCTCTTTGAATATGTTCTATCTGTTAGCTGCGTCATTGAGCATTTGCAATCACACTGCAAGGACTTCATGTGCTGTGTTCTACATAGGCCACTAGGGGTCACTAATATTTGGTGATGTCACATGACCCCCAAAACAACAGGCCTTTATTGCAGGGCAACCACCTGTTATGTGGTAGACTTTGGTCTGTTTGTCAAATATTAAAATACGATTATTATGCAGTATTTTAGTCACTAAGTGTGGTAGCAGTGATTGGGACATTAGCTGACATGACATCACCTCACTTGCGTCAAGTCAAGTCTTCTCATCCCGTGTGGAAGTGGTAGGTTTTTGGCTTCGTAAGGGGAGTACGTTGCAATGTGGCGGAAACCAATAATAAAACCCAATAATGTTAAACTCTTCAGAAAGCCATTTTTATGCCATATTCCATTTATCAACATTGAATCCTATATCAATGATATAGGGGTGTTATTTCATGTGGAGAGGGCTCTAATGTTAGAAACGTGGATCTCATTTTACAATGAGGTACACAATATAATGTAGTTACTGAGGAACTAATGAGTAGTAATTCAGTACTGTACTTTGGTGTACCTTTACTGTAACGTGTCATGGTTTCCCATGTTGTGAAGCTTCACTTATCATGGTCGGTCTGGAAGCGAGATTACTGCAGCGGCTTCCGTGTGATGATTGACAGACGTAAGCCTCGAATTAAAGCCATCAAAGGAAGCACAGAAGATGGTGAGAGACTACTTTCACTGCACTTCTCCATCCTGCAGATGGCAGCGGAAGCTCACGCCTGGGATGCCGTCGGGAACCGGATCGACACCAAACCGGTTTTGCTGTTTGCATAGAACCATGGAATGCTGCCAGCACGGGTTCTTGCTTTGCTAATGCACAACACAAACCTCCAACTCCAGGACCAAATGCATGGGGCTTCATCGCTGTTAAAGACCTTGCACTGTTCTAGGATCAGTTCTTCATCCAAGTCACTTGGAAAGCAGCTTTTTTTCCCAAAACATGTCTGCAACCTCAGAGAATAAAGACTAGTTTTCCTGTGCTTTTGCTTGAAATAAGCAAAGCTTTTCTCACACTTCTTTCTTCCTTTGATTTGGAGGTTTGAAACCAGGAGGAAGGACGACTTTGACCAATGAATGCCATCTCATTGAGTCACCCCCCCCCCCCCACACACACATACATAACCCATGTAGGAGATGCATGACAAAGCATCCCGCAATGTGTCATTTTTTCCAAGTGTTTAAGCCGAGAGGCCATTTTAGTTTGCTGTGTGTCTCATGGAAAAATGGAAATATTCCCACAAGAGTGAAGCAGGGCCGAGGCCTTGAACAAACGACTCGCCCATCCTGCCAATCACCGCACGACCAGCTGAGTGCGGCCAATAACTTTGCCCCGACAATGCCGGTGATCCGGGACTTTTGTTGGAAGGAAATATGAAATCAACACTTTTACGCTCGCTGATGCCCTGCTTCTCCCGTTTGGACCTTCGGAGTTAAACCACCACCAGAACAATATGTGTTGATGCCCTGCTTCTCCAGTTTGTCCCTTCAGAGTTAAACCACCACCAGAACAATATGTGTTGATGCCCTGCTTCTCCCGTTTGGACCTTCGGAGTTAAAACACCACCAGAACAATATGTGTTGATGCCCTGCTTCTCCAGTTTGGACCTTCGGAGTTAAACCACCACCAGAAGAATCAGTTGTCTCAGCCAACAGCAACATTTCACCATCCAACGCTGCCAGCCTTCCTCTGTCGTCTCTTTCCTTCTCTCCCGGAACGCTGCTTTTCCTTCTCCTTCCTTCTTTGCACATGTTGTCCACACCAGTGACTTATGGCGGGGGGTGGGGGTGGGTAGGGTGTTTTTTTTCTTCCTAAAAGCAGTTGCAGTGCAGGACGGCTGGCATAAATAGATATATGCATATACATACAGTATACATATACTACATATATACATACATAGGTACAGTACATACACAAAGCGATGGATCCTAATAGTCAATTTAATATCCTTTTTGCTGAATAGCAGCAGAGTGGAACGGCGGTCGAGTGGTTAGTGTGCAGACCTCCCAGCTAGGAGACCCGGGTTCAATTCCACCCTCGGCCATCTCTGTGTGGAGTTTGCATGGGCCCCAGGAGCACCCAAAAATGGCAAAATGTCAAGTTTTTAGGGGGTCAATTTTTGACAAAAAAACATAAGGGGTTAGTATGTCGTTTTTTCAGTTTTTTTCAACTTGCTTCTAATGCATTTTTCTGGTGAAAAAAACAAGGGAAACCTCACACACACTCAACAGGGGCCCCAGGAGCACCCAAAAATGGCATAAAATGCCAAAATTTTAGGGGGTCAATTTTTGAAAAAAACGTAAGGGGTTAGTATGTCGTTTTTTTCAGTTTTTTTTCAAATTTCTTCTAATGTATTTTTCTGGTGAAAAAAAGGGGGGAAACCTCACACACACTCAACAGGGGCCCCAGGAGCACCCAAAAATGGCATAAAATGCCAAAATTTTAGGGGGTCAATTTTTGAAAAAAACGTAAGGGGTTAGTATGTCGTTTTTTTCAGGTTTTTTCAACTTGGTACTAATGCATTTTTCTGGTGAAAAAAACAAGGGAAACCTCACACACACTCAACAGGGGCAACAGGAGCACCCAAAAATGGCATAAAATGCCAAAATTTTAGGGGGTCAATTTTTGAAAAAAACGTAAGGGGTTAGTATGTCGTTTTTTTCAGGTTTTTTCAACTTGCTTCTAATGCATTTTTCTGGTGAAAAAAAGGGGGAAACATCACACACACTCAACAGGGGCCCCAGGAGCACCCAAAAATGGCATAAAATGCCAAAATTTTAGGGGGTCAATTTTTGAAAAAAACGTAAGGGGTTAGTATGTCGTTTTTTTCAGTTTTTTTCAACTTTCTTCTAATGCATTTTTCTGGTGAAAAAGGGGGAAACCTCACACACACTCAACAGGGGCCCCAGGAGCACCCAAAAATGGCATGAAATGCCAAAATTTTAGGGGGTCAATTTTTGAAAAAAACGTAAGGGGTTAGTATGTCGTTTTTTTCAGGTTTTTTCAACTTGCTTCTAATGCATTTTTTGGTGAAACAAACAAGGGAAACCTCACACACACTCAACAGGGGCCCCAGGAGCACCCAAAAATGGCATAAAATGCCAAAATTTTAGGGCGTCAATTTTTGAAAAAAACGTAAGGTGTTAGTATGTCGTTTTTTTCAGTTTTTTTCAACTTTCTTCTAATGCATTTTTTGGTGAAAAAAACAAGGGAAACCTCACACACACTCAACAGGGGCCCCAGGAGCACCCAAAAATGGCATAAAATGCCAAAATTTTAGGGCGTTAATTTTTGAAAAAAACGTAAGGGGTTAGTATGTCGTTTTTTTCAGTTTTTTTCAACTTTCTTCTAATGCATTTCCTGGTGAAAAAAAGGGGAAACCTCACACACACTCAACAGGGGCCCCAGGAGCACCCAAAAATGGCATAAAATGCCAAAATTTTAGGGGGTCAATTTTTGAAAAAAACGTAAGGGGGTTAGTATGTCGTTTTTTTTCAGGTTTTTTCAACTTGCTTCTAATGCATTTTTCTGGTGAAAAAAAGGGGGAAACATCACACACACTCAATAGGGGCCCCAGGAGCACCCAAAAATGGCATAAAATGCCAAAATTTTAGGGGTTCAATTTTTGAAAAAAACGTAAGGGGTTAGTATGTCGTTTTTTTCAGGTTTTTTCAACTTGGTACTATTGCATTTTTCTGGTGAAAAAAACAAGGGAAACCTCACACACCCTCAACAGGGGCCCCAGGAGCACCCAAAAATGGCATAAAATGCCAAAATTTTAGGGGGTCAATTTTTGAAAAAAACGTAAGGGGTTAGTATGTCGTTTTTTTCAGTTTTTTTCAACTTGCTTCTAATGCATTTTTCTGGTGAAAAAACAAGGGAAACCTCACACACACTCAACAGGGGCCCCAGGAGCACCCAAAAATGGCATGAAATGCCAAAATTTTAGGGGGTCAATTTTTGAAAAAAACGTAAGGGGTTAGTATGTCGTTTTTTTCATTATTTTTTTCAACTTTCTTCTAATGCATTTTTATGGTGAAAAAAAGGGGGAAACATCACACACACTCAACAGGGGCCCCAGGAGCACCCAAAAATGGCATAAAATGCCAAAATTTTAGGGGGTCAATTTTTGAAAAAAACGTAAGGGGTTAGTATGTCGTTTTTTTCAAGTTTTTTCAACTTGGTACTAATGCATTTTTCTGGTGAAAAAAACAAGGGAAACCTCACACACACTCAACAGGGGCCCCAGGAGCACCCAAAAATGGCATAAAATGCCAAAATTTTAGGGGGTCAATTTTTGAAAAAAACGTAAGGGGTTAGTATGTCGTTTTTTTCCAGGTTTTTTCAACTTGCTTCTAATGCATTTGTCTGATGAAAAAACAAGGGAAACCTCACACACACTCAACAGGGGCCCCAGGAGCACCCAAAAATGGCATAAAATGCCAAAATTTTAGGGGGTCAATTTTTGAAAAAAACGTAAGGGGTTAGTATGTCGTTTTTTTCAGGTTTTTTCAACTTGCTTCTAATGCATTTTTCTGGTGAAAAAACAAGGGAAACCTCACACACACTCAACAGGGGCCCCAGGAGCACCCAAAAATGGCATAAAATGCCAAAATTTTAGGGGGTCAATTTTTGAAAAAAACGTAAGGGGTTAGTATGTCGTTTTTTTCAGGTTTTTTCAACTTGGTACTATTGCATTTTTCTGGTGAAAAAAACAAGGGAAACCTCACACACCCTCAACAGGGGCCCCAGGAGCACCCAAAAATGGCATAAAATGCCAAAATTTTAGGGGGTCAATTTTTGAAAAAAACGTAAGGGGTTAGTATGTCGTTTTTTCAGTTTTTTTCAACTTTCTTCTAATGCATTTTTCTGGTGATAAAAACAGGGGAAACCTCACACACACTCAACAGGGGCCCCAGGAGCACCCAAAAATGGCATAAAATGCCAAAATTTTAGGGGGTCAATTTTTGAAAAAAACGTAAGGGGTTAGTTAGTATGTCGTTTTTTTCAGGTTTTTTCAACTTGCTTCTAATGCATTTTTCTGGTGAAAAAAACAAGGGAAACCTCACACACACTCAACAGGGGCCCCAGGAGCACCCAAAAATGGCATAAAATGCCAAAATTTTAGGGGGTCAATTTTTGAAAAAAACGTAAGGGGTTAGTATGTCGTTTTTTTCAGGTTTTTTCAACTTGCTTCTAATGCATTTTTCTGGTGAAAAAACAAGGGAAACCTCACACACACTCAACAGGGGCCCCAGGAGCACCCAAAAATGGCATGAAATGCCAAAATTTTAGGGGGTCAATTTTTGAAAAAAACGTAAGGGGTTAGTATGTCGTTTTTTTCATTATTTTTTTCAACTTTCTTCTAATGCATTTTTCTGGTGAAAAAAAGGGGGAAACATCACACACACTCAACAGGGGCCCCAGGAGCACCCCAAAATGGCATAAAATGCCAAAATTTTAGGGGGTCAATTTTTGAAAAAAACGTAAGGGGTTAGTATGTCGTTTTTTTCAAGTTTTTTCAACTTGGTACTAATGCATTTTTCTGGTGAAAAAAAACAAGGGAAACCTCACACACACTCAACAGGGGCCCCAGGAGCACCCAAAAATGGCATAAAATGCCAAAATTTTAGGGGGTCAATTTTTGAAAAAAACGTAAGGGGTTAGTATGTCGTTTTTTTCCAGGTTTTTTCAACTTGCTTCTAATGCATTTTTCTGGTGAAAAAACAAGGGAAACCTCACACACACTCAACAGGGGCCCCAGGAGCACCCAAAAATGGCATAAAATGCCAAAATTTTAGGGGGTCAATTTTTGAAAAAAACGTAAGGGGTTAGTATGTCGTTTTTTTCAGTTTTTTTCAACTTTCTTCTAATGCATTTTTCTGGTGAAAAAAGGGGGAAACCTCACACACACTCAACAGGGGCCCCAGGAGCACCCAAAAATGGCATGAAATGCCAAAATTTTAGGGGGTCAATTTTTGAAAAAAACGTAAGGGGTTAGTATGTCGTTTTTTTCAGGTTTTTTCAACTTGCTTCTAATGCATTTTTCTGGTGAAAAAAAACAAGGGAAACCTCACACACACTCAACAGGGGCCCCAGGAGCACCCAAAAATGGCATGAAATGCCAAAATTTTAGGGGGTCAATTTTTGAAAAAAACGTAAGGGGTTAGTATGTCGTTTTTTTCAGGTTTTTTCAACTTGCTTCTAATGCATTTTTTGGTGAAACAAACAAGGGAAACCTCACACACACTCAACAGGGGCCCCAGGAGCACCCAAAAATGGCATAAAATGCCAAAATTTTAGGGCGTCAATTTTTGAAAAAAACGTAAGGTGTTAGTATGTCGTTTTTTTCAGTTTTTTTCAACTTTCTTCTAATGCATTTTTTGGTGAAAAAAACAAGGGAAACCTCACACACACTCAACAGGGGCCCCAGGAGCACCCAAAAATGGCATAAAATGCCAAAATTTTAGGGCGTTAATTTTTGAAAAAAACGTAAGGGGTTAGTATGTCGTTTTTTTCAGTTTTTTTCAACTTTCTTCTAATGCATTTCCTGGTGAAAAAAAGGGGAAACCTCACACACACTCAACAGGGGCCCCAGGAGCACCCAAAAATGGCATAAAATGCCAAAATTTTAGGGGGTCAATTTTTGAAAAAAACGTAAGGGGGTTAGTATGTCGTTTTTTTCAGTTTTTTCAACTTGCTTCTAATGCATTTTTCTGGTGAAAAAAGGGGAAAACCTCACACACACTCAACAGGGGCCCCAGGAGCACCCAAAAATGGCATAAAATGCCAAAATTTTAGGGGGTCAATTTTTGAAAAAAACGTAAGGGGTTAGTATGTCGTTTTTTTCAGGTTTTTTCAACTTGCTTCTAATGCATTTTTCTGGTGAAAAAAAGGGGGAAACATCACACACACTCAATAGGGGCCCCAGGAGCACCCAAAAATGGCATAAAATGCCAAAATTTTAGGGGGTCAATTTTTGAAAAAAACGTAAGGGGTTAGTATGTCGTTTTTTTCAGGTTTTTTCAACTTGGTACTATTGCATTTTTCTGGTGAAAAAAACAAGGGAAACCTCACACACCCTCAACAGGGGCCCCAGGAGCACCCAAAAATGGCATAAAATGCCAAAATTTTAGGGGGTCAATTTTTGAAAAAAACGTAAGGGGTTAGTATGTCGTTTTTTTCAGTTTTTTTCAACTTGCTTCTAATGCATTTTTCTGGTGAAAAAACAAGGGAAACCTCACACACACTCAACAGGGGCCCCAGGAGCACCCAAAAATGGCATGAAATGCCAAAATTTTAGGGGGTCAATTTTTGAAAAAAACGTAAGGGGTTAGTATGTCGTTTTTTTCAGTTTTTTTCAACTTGCTTCTAATGCATTTTTCTGGTGAAAAAACAAGGGAAACCTCACACACACTCAACAGGGGCCCCAGGAGCACCCAAAAATGGCATGAAATGCCAAAATTTTAGGGGGTCAATTTTTGAAAAAAACGTAAGGGGTTAGTATGTCGTTTTTTTCATTATTTTTTTCAACTTTCTTCTAATGCATTTTTATGGTGAAAAAAAGGGGGAAACATCACACACACTCAACAGGGGCCCCAGGAGCACCCAAAAATGGCATAAAATGCCAAAATTTTAGGGGGTCAATTTTTGAAAAAAACGTAAGGGGTTAGTATGTCGTTTTTTTCAAGTTTTTTCAACTTGGTACTAATGCATTTTTCTGGTGAAAAAAACAAGGGAAACCTCACACACACTCAACAGGGGCCCCAGGAGCACCCAAAAAAGGCATAAAATGCCAAAATTTTAGGGGGTCAATTTTTGAAAAAAACGTAAGGGGTTAGTATGTCGTTTTTTTCCAGGTTTTTTCAACTTGCTTCTAATGCATTTGTCTGATGAAAAAACAAGGGAAACCTCACACACACTCAACAGGGGCCCCAGGAGCACCCAAAAATGGCATAAAATGCCAAAATTTTAGGGGGTCAATTTTTGAAAAAAACGTAAGGGGTTAGTATGTCGTTTTTTTCAGGTTTTTTCAACTTGCTTCTAATGCATTTTTCTGGTGAAAAAACAAGGGAAACCTCACACACACTCAACAGGGGCCCCAGGAGCACCCAAAAATGGCATAAAATGCCAAAATTTTAGGGGGTCAATTTTTGAAAAAAACGTAAGGGGTTAGTATGTCGTTTTTTTCAGGTTTTTTCAACTTGCTTCTAATGCATTTTTCTGGTGAAAAAAAGGGGGAAACATCACACACACTCAACAGGGGCCCCAGGAGCACCCAAAAATGGCATAAAATGCCAAAATTTTAGGGGGTCAATTTTTGAAAAAAACGTAAGGGGTTAGTATGTCGTTTTTTTCAGGTTTTTTCAACTTGGTACTATTGCATTTTTCTGGTGAAAAAAACAAGGGAAACCTCACACACCCTCAACAGGGGCCCCAGGAGCACCCAAAAATGGCATAAAATGCCAAAATTTTAGGGGGTCAATTTTTGAAAAAAACGTAAGGGGTTAGTATGTCGTTTTTTCAGTTTTTTTCAACTTTCTTCTAATGCATTTTTCTGGTGATAAAAACAGGGGAAACCTCACACACACTCAACAGGGGCCCCAGGAGCACCCAAAAATGGCATAAAATGCCAAAATTTTAGGGGGTCAATTTTTGAAAAAAACGTAAGGGGTTAGTTAGTATGTCGTTTTTTTCAGGTTTTTTCAACTTGCTTCTAATGCATTTTTCTGGTGAAAAAAACAAGGGAAACCTCACACACACTCAACAGGGGCCCCAGGAGCACCCAAAAATGGCATAAAATGCCAAAATTTTAGGGGGTCAATTTTTGAAAAAAACGTAAGGGGTTAGTATGTCGTTTTTTTCAGGTTTTTTCAACTTGCTTCTAATGCATTTTTCTGGTGAAAAAACAAGGGAAACCTCACACACACTCAACAGGGGCCCCAGGAGCACCCAAAAATGGCATGAAATGCCAAAATTTTAGGGGGTCAATTTTTGAAAAAAACGTAAGGGGTTAGTATGTCGTTTTTTTCATTATTTTTTTCAACTTTCTTCTAATGCATTTTTATGGTGAAAAAAAGGGGGAAACATCACACACACTCAACAGGGGCCCCAGGAGCACCCCAAAATGGCATAAAATGCCAAAATTTTAGGGGGTCAATTTTTGAAAAAAACGTAAGGGGTTAGTATGTCGTTTTTTTCAAGTTTTTTCAACTTGGTACTAATGCATTTTTCTGGTGAAAAAAAACAAGGGAAACCTCACACACACTCAACAGGGGCCCCAGGAGCACCCAAAAATGGCATAAAATGCCAAAATGTTAGGGGGTCAATTTTTGAAAAAAACGTAAGGGGTTAGTATGTCGTTTTTTCCAGGTTTTTTCAACTTGCTGCTAATGCATTTTTCTGGTGAAAAAAAGGGGGAAACCTCACACACACTCAACAGGGGCCCCAGGAGCACCCGAAAATGGCATAAAATGCCAACATTTTAGGGGGTCAATTTTTGAAAAAAACGTAAGGGGTTAGTATGTCGTTTTTTTCATTTTTTTCAACTTGCTTCTAATGCATTTTTCTGGTGAAAAAAACAAGGGAAACCTCACACACACTCAACAGGGGCCCCAGGAGCACCCCAAAATGGCATAAAATGCCAAAATTTTAGGGCCTAAATTTTTGAAAAAACGTAAGGGGTTAGTATGTCGTTTTTTTCCGTTTTTTTCAACTTGGTTCTAATGCATTTTTCTGGTGAAAAAACAAGGGAAACCTCACACACACTCAACAGGGGCCCCAGGAGCACCCAAAAATGGCATAAAATGCCAAAATTTTAAGGGGTCAATTTTTGAAAAAAACGTAAGGGGTTAGTATGTCGTTTTTTTCAGGTTTTTTCAACTTTCTTCTAATGCATTTTTCTGGTGAAAAAAACAGGGGAAACCTCACACACACTCATCAGGGGCCCCAGGAGCACCCAAAAATGGCATAAAATGCCAAAATTTTAGGGGGTCAATTTTTGAAAAAAACGTAAGGGGTTAGTATGTCGTTTTTTTCAGTTTTTTTCAACTTTCTTCTAATGCATTTTTCTGATGAAAAAAAAGGGGAAAACCTCACACACACTCAACAGGGGCCCCAGGAGCACCCAAAAATGGCATAAAATGCCAAAATTTTAGGGGGTCAATTTTTGAAAAAAACGTAAGGGTTTAGTATGTCGTTTTTTTCAGTTTTTTTCAACTTGCTTCTAATGCATTTTTCTGGTGAAAAAAACAAGGGAAACCTCACACACACTCAACAGGGGCCCCAGGAGCACCCAAAAATGGCATAAAATGCCAAAATGTTAGGGGGTCAATTTTTGAAAAAACGTAAGGGGTTAGTATGTCGTTTTTTCCAGGTTTTTTCAACTTGCTGCTAATGCATTTTTCTGGTGAAAAAAAGGAGGAAACCTCACACACACTCAACAGGGGCCCCAGGAGCACCCGAAAATGGCATAAAATGCCAACATTTTAGGGGGTCAATTTTTGAAAAAAACGTAAGGGGTTAGTATGTCGTTTTTTTCAGGTTTTTTCAACTTGCTTCTAATGCATTTTTCTGGTGAAAAAAAACAAGGGAAACCTCACACACACTCAACAGGGGCCCCAGGAGCACCCCAAAATGGCATAAAATGCCAAAATTTTAGGGGGTCAATTTTTTGAAAAAACGTAAGGGGTTAGTATGTCGTTTTTTCAGTTTTTTTCAACTTTCTTCTAATGCATTTTTCTGGTGAAAAAAACAAGGAAACCTCACACACACTCAACAGGGGCCCCAAGAGCACCCAAAAATGGCATAAAATGCCAAAATTTTAGGGGGTCAATTTTTGAAAAAAACGTAAGGGGTTAGTATGTCGTTTTTTTCAGTTTTTTTCAACTTGCTTCTAATGCATTTTTCTGGTGAAAAAAACAAGGGAAACCTCACACACACTCAACAGGGGCCCCAGGAGCACCCAAAAATGGCATAAAATGCCAAAATGTTAGGGGGTCAATTTTTGAAAAAAACGTAAGGGGTTAGTATGTCGTTTTTTCCAGGTTTTTTCAACTTGCTGCTAATGCATTTTTCTGGTGAAAAAACAAGGGAAATCTCACACACACTCAACAGGGGCCCCAGGAGCACCCAAAAATGGCATAAAATGCCAAAATTTTAGGGGGTCAATTTTTGAAAAAAACGTAAGGGGTTAGTATGTCGTTTTTTTCAGGTTTTTTCAACTTTCTTCTAATGCATTTTTCTGGTGAAAAAAACAGGGGAAACCTCACACACACTCAACAGGGGCCCCAGGAGCACCCAAAAATGGCATAAAATGCCAAAATGTTAGGGGGTCAATTTTTGAAAAAAACGCAAGGGGTTAGTATGTCGTTTTTTCCAGGTTTTTTCAACTTGCTGCTAATGCATTTTTCTGGTGAAAAAACAAAGGAAATCTCACACACACTCAACAGGGGCCCCAGGAGCACCCAAAAATGGCATAAAATGCCAAAATTTTAGGGGGTCAATTTTTGAAAAAAACGTAAGGGGTTAGTATGTCGTTTTTTTCATTTTTTTCAACTTTCTTCTAATGCATTTTTCTGGTGAAAAAAACAAGGGAAACCTCACACACACTCAACAGGGGCCCCAGGAGCACCCAAAAATGGCATAAAATGCCAAAATTTTAGGGGGTCAATTTTTGAAAAAAACGTAAGGGGTTAGTATGTCGTTTTTTTCAGGTTTTTTCAACTTGCTTCTAATGCATTTTTCTGGTGAAAAAAACAGGGGAAACTTGACACACACTCAACAGGGGCCCCAGGAGCACCCAAAAATGGCATAAAATGCCAAAATTTTAGGGGGTCAATTTTTGAAAAAAACGTAAGGGGTTAGTATGTCGTTTTTATCAGTTTTTTTTTCAACTTTCTTCTAATGCATTTTTCTGGTGAAAAAAGCAGGGGAAACCTCACACACACTCAACAGGGGCCCCAGGAGCACCCAAAAATGGCATAAAATGCCAAACTGTTAGGGGGTCAATTTTTGAAAAAAACGTAAGGGGTTAGTATGTCGTTTTTTTCATTTTTTTTCAACTTGCTTCTAATGCAGTTTTCTGGTAAAAAAAAACTAGGGAAACCTCACACACACTCAACAGGGGCTCCAGGAGCCAGAAAAGTTACGTTTTTTTCAAAAATTGACCCTTTAAACTTTTGGCATTTTATGCCATTTTTGGGTGCTCCTGGGGCCCCTGTTGAGTGTGTGTGAGGTTTCCCTTGTTTTTTTCACCAGAAAAATGCATTAGAAGAAAGTTGAAAAAACCTGAAAAAAACGACATACTAACCCCTTACGTTTTTTTCAAAAATTGACCCCCTAAAATTTTGGCATTTTATGCCATTTTTGGGTGCTCCTGGGGCCCCTGTTGAGTGTGTGTGAGGTTTCCCTTGTTTTGTCACCAGAAAAATGCATTAGCAGCAAGTTGAAAAAACCTGGAAAAAACGACATACTAACCCCTTACGTTTTTTTCAAAAATTGACCCCCTAACATTTTGGCATTTTATGCCATTTTTGGGTGCTCCTGGGGCCCCTGTTGAGTGTGTGTGAGGTTTCCCTTGTTTTTTTCACCAGAAAAATGCTTTAGAAGCAAGTTGAAAAAAACTGAAAAAAACGACATACTAACCCCTTACGTTTTTTTCAAAAATTGACCCCCTAAAATTTTGGCATTTTATGCCATTTTTGGGTGCTCCTGGGGTCCCTGTTGAGTGTGTGTGAGGTTTCCCTTGTTTTTTTCACCAGAAAAATGCATTAGAAGCAAGTTGAAAAAAACTGAAAAAAACGACATACTAACCCCTTACGTTTTTTTCAAAAATTGACCCCCTAAAATTTTGGCATTTTATGCCATTTTTGGGTGCTCCTGGGGTCCCTGTTGAGTGTGTGTGAGGTTTCCCTTGTTTTTTTCACCAGAAAAATGCATTAGAAGCAAGTTGAAAAAAACTGAAAAAAACGACATACTAACCCCTTACGTTTTTTTCAAAAATTGACGCCCTAAAATTTTGGCATTTTATGCCATTTTTGGGTGCTCCTGGGGCCCCTGATGAGTGTGTGTGAGGTTTCCCCTGTTTTTTTCACCAGAAAAATGCATTAGAAGAAAGTTGAAAAAAAAACTGAAAAAAACCACATACTAACCCCTTACGTTTTTTTCAAAAATTGACCCCCTAACATTTTGGCATTTTATGCCATTTTTGGGTGCTCCTGGGGCCCCTGTTGAGTGTGTGTGAGGTTTCCCTTGTTTTTTTCACCAGAAAAATGCATTAGAAACAAGTTGAAAAAACCTGAAAAAAACGACATACTAACCCCTTACGTTTTTTTCAAAAATTGACCCCCTAAAATTTTGGCATTTTATGCCATTTTTGGGTGCTCCTGGGGTCCCTGTTGAGTGTGTGTGAGGTTCCCCTTGTTTTTTTCACCAGAAAAATGCATTAGAACCAAGTTGAAAAAAACTGAAAAAAACGACATACTAACCCCTTACGTTTTTTTCAAAAATTGACCCCCTAAATTTTTGGCATTTTCTGCCATTTTTGGGTGCTCCTGGGGCCCCTGTTGAGTGTGTGTGAGGTTTCCCCTGTTTTTTTCACCATAAAAATGCATTACAAGAAAGTTGAAAAAAACTGAAAAAAACGACATACTAACCCCTTACGTTTTTTTCAAAAATTGACCCCTTAAAAGTTTGGCATTTTATGCCATTTTTGGGTGCTCCTGGAGCCCCTGTTGAGTGTGTGTGAGGTTTCCCCTGTTTTTTTCACCATAAAAATGCATTAGAAGCAAGTTGAAAAAAATTAAAAAAACGACATACTAACCCCTTACGTTTTTTTCAAAAATTGACCCCCTAAAATTTTGGCATTTTAGCCATTTTTGGGTGCTCCTGGGGCCCCTGTTGAGTGTGTGTGAGGTTTCCCTTGTTTTTTTCACCATAAAAATGCATTAGAAGCAAGTTGAAAAAAATGAAAAAAACGACATACTAACACCTTACGTTTTTTGTCAAAAATTGACCCCCTAAAATTTTGGCATTTTAGCCATTTTTGTGTGCTCCTGGAGCCCCTGTTGTGTGTGTGTGAGGTTTCCATCATTTTTTGACCAGAAAAGTGTCACAATGGTTATTGTTGCCTGTGTGGTTGTTTTGGTTCACCTTGTAAGCCTTAGTTCCTGGTTATTTTTTACTATTTCCTGTGTGTTGGTGTGTCCTTTTGTCCACCACTTTTACCTTCCCTCTTAGGCGCACCTGGTAGTAATTGTTGATTGTTGTATTTAGTTCAGCTGGGTGCTTCTTCCTTGGTTGGTTCATTGAGGCTTTGACATGCTGGTCATATGTAGATAGCGAGGGAGATAAATACATACATAGACACACATACGGAAATCCGAGGAGCCTGCCTCGCGCGAGCGGAGTGTGTGGTGTGTTTTCCCGACGGAGGATGAGAAGGTTATAATTAGTCAAGGAATGTCCAGATACTTCTTCTTTCAAATGGAAGCCCTGAAATAGCCACATTCTTCCCCCACAGGCACGTTGAAGGGTTGTCCCGTCGCCTGGATGGCCCAGTGAACGTCTGGGAGAAGACAGAAAGGTCTCAGATCCGCCACACACAGCCGCCCTCTGACTTTCTAGAAGCTTCCTTTAGGCTCCGCAGTCTGGACTCGGGTTCACCATCCCGCCAAGCACACAGGCGGGCTTTGAGGGGCAATCAGGGCAGTAAAGATGGATGGATGGTTACTCAGCATTTGACGTGGAACCTCAGATATTTGGATGCTGAAGCAACGGCAACAAGGAACTGAGAACGTGACCCTCAGGCTTGCTGTGTTCGGGGGGCCCCTGTCCTTTGTGCGCTCAAAGCTGCACATTTCTCCGCAGCACTTAAACGCAGCGTAGCAATGGCGCGATGCAGCGAGGCCAGGTCAGAGGTCATTCCCAAAAACAGCAGCAGAATACAAAACGACACGGTGCGGACGAGGTTACGTAACCAAAAGAGGCGTGTTTACGTCTGCCGTTGTCTTGCAAGCGTGTGCAGAGCAGGGGAGAGGCAGCCCCTGCGTGCGTGGGTGTGAAACCCCAGAGCGGCCCCTGGCTCGTATTACCAGAATGTGAAGGTGGAGCAACATGAATGCTCTCCACACTGCAAACTTGTCATGGGCGGCCATCGTAAAGTGTGAGGCGGTGTAATATACTGCGGAATACTACACTGACAGTATACTCGGGAATACTACACTGACGGCGGTACAACGCCACAGCTTGGGCGTGGCCTACAGTATGTGATGTTCACAACAGCCGCAGGTTATCAGTTGTCAAAACACAACAGCCGGGTGTACAGTGCACGGGTAATGAGCTAACACCCCCCCCTCCAAACCCCCGCGTCATGTCATGCGTGGACTTGCTGAAGGTTTCATCCCACCCAAAAAAGAGGAAAAAAACAGTCGGGGTGTTATGAGTGGAATGCACGGCTCGAGAAGAAGGTGAGGAGCAACAGATGGGAGGTGTTCCTCCAAAAACTGTTGCAAAACCCCAAACGGGTTTGAAGAATGAAGAACACACGAAAGCAGTGAAGAGCGAGCCGCTATCATCGACTTCCTTCTTACGCCACCGACTGCTTTGTGATATTTATCCATACACACCGAGACCGTTGCTATGGAAATAACCCCAGCGAGTACCTGCCCCTTTGCTTATTATGTTACTATAGCAGCCATCCCAGAATACTCACCCCCTCCTCCCTGTTCCTCCCTCGTGTTTGTGAGTCATGACTCGCTGCGAAGAACCGCAGTTCTCTTTCTTGCATTCTTTGCAGCGCCTCAACAACAACTTTGTGAATCATCTCTGTGTGCTTTTGTGGGGATTTCCACCCAGATCCACGGCAGATGCACAACACTGATGCGTTGCTATGGGAACACCCCCCCCCCCCACACACACTTCTCACATGGAACGACTTTACCTTCCGTTATCCGAGCCGCCACGCCGCCGCGTCGTCCTCCGTGTTGAAACCTCGGGGGATGGCGGAGCCTACCCCAGCTGGCTTTTGGCGAGCTGGACAAAAACATCATTCTTAACAGCTATTTAGAATGTGACCGCAAGGCATGCTGGGTAGCCCAGTGGCATCTCCAGCATGCCTTGCGGTCACATTCTAAATAGCTGTTTAAAATGATGTTTTTTGTCCACTGGGCTACCCGGCATGTTTTGCGGTCACATTCTAAATAGCTGTTAAAAATGATGTTTTTGTCCACTGGGCTACCCAGCATGCCTTGCGGTCACATTCTAAATAGCTGTTAAAAATGATGTTTTTGTCCACTGGGCTACCCAGCATGCCTTGCGGTCACATTCTAAATAGCTGTTAAAAATGATGTTTTTGTCCACTGGGCTACCCAGCATGCCTTGCGGTCACATTCTAAATAGCTGTTAAAAATGATGTTTTTGTCCACTGGGCTACCCGGCATGCCTTGCGGTCACATTGTAAATAGCTGTTAAAAATGATGTTTTTGTCCACTGGGCTACCCGGCATGCCTTGCGGTCACATTCAAAATAGCTGTCAAAAATGATGTTTTTGTCCACTGGGCTACCCGGCATGCCTTGCGGTCACATTCTAAATAGCTGTTAAAAATGATGTTTTTGTCCACTGGGCTACCCGGCATGCCTTGCGGTCACATTCTAAATAGCTGTTAAAAATGATGTTTTTGTCCACTGGGCTACCCAGCATGCCTTGTGGTCACATTCTAATTAGCTGTTAAAAATGTTTTTGTCCACTGGGCTACCCGGCATGCCTTGCGGTCACATTCTAAATAGCTGTTAAAAATGATGTTTTTGTCCACTGGGCTACCCAGCATGCCTTGCGGTCACATTCTAAATAGCTGTTAAAAATGTTGTTTTTGTCCACTGGGCTACCCGGCATGCCTTGCGGTCACATTCTAAATAGCTGTTAAATATGATGTTTTTGTCCACCGGGCTACCCGGCATGCCTTGCGGTCACATTCTAAATGGCTGTTAAAAATGATGTTTTTGTCCACCGGGCTACCCAGCATGCCTTGCGGTCACATTCTAAATAGCTGTTAAAAATGATGTTTTTGTCCACTGGGCTACCCAGCATGCCTTGTGGGCACTGTGTAAATAATGTTGGAGTCAATATGTTTGCTGTTGTCGTTTATTGCACAGCCAGGCGTCGTTGTTGTGTCCACTTCCTGTCATCTTCTTCTCTTGCAAGTCGTTCCATTTGACGACCCTGCTTCCAGATGGCTGCGGTCCCAGTCGACCTGCTGGTGCATTCCAGAAGAACAGCCCGCAGGACTCGTGGAGTGACGACACAAAAAGAAACGTGCAGTCCTTGACGGTGTCTCCACGAGGGCGTCCTCGGCGCTGCCCGTCCAGAAGTCTTCCCGACCTGACAATGTTTCATTGTGTGATATCCGACAGAGCCGCTGTTGTTGTTGCGCTCAATTGAGTTGGTGAAGTTGATGCACCATCTCAGGATGCTAATGTCGCCCTTTTAAGGCTTTATTGCATTTTCAACACGGCACAAAGGCAGCAAACAAGGTGTTTTGTTGCTAGCAGACGCTACAAGGGGGGGGGGGGGGGGGGGGCGCTTTGTGTCAATCACAAGTTTGTTTTGGTTTCACGCCAAGGAAGTGTTGACTTCCACTCCACATTGGATGCAAAAGAGAAATGAACACAGACATCATCTGTTTGATCATGTGAGCCCGGCCGGCTGATGTACGTGATGTACTCAATGAAACGTTGGCAAACGCTTACAGCAATTCTCTTGCTTTACAATCAACTCCATTCAATCTTCACGCTCCGACAAGTTAGCCTCCATGACTCAGAAGCTGGCCTTTTGCCTCGTGCGGCTCAGCTGCTAACCGGGACTTGGCAGTACGGGGGACTTTCAGATCCCTTTAAACATGGGGGTGTCCAAAGTGCAGCCCCGGGGCATTGGCGTACCGCCGCTGATTTAGGAGGAAATATTTTAGTAGCTTTAAGTTGAAATGCGAAAGAAACAAATTATATATAAAGAAAAAAAAATATATATATATACACATATATATATATTATAATAATAAAATAAAAATAGAATTTTAGAAGAATTTGAAATAAAGAGCAGAAATGAAAAAAAAAAACAGCTGTCATTTTACCACAATAAAGTGATAACATTAAAAGGAAAAAAGTTCTCATTAGTAAAAAATGCCAAAATTTTTACAAAAATATATATACACATATATATATTATAATAATAAAATAAAAATAATATTATGAAAATACAAAAACAAACAATATAGTGAATAAAGTTGTAATTTTCTGACAATTTGGTTGCAGAAAATGTTCTAATGTTACAAGAATAAAGTCAAAATATGATGGGAATAAAGTCAAAATTATGAGAAGAAAATTTGGAAGAATTTGAAATAAACAACAGCAGAAATATAAAAAAAAGTTCTCATTAGTAAAAAAATTTCAACATTTGTACAAACATAAACTTGTAATATTATGGGAAACATTATGAAAAACAAAACATTTTAATAAGGGTTTAATCTATCAAATTAAGTTTGGAAACAATCATGATATTGCCACAAGAATATTTACAAAGATTATTGAAGAAGAAAGTTGACATATTGGAATACATTTTTCACATTTGGCCACTCCTGCTTTAAGAAGCCACCTTGAATGCGATTATCTTAACTTAGCTTAGCAAGACTTTCCTTTAATGATGCATAAACCACAGGAAAATACCGACAACATCAAATAATGACTGTACCATTGAAGGAAGGCGTGTCGAGTACGGCCGTGGCGTTTTAATGATGATGATTCACAAAAAGATTGCATTTCTACGTATTAATCACAGTCATTTTGAAAAGACAACAAAGCAGGTAAAGAAATAGGAATGTTGATCAAGCAAATTAAGTCAATAGAGCAAAGTTTTCACTTAGTGGAGACAACAGGGAAGACACACACAAGCTAATGTCTGGTAATGAATCTTTAGGAAGGAAAACTTGGAATTTGGTGTCGGACACTTTTGTTACTTTATCTATCCATGGATCCATCCATCCATCCATCCATCCACATATCAATCATATATCCATCCACGAGCAACCATGTGGCATGGTCAGGAGATGGGTTGGGATCTCCACGCGAGACATCTCGAGTTCTCATGTTCTCCCCATGCATGGGTGGCTTTTCTTTGGGTACTCCTTTTTCCTCCCACATTCCAAAAACATGCTAGGTTAATCGGCGACTCCAAATTGTCCATAGGTATGAATGTGAGTGTGAATGGTTGTTTGTCTGTATGTGCCTTGTGATTGGCTGGCCACCAGTCCAGGGTGTACCCCGCCTCTCGCCCAAGCTGGGATAGGCTCCACAAGTCACATGCATGTGGGAGGAAAGCGGAGTACCCGGAGAAAACCCATGCACGCACAGGGGGACCATGCAAACTCCACATAAAGAATCGAACCCAGGTCTTCACGACTGTGTGCCCTACATGCTAACCACTCGGCCAATTGGTCCCGGCTCTAATCCGCAAATGGTAAATAAAATATTTGAATTGAAGCTAGAGCGTCACTGTTGGGAGATGTTGGGAATGCTAATGCTAATGCTAATGCTAATGCTAATACTAAAGAACTGACAGATCAAATGTTAACGCTCTACTGGAAACGTTGCTTTAATTTTTGTGTCCACAAAGAGAAGCCTGTTAGCCAAGGTTGCCATCTGGAGTTCAACCTGAATTGTGTCAGCCGGAGCCTCATGGCTGATTTTAGCATAGTTTAGCAAAACGGTCAGATGGTATCAGCGTTCCATAATGGAATGTTTTCTTCTACAGATCCACAGCAAGAATTCCTGCCACTATTTGATCTCCTCTGTCTGAAATGTCCCGTTTCCATTGTGGCCGCGAGTCGTGACTCACAATGTGAGCGAGCCAAGTTATTTGCTCTGCTCGGGGATGGCTGACACACCTCGGACCAGGCAGGAAACACACCCATTCCCACATATCCTCGTATTCAGCTGATGGGACCTGCCCTCAAACACGGATAAGCAGCAGGGATTTGGCTGATTTAAAACATGTTCCCAATGTGAGAAATGCAGAATTTCCCCTGTCGATTGCACAATACTTGGGTTTATCTTAATCTGCTCATCAGTCCCACCGTTGGATGATTTCAGAGGGTGGGGAACAATAGAGACTCATCATTTTAGGCACACATTCTTGCTAATCAGCCAATACGCCGATCCTGATATCAGCCTCTGCAGCACAGAAACCGACTTTACCGACTTTACCGACTTTACCGACTTTACCGACTTTACCGACTTTACCGACTTTACCTTTGTCATGTGAGCGCAGAACGCAAAGCGCTTTGGGAGGCGTCCTGTTACACCCGCTCGCACGTGACTAGAAGTCGTCTGTCTGGAAGACTCAATCGCTCTGAGCTGAAACAGGTCAACCTCAAAGAAAACAAGGGACCACGCCTCCAAAAAGTACAAAAACGGTGCCGAGCTGAGCAAACAGGTGCGAGAAGAGAAAGCGGCCTGTCAGGAGCGGAACAACCGACCTGGTCGTGGTGGCAGCACAGCATCTACCCATCCTGGACGGGTACAGCAGCTCCAAAACCTCCACAGCTGACCCCTGAAATAGAAATAAAATGTTCAAACAAGGATTCAAACATGAGAACCTGCACCATTCCTGTTAATCAGATGAAAAATGGCTTTGTGGGAATGTTGATGGTCAAGTTCCCCAAATGTTCTCCATTGGATTTAGATGATAGTCCAAAGGAGTCAGCTAATCCCTCTGGAAGAAGTCCTTTGTGAAGAAGCCATCATCACCACACAGACCAGGACCTTCAGTCATGACCGACGCCCCCTGCAACATCTCCACCTAGCCCCCTGCCATTTGACGCCCCTGCACAACCTGAAGCTCCATTGTTCCATTGAAGGATGGTGATGGCGCCGTGTGGAGAACATGTCAGCCGGGATCTCCTGGTCATGCCAGTAACGTTGGAAGCCATCAGGAAACTTCCTTCCACCTTTCAATGTCCCAGGTTTGGTGGTCTCCTGAAAATTCCAAACGGACAATTTAGTGGTTCTGTTGCACAGCTCGCTCTGGACGTTCTGAACTCCTGTTTCCATGCCATTAGGGTATTACATTAATGCTGCCCAAGCGTGCCCTCATGGGGGTTGTGCTCCCTTTCCTCCAGCTGATGTCCTGTTGTGATTATTTGGATAGCAAATATTGGATATGGGCTCTATTTTGCCCCAAGAGAAGATACATTTACCAATGAGGGTTGTTTTGCCAGCAGCCAGGTGAAGCACCTATTGCAAGGCAAGAGGTCACCGACAACAACCCGTCCCCACCTGGGACATATCAATAGGGGGACGCCACACCCAGCTGTCTTTGGGCGAGAGGCGGGGTACACCCTGGACTGGTGGCCAGCCAATCCCAGGGCACATATAGACAAACAACCATTCACACTCACATTCATACCTATGGACAATTTGGAGTCGCTAATTAACCTAGCATGTTTTTGGAACGTGGGAGGAAACCGGAGTACCCGGAGAAAACCCACGCATGCACGGGGAGAACATGCAAACTCCACACAGAGATGACCAAGGGTGGAGAAAGACAAAATAAGAAGCCAAAAAGTTACCACTTCCACACAAAATAGGAGGAGACCTCATTCATTTATTCATTTTCTACCGCTTTTCCTCACAAGGGTCGCGGGGGGTGCTGGAGCCTATCCCAGCTGTCTTCGGCCGAGAAGCGGGGTACACCCTGGACTGGTGGCCAGCCAATCACAGGGCACATATAGACAAACAACCATTCACACTCACATTCATACCTATGGACAATTTGGAGTCGCTAATTAACCTAGCATGTTTTTGGAACGTGGGAGGAAACCGGAGTACCCGGAGAAAACCCACACATGCACGGGGAGAACATGCAAACTCCACACAGAGATGACCGAGGGTGGAGAAAGACAAAATAAGAAGCCAAAAAGTTACCACTTCCACACAAAATAGGAGGAGACCTCATTCATTTATTAATTTTGCACCGCTTATCCTCACAAGGGTTGCGGGGGGTGCTGGAGCCTATCCCAGCTGTCTTCGGCCGAGAAGCGGGATACACCCTGGACTGGTGGCCAGCCAATCACAGGGCACATATAGACAAACAACCATTCACACTCACATTCATACCTATGGACAATTTGGAGTGGCCAATTAACCTAGCATGTTTTTGGAATGTGGGAGGAAACATGCAAACTCCACACAGAGATGGCCGAGGGTGGAATTGAACCCTGGTCTCCGAGCTGTGAGGTCTGCGCGCTAACCACTCGACCACCGTGCTGCAGAAGTTCATTTATTTGTTGCAAAAAACAACGCGCACGTCCAACGTACGGCTGGCGGAGCTCATGTTGCGCAATACCGTACATTTTCAGTGTCTGGTTCCAAGAACAACTTTTCAGGCAAAGTCCTGCAGCTTAGGAATGTTTATTTACAACAAAGCTGCAGTCCAAAGAGTGTCTTAGCTCGCTCCCAGACTTTTATCCCAGCGTGCACGCCGCCGTGCACGGCACGCCAGCGTCAACGCCAGCACACACACAGCAGCTTCTGTTCTTCCGCCGTCTCAAAGAATAACAAAATCTGCATTCTCGTGATGGCCGCTGGCGTGACATGGTAATGCCAAGGCAACGTCATGTGTGTGTGTGTGTGTGTGTGTGTGTAGTTGTGCCACTCCCTGTTGTGTTGCAGCAAAAGTACAGTCATTTCCCCTCTCTGTAAAAAAAAGGGCGTGACTCATGGCCAAGAGGTGTTTCAAGGACACTGGACATTGGTGTGAGGCGGACTCGCTCGCTTGTAAGCTACAATGTCAAAAACACTCACACTGCTTTTTATTTGAAGGCCTACAAGCTCTTATTTGCCATGCGGATTAAGAGTATTTGGTTAGATCATCAAAGACAAAAGACAAAGTTAGCACGCGGCTAGAATCTTCAATACGGTGGCGATACTGCAGAAATGAAACTTGGATTACTCTTCTAGGGTGGGACGCTCTGACTTTGTTTTGAGGTTTCCTTTGGCGGACGTTGACTCATTCAATCCCGGCCCAATTCCTCTTATTAGCGACCATTTTTGACCATTGTGACTGATTTTTCTAGCCACATATTGTCTTCTAGGGCTATTTAAATATGGTGCATATCAAAAGAAACATCTACCTGTTTCCGTTCATTCTTAATTAGCTGTAGAACTTGGGTAAGTTTCCGCAAAATATCACTTCTAAAAAAAAAACAAGGCAAAACAGACGTGTAACTTTCACTTTGACATCAATGCAGACATATAAATTTAGCCAAAATATATAAAGAACTGTGCCACAACATAAACAACACAAAAAATTTCTTTTTTCTATGAAAATATTCATTTATATTGATTTACAAATATAACACCATCAACTGTTTACAATTTTAACAAGTGTACGCGTTTGAAATAAAAAAAATCTGTAATTGTTATTCTGACCTAATCTGGCTTGTTTTCACGTAAAAGTGACTATAGGGGTATTACTTCATATCTGGAGGGCTCTAATAATGTTAAAAGCCACATTATTCCAAAGTGCTAAACAGGTTTTCTATGCTCTAACTAGAAAAGTATTCCATTTATAAATAATATTACTTTGCAAAAATTGACTTTTTGACCATTGTGACTGATTTTTCAAGCCGCATATTGTCTTCTAGGGCTATTTAAACATGGTGATATATATCAAAAGAAAGGTTCAACTCTAATCTTTCATCTACCTGTTTCCGTTCATTCTTAATTAGCTGTAGAACTTGGGTAAGTTTCCACAAAATATCACTTCTAAAAACAAAAACAAAACAAAAAAAAAAACAAGGCAAAACAGATGCGTAACTTTCACTTTGACACAAATGCAGACATAGAAATTTAGCCAAAATATATAAAGAACTGTGCCACAACATAAACAACACAAAAATGGTTGTTTTCTATGAAAATATTCATTTATATTAATTTACAAATATAACACCATCAACTGTTTACAATTTTAACATTTGGAGCTGAAGTGAGTTTGAAATAAAAAAATCTGTAATTGTTATTCTCACCTAATCTGGCTTGTTTTCACGTAAAAGTGACTATATGGGTATTACTTCATATCTGGAGGGCTCTAATAATGTTAAAAGCCACATTATTCCAAAGTGGTAAACAGGTTTTCTATGCTCTAACTAGAAAAGTATTCCATTTATAAATAATATTACTTTGCAAAAATGGACTTGTCGTGGTCGGTCGGATCTGGAAACAATTAACGGTGATAAACGAGGGATTGCACGATACGTTTCCACAGAGCTCACCATGAACTCATACCAATGCGTTGACATTTTGGATGCTTTATTTACGTACTCACACACACATTATGAAGCCGTTTTTGTGATGTTTGGAATGATGTCCCTGAATGCATCTGGCGTTCTTGTAGTGAGAACAGGAAGTGTGGTTGCCGGGATGAAAAGACTAGAGACGTGTGTGAGTTGGAGGTACCGTAAAACGGGGTTATAAGGGACGGCGGGGCAATAAGGGACAATTTTGACTTCCTGCATTGCTTTTTTTTAGCCTTACGACTGACTGATGTTTTTTAAATTGTTTATTTGCTGGTTTATTCCACTTTTTCTTTACTATTGGAATCGAGCGTGTTAGCAGCAGTTAAAGGGAAAGTACGTGATTTTGAAGGACAGCAGTGGAGATATTTGACCTCAGCATGTTTTCCTTGCTTGTTTGCCATTAACAGGACACGCAGGAGAAGATAGAATACCATTTGATGACGTTAAACACGGCCATAAAGTGGCGTTACGGTGTATTGTGTCCGGGCAAGCGATGGGTTGCACGCTCACGCTGTTGTTGCAAAGTGGAAGAACATTTAGGGATGAGCTGGGACGTGCTTGAACTGGGTGTGACGCGGCCGGCGCTTCGTCCAAAAAGTCAGTGTCTGAGTTGAGATTGATGTCCAACAGCGGTGAGAGGAAATGAGAAACATGTGAGGGGCGGCGCACGTAACAATGAGCGGTGAAACAGTCGTACATTTGCACCTACTTAAAAAGTACAAGTGTAGCGATGATCTTCCATCTGACGGACACAGATGATGTTTTCTGAGGAAACGACGAGGAAAGTGAAAGCAACAACGAGTACAACACAGCTCAAACGTCTGAACGCGAGCGAAGTCATGTGCAGTCATTTGCTATCCCATAATAACATGTTTTTTTTTATATCGCAGTCCCTCACATGACAACCACCCTGTGGTGGCGTTCGTATGGAAATTCAAAACAATAAAACACTCAAGTTGTTCATTTGAACTAAAGTAAAAAAAAAAAAAAAATTACAATGCAAGAAGTTGTATCTGCTATTTTCATATTTAGGTTAGAATCCATGTAAGGAAGTCTTTATGTAAAAAGACGGACAATGGAAGTTAGTACATTTAGCATCTGACCTTTAGCATATTTTTCGGTATATGATATAACATTTTTGCAGCAATTTTTCCCAAATTTGTTCGTATTGTCCGGTGAATGTGCAATATGACCTGCATCTTGTCGTGTTATTAATACACGTGTTCAGTCCAACTGTATTCCTCATGTATTTTTATCACAAATCACATGTTAGCATTCTATTAGCGAGCTAACAAAATGGAAGATATTACGTTACGTTAACACAAAAGACGTTTTTATAGTTTTATTGTCCTAATCTGCTCTAGGAGGAAATTATGCCACGAGTAGTTAGGCTGTAGATATAGTAGCTAAAAGATGAGAAGATGAAACAGCCGCTAGCTAATTAAAAAAGCTAGTGAGCTAACCAGTTAGCCTCCTTCTTAACTTAAGAAGCCAAAAATGTACCACTTCCACACCGAATGGGAGGAGAACCTTTAGCTAACTCTATGATGCGGGACATGCCATGGCTGACTACATGCAGTGTTAAGGTAATGTCATGTAAGCTAATGTCTCAAACTTTGGTATCATTACTGACACCTAGTGACCACAGCACGACATATCGCTTGTATTTGACTAATAATAGACGCCGTAGTCTACCACAAAGCCAGCGATCATTTAGTTATTGTTTGAAATAGTTACTGTATTTTCATATTGTATATATATTGTATATATATTGTATATATATTGTATACATATTGTATATATATTGTATGTATTGTCATTTTTAAGCCCCCCTTTTCCAGTTCCATGATCATAGCTGACCGGAGACTTTTGTTTGCGTGTGTCTTTTGAGGCCTCCATGTGGAGCAGCGGTTGGTTCGGTGGCTGCCGCGGACCACTCCCTCTCACCGGTCCCCTCCCCTCCACAAACCAGGAGCCCCAGCCAGCACCCAATCCGAGCACTCCGCTCAGCCCAGAGGAGCAGCTACGCAGGGAAAAAAGAGGCTAAAATCAACTCAGCAGCAGAGAGAGAGAGAGAGGAGGGAAAGAGCGAGAGAGAGAGAGAGAGAGAGAGAGAGAGGAGGGGGGGGGGGAGAAAACGCCCTGGAAACTTTGCTTGGTCGAGGAGGAGGAAAAGTGTTAGAATCCCATCAGACCAAGTTGAGAGGCGCTCTTCTTTGGGCTGGGGAGACGAGGGAAGACGACAACACGCTTTCAAGGATGCTCAAGCTCGTGTGAGGCTTCTCGGGCGCAACGAGGGCGCACAGGTAAACTTTTTGCTTCTCTTCTTCACCCCCCCCCCCCCTCACCCCCCCACCACGGTTGCAAAGTTGTGCATACTTCTGAGCTTTGACTCCTGCGACGATCATAGGAGACAAAACACGTAATGATTAACTTCAAGTAGACTTTGCAGTCATATTTCATTCCATCATTTGCATTGAGTGGATCTGAGGTGACTTTTGTGGGTGGGTGGTGGTGGTGGGGGTGGGGGGGTAGTCAGTTATGCAGCTTTTTAATGTACAAAGTTTAAAACTGGGCCTCAAAGTTGAAAAAGCGGAGCAGGTTCCAGAAAGTGGGTGTGTACCTGCAGGAACCTGCAGGAGTGGAACTACGCACTTTCCCGTTTTCCTTGAAGTGCGCACCAAGAGTCAGTGAAGGCACCCCATCCCCTTCCGACAACGACTTGGTCTGTTGTTAATAAACCAGCAGCCGAGTCTTGTTCTGGAAATGCTTGCGAGCGTGGATGCCAGACGTGGAGATCGGAGTCAAATTGCCCGTGTTGATGTTATCGCTTTTTTTCTTCTTATCTGTCGCAATTTGTGTAAAAATGTTAGCGTGGACGTTTAAAAAGTAAAGATCCGATACGCGCGTCTGCAGCCTCAGACCAGCTTGGGTGTGGATTCTTCTCCTCCTTTGCCTCCCTCCTCCCCTTTCTTTTTCTCTTCTCCACATCGAGGCACACCCTTTCTACCCGTTCTCAATCTCCGCATGTACGCATACGTAGTCATTACCCCCCCACAGCCATCACAAAATAGCACACGGTGTTCCGAATGGGAATATTTACATCCGACGTTGGAAGCTTTAATAAAGCTGACTCGACTTTGTGTGACGCCTCGGAAAAAGTTTCCAAATGTTCTAACTGTGTAGAAGTTTGAGAGACTTCCCTCGGTCGGCCTGCTAACCTGGCCGAGGAGGAGACGGCGAGAGGAAGAAGCGCGGGGGTGGGCAAAAAGGGGGGATGGGCGGAGCAGGGGCTGAGGAGGGGAGTAATGGAATGCAGTGGTTTGGAAAGACAAGCTAATTGAAAGCAGGTTTGCGGCGTACGGCGGGGGGAACTCGGACTGTAGCGACTGAGATGCTAAAAGTTTGCTGCTTATGTAAAAAAAACGTCTTCGCTATTCCGAATGAAAAGTACTCAAAGCACAGAAAAGAAGCGCAGATGCGCTCGGCGCTCGCTGCAAGGAGTAAAAATGTCAACGTGTGCAGTCGCCGGGACCCCGCAGCTTTATCCTGCCACACCCAAAAGTCTTCTCAGTGCTCTGTTGCTCTTGTCTGCACGCCGCGGCGTCGCTCTCCATGTTGCGCCATCCCAGACTGTAAATGCCTGGCGTTTGTCAAGGTGCTTTACTGTAACGTAGGTCGGTTTCCGGGGGCCGAATGGTTCTGTAGCAAAGTCAGAATTTCATGCTGACTCGGTGATCGGGATTATTGGACGGCGCCGCACGAGCGAGGAGGTGATGCAACTCTCAGAACTGGTTGTGAAAGACTCCCCAGTGAGCTGGGCCTGGCTTTGGCTGCAGGCAAATACCGTTTGTTGAAATACTCGTGTTGTCTAACAGTGACAGAGGTCGCATTATGCTGTCATGTGAAGAGCGCTTTCGGGCTTTTTTCAAGGCAAATTCCGTGATATTTGGCACCGAGTCTTGCCTTTCAAATTTTCTGGGGGCCTAACTGCCAACCATTGCACGGAACTCCACAGAGATAAAAAAAGACCTCATTTACCTTCTACATGCGTAGAACCTTGGTTAGCATCATTGCTTCCTTCCAGACGGTCCGACTCTAACTGAAACGGATGTTAACCAAATCATTTTTTCCTCATATTCCAAATAAATGCACTCATAGAAACGATGAATGGAAATCATAAAGGAACATTTTAGGCGACCTTGACCTTCATTGAAGGATGTGAGAGTGCCCAGAGACACACCATAAGGACGCCACCTTCTTGTTTTGACATGAGTTATTTTTTTAATTTGATTTGGAGTGTTTCTCTCCTCAATCAGCCAAAATGGAGCTGAAGAAAGTTTCAAGGGCCACAACTGAATTGAGCTGAAGAAATGTCAAAACAGGAAGGTGGTGTCCGTATGCTCCAACGTGTCTTTGGGAAGACTCGCATCAGGATCAGGAATCCCGTCCCTCTGTGAAGCTAAAAGTGACCTTTAATGTTCATTTATGGCTTTCACTTCTTATTCATATGCTTTTGGAATTGGATTGGGTTTCATCCCACCTGCTCAGCATTGTTGTCTTGCCACCCAAAAGGAGCGGCGTGTCAAACGGAAAGAAAGTGGTCTGGAGCCCACTTCCTCTTCCTTTTCCTCTGGTGGGTCTGCTGGGTGGATGATAGGAGGCCCGGCCGGGGCGGACGGCATGCTGACTGCGTGGTGCGACCAACGGTGACAGGAGTTGCACCATCGTTGTCTTTTTTTCACAACTGACACCCATTCCGAGGCCCTTACAGACATCTCACCCCCCTCCCCCAGAGGAGGGAAGGTCATAAAAGAAGAACAGATATCCAAACATGTCCCAGTGAGGGGATTGACACTTTATCCCGCAGGCAAATAAACAAGCACCAATAGTGTGTGAGGTCTCCAACTGCGCTTCTTCTACAACCACACCCTCCTCGCCCATCCACTGCTCAGCTTTGGAATGTCTCGTCGGTCCACTGTGTGCTTTGCTGAGAGGCGTGGGGATTTACATAACAAGACATTGTTTGACATGCGCCTGATAAACCAGGCCTTAAATATCCGCCATTTATATCTGCTCATATTAATACAATGGAAGCACAAATCATACTTTGATCACGTATGGAATATTAGAACAGACTGGATCAGGTCATTTACTCAAACACAAATCATCAACTTCTTGTACTCAAAAGACACCCCTACGGTAGCGGCCATTTTAGACCATGTGACTGATCTTTCAAGTCATGCGGAATATTGTGTTCTATGGTTATATACACATGGAACCCACCAAAGCAACGATCACCTACCTTTTACATTTCTTGCATCATCAGCAGTAGACCGTAGGTGAGTTTCAGGAAAATATCAGCTCCCAACTACAAAAGGAAGAAAAGCAGTTTTTTGTGAAAAGACACATTTCCAGCATAGCTTTCATGTTGACACACAGTTTTTACTTTTATGGCAGTTTAAATATCTAAACCAACATAAGTATTTTACTTCATAATAACTCTTAATTTACAAATATAACACCATAAACTATTACAATTTCCCATTCGGAATGGAACTATGTGTTCGAATTCCCCTACCTAACCTGCACGCTACACTCCTCCTTGCGCTCTTACTTCCTCCTTCTGTCATGTGATTTCCAATATTCTCTGCCAAGCACTTCTGCCACCTTGTGGCTGTTTTTATGGCTTCATTGCTTGGACGTGAAATGCATTATTAACGCGCAAAAAGACGTATGAATATGTATTGAATGTATTGGTATTGAATAAGTTTCCCCAGTACTGAAACGGAGGGCCCATCAAAGCACCGGGGGTGTTGGTGGCTCGCTAACTGTGCATTTTGTAATAAGCCGCCATGGGGCCAAAGAACGTAGCGCTAGCCAGCAAATGACGGAGAAAAGAGAAACTGCCTGGGTTTTTGTCTACCGAGGTTCCACGTATAAATGGAAGCCATGTTGCAGGTTGTACTACTGTACAGTTACAGTAGATTTGCTAATTGCTTGCTAGCAGCACAACACACAAAGTGATCAGTCAGCGCTCCAATGAAGCTCCAATTCATTTGTCGCTGCGGTTTGTAGCGCTGCTGTGCGTTTGTCTCCGCAGCTGGGAGGAATGTCTATTAATATGCATCTCATCAACAAGTATGCTCGCCATCCTGGCCTCCTCTTAACCTCGGTTCTTCACAGATCTATGAATGGACTCACACTTGCTCTTGTTCCAGCAGCAGCTGTGACGGACACAAAAACCAATCCCACCTTAATTACAAAACGCTGCCCTGGATCGTGTGCAAGAGTATCCTCTTGTCATTACGTGAGCTGACGAGTTGACTTCAGTTTGCCTTCATTTATTCATACGAAATAACAGGTTACGCAACCTTTTCATATAGGCCAGGTGTGACCAAAGTGCGGCCCGTGGGCCATTTGAGGGCTTATTTATTGTTCTACGGTACATTGTAAGGATCGGCGGATACATCAGCCGGCCGATATTTGCGTTTTTTCCTTGTATCAGTATCGGCCAATACGCGCGTTTTTTTTCCACCGCATGATTTACAGTCAGGCATCCGCCGGGGCAGCTTTGTGTTTGCGTTTAAGAAAGCTGAATCCTATTGTGTTCAGTGTTTACATTTCAATAAATATTTGTTTAAACATGAGACCTGTAATATTTATTATCATGGTCATTTTTTCATGTAAATTGAGGGATCAAAAGCAGTATCGGGCACAAATATCGGCCCAAGCAAAATCGGCTATCGGCTAAGGGTGATGGAAAAAAATCGGTATCGGCCCCCAAAAAACCATATCGGTCGATCCCTAGTACATTGTACAATATAATTTAACAAAAAAAAACATAAATGGTAAAATGGGTAATTAATAAGAAGAAAGTCAAAATATGATGAGAAAAAAAGTTTAATTTTAGGAGAAAAAAAATTCATTTTAAGCGCATGATATTGAAATATTCAGGAAAAAGATATCATAATATCATGACAATCAAAGTAAAGTCAATAAAGTTGTTATTTTTGGAAAAATAGGTTGGGGAAATATATATTAAAAAATATACAATATTATGGGAATAAGGGCAATATATTCTGGCAATAAAATCCTAACATTATGACAAAAAACATCTGTAATTTTAAGACAATAGTTGAAATATTAATTGAAATAAAAAGTCCAAATTTTACAAGAATAAAATCCTAACAATAGGAGGAAGAAATATGTAATTACCATTCCATAGACCAACAGCAAAAATGGCGAAATTCATACTACTGATGCACTTTTCACTTGTTGATCATTTGTTAGCATATCTGCATGTGTTGCTGTTTTCCCCCCCCCCCGGCGTAGCCTAACGTTGCGTACATCCACACGCTGGAATCCAGCCAATGAAAACAAAGGAAACACTCCCTTCTCCTATGTGAGGAAATTCAATCAGAAGTCCTTCCACCTCGCACTTCCATGGACGCCTGAAGAAAAGACCTCACACTTCTCTACTTTCCATCCCGTCTTTTGGGATATGCTAAATTCTCTTTTCAACTTTACATTCCTGCCAACTTTGTTTCGAGCTTCTCTCAGAGTCACAAGAGTTTTAATACGTCAGTGGGCAGGCTTTGTTCTCATGCTGGACTTGCGGTTTGGTTTTGGGCCGCAGTACTGGGAAGCACGGCACTTATCTTGACGCCGCATTCCTGTCCCATGCGTCACACATGCATGCATGCGTAGCCTATATGCGTCCCCCTTGAAGAACAGGGAGTCCATTCTGCTGTGACAATAATTTGCTACCTTCTTTCTTCCTTTTCTTTCATTTGCTGCTTTTATTCCAGAGCCTATAAAGTGGCCTCCTTGCAGACACCGGAGCTGTAACCACGGCCACTGCTCTGTTTTTGTGTTCACCAAAAGCGAAATGTGGCGTCAACTGAATCGAATCCACTCCCAGATTTATGCGAGCGACTTTCCACAACTTTTGTCTGGCAGGTAGCTCAACTAAAACGTGATAATGACGATGCGTCTGACTGAAAGTGTGCGCTAGACGGAAAGAGGCTGAACGAGTGTGGGTGTTCTTGTTTATTTGAGCAGAACCGAGCACGCTGGGCCGCACCGCAGGAGGCGGCCACTCATGCAGGGGGGGCGGCCGGCACCGAACAGAGCCCGACTGAGGCAAAAAGAGAACATTTCTTTGGCGTTAGTCAGTGTCGGGAGAGGCTGGGCGGCCTTCCAGCTGGCCCGCCGGCTCTATCAAGGAATGTGTGTGCGACCGGAGGCCAGGGTGGGGCCGAGCGCCGAGCTGCTCCCTCGGCAAGCACACCGACTCCCGGATCGCCTTCTCTTCCGTACATGTTTTTGGTGTCCACTCGGGCGCGGCATTGTTGAAGAATCTTGCTATCAAAGCAAAGCCAATTGTCCACGAATGAAACCGCCGGCGAGTCATAACACGCCTTCCATTTTGGATTTTGTCTACATTCAATAAATACGCCGACGCTTCTGTTTTGCTTTTGGCCCTTTTAGCTGCTTGAGTAACGCCCCGAAAAGTACGACGCTGCGACATGAATGCACGGGATGCAAAGTGTGCACAGCTGCTGCGACACACGTCTCCTTATGCAAACAAACAAGACAACTGCTATCAGTGGCTCGTATTTTTGCAGAGACTCGGTTAAAAATGCAGTCGGAAAAGGACCCGGCAGGAACGGGAGAGGTTAATGGCGGTGCTGTCTGATGAGAATGATTCCGAGGGGCATGTTCCCACTGGTGGATGCCTGCCTGTGCTCACACTGAGTCTGCTTCTGTTTGTACTTTGCTCCGACAAAGGAATGGCTTTGTTTCCAAATGTGCCAGTGGGCTGAAGCAACAATCTGGTACCAGTCATGTCAGAGTTTGGGGCAAGTTACAGCAAGAGGAGCATATTAACGTGACACCAAAAGTCATACTTGGAAAGAAAAAGTGCTTCGCCTGACTTTTGTCTTGTTTTATAACCAGATATGAATCATGTGATTATACAGTCCAACCTTGGTTAGCAACGTCTGATTCCAGCTGAAACGTACATTAACCAAATCAACTTTTACTTTAAGTTACTTTTACCTTTATTGCAGATGTAGATTCTTGACGTGGCTCTTCCCAAAGAAGCGATGTGGCAGCGAGACCAACGCCTTCCTCTTGAAGCTGAGAAATAATACTGTTATTATTAGACGTCATATTTCAAGAAACAACTCATGACAAAAACAGGAAGGTGTTGGTTTCGTTGCCATGTTGTGTCTTTGGGACCCTGAAGGTAAAATAAACGTTCAACGTTCATTTATGCTTTTCACTCGTCTTTTACTTTGCCTGTAAAATTCCTCTACGCATGTAAAACTATAAAACGCATTTGTGTTAACATTTTTGAGAGTCGACCGCTGATGACATCACAGCTGATTTTGTTAGCAAGCTAAGAATGCTAACAGGGGCTTTTGCGATAAGCATTAAGAACCCGGTTGGAGTCATGCGGTGTATTCATAACACGATGAGACGCGCTCCTTGTTGGACACCAACTGGAGAATTTTGATGTACTGATATGATCATCGTGTCTTATTATTATCTTGTTATTACCTCCGCCAAGCACAAGCGCAGGTTATGTTTTTGTCGGGATCACTTTGTTTTTTTTGTGTTGAAAATAACTTGAAAAGTTCTAAACGGATTTGCATGAAATTTTCAGGATTTGTCTGAAATGGGATATGGAAAAAAACGATAAAAAAACGATGACTTTTTTTAGGCACTTTTGTGCACATAGTTTCGTTATTTGCGAACATAACTGCACAAAAAATGGTCAGAGCATGAACATGTTTCCAACAGGTTGTACAAAATATCACTGACACAAACAATGTAGGATTATATTTTGGTGGGAATCGCATCATGGGGGGGGGGGGGGGGACTACGGCGCTTGGTGGAGGTTAGCGCTGTCCGGGTGCTTTTCTAGCAGTCAGTGTGATCTCTCTTTTGAAATATTGAATTCCGGTGTGGGCTTCCACCATATCTCAGCCAATCAAGCAGCGAACCGAAATGCGTTGCTAAGTTTGCGACATGTGACCTTTGACAGGCGACTGATTGAATCCCCTGAGGTGTCAGAATGTGATAGCACTGTTCAGGAAAAGCCGAGTGTCTTTTTCCATCACACTTTGTAAGCTCTGCGTAAAAGGAATCCTAATTCTCCTGGCTTTTTTGTCAACAGAAGTCAAGACAACAAGAAGCAACGCATCGGACTGAAGGACTGAAGCCCTTGGCCTCGCTTGAGCTATCCAAGGTAATTGCCCTTGACATCATGTCAAGAAGAAATTCTCATACATCTGTTGCTGGTCAGGGAAGGGAAACTAAACTTATGACCCCCCCTAAAAAAAAAAACAAAAAAAAAAAACGTGCACACACTTCTGCTCTCCAAGGCCGTCCAGCCAGTGTGACCTCAGAACAGCCCTCCATTATGCACACGGGGACTAAAAAACAGTGTCGGAATGTTTGTTGCAAAGCTTCCTTTGAGTGGAAGACTGGAACGGAAACCTGATACTTTTGCACCCCCAGCCACCACCTGTTGCGCCCCTGCGTACCCCTTTCCCCCCCCTTCTTATGAAGCCGCCCGTCAAGCTGGTCTGTTTTCAGTCAGCAGCGTCGGGTGATTTATTCCTTTCCAGCGGAAAAGAGGCGCAGAGGCACGGCGGCGCTCGGCCCCTATTGGCCAATGACAGAGCAGGGAGACGCATCCATATGTTCCGTGGTCGCGGTCTATAATAAACTCTTAATAGAGGCTTTGTCCCGTCTTGGTTTGCTTCAAACGTATTCCTAACCACAGCAAATATGATACGATACTCTTTGTTCTTAAAGGAGTCGGGTAGTTTTAAGTCAGGGGAATGAAAAACAAAGACGACATCGTGACTGTTGTGGTGTGACGGCCCGCTTGGCTTCCTCACTATCGGCATGGAATATTAATATGATTTGGGATGAAGTGCTCCAGGATGTCCTATTAAATAGCTGCAGAACTGGTTATGCTGGGAGACAATGTGATCTAACGTTTCCAAGGAGGGGGGGGGGGGAGAGTCTGATACCTGAGAGGCAATCGGACTCGCGTCCCAACTCTTAACTCTCTCTGCTGCCGTATTTGCATTTCTGCTTTTTCTGGTTCTCTTCCACTCCCAGCGCTCCGAGGATGACGTTCCTCCTCCAGCAATTCCTCGGCTATCTTTTCTTTTTTTCTGTTTTTGTTAACTGTTTCCTGCCCTCTTCCGCCCCCTCCCACTAAAGGTCGTTTCCTCCCACCTCTGTTGCTGTTCCCTTGCCCTCCTCACCCCCCCCCCCTTCCCCTCCTCCCTCCGAACATTCTCATAGAAATATGGCACAAGTGTGAGAACAACCCAGCCCACATATTTCACGCTTTATCAGCGAGGGGGGAGAATTTGAAATATGAAAGGCTGAGCGCAAACAAACCTGCGACGTTTCACCACATCCAATTCAAAACGTTCAGATTGTTTGTTTGCATTTGTAGTTTCCACTGGATCACACTTAAAGTTGAAATGACACATATTGGAGACTCTTGGTCACGTGAACACTCAACGTTCCGATCCATTAGTCCCTCACTTACGGTCATACACCGGTCCCGGACCCGGATGTGATCACTGAATTTCCACAAAGTAGGATTCCTTGGAATAAATGGAATATTTTCATAGACCATAGAAAACCTGATTACACCTGTTTTTAAAACATTATTAGAGAGCCCTCTAGAGACGACATAGCACCCCTATAGTCAGCTTTACATTCATCGTGATAGTGGATATAATCAGAGAAAAGAAACCATTCTAGACTAAAATAGAAGTGGAAGTGAGGTCAGGGGTTCAGAGTTGGGTTTTAGTTGATCAGTTTTAGTTTATATTGATTTCGTTTATCTGTCGCCTGTGTTATTATTATTCTTATGTTATTGTGACATAAGACAGCTGGGATAGGCTCCAGCAGGCCCACGACCCTAGTGAGGATAAGTGGTATAGAAAATGGATGGATAGGAAGTTCAATAAAAAAAACCCTGTAGTCTGGCGCTTGTCTCACCGAACAATTCCTGACACCTAGTGGCCATTATAGAATACTACATTCACAATTTGTATGCATCTTCTGAATGCCTTATATTTGTACTATAGTTCATGTCAACATTTCAATGCTAGAAAGTACTTCATCCAGGCAAAAAATGTGCAAACGCTACGCCATATTCAACCACAGAACATCAGAATTTATGAATGGATATATGTTTGAAAGGACGACCGGACTAATCAAGTTTTGTGTCAATCATGTTAAACTTTCAAGTTGTGTTCTTGAGCATTGTCTTGTCTTGTAGGTTCATATTTCAAGCCTCAGTCAAGCCTGCATGACATAACAAGGCAGAGAGGCCATAAAGTTGCTGCCAGTTCCTGCCAGCGGTCCGCGGAAACTTTGGCATAATCTTTGGCGTAAACCTTGGCCTAAACTTTGGCGTAAACCTTGGCATAAACTTTGGCGTAAACCTTGGCATAAACTTTAGCATAAACTTTGGCATAAACCTTGGCGTAAACTTTGGCGTAAACCTTGGCGTAAACTTTGGCGTAAACATTGGCATAAACCTTGGCGTAAACCTTGGCGTAAACTTTGGCGTAAACGTTGGCGTAAACCTTGGCGTAAACTTTGGCGTAAACATTGGCGTAAACTTTGGCGTAAACATTGGTGTAAACTTTGGCGTAAACATTGGCGTAAACTTTTGCATAAACTTTGGCGTAAACCTTGGCATAAACTTTAGCATAAAGTTTGGCGTAAACCTTGGCGTAAACTTTGGCGTAAACATTGGCATAAACATTGGCGTAAACTTTGGCATAAACATTGGCGTAAACTTTTGCATAAACTTTGGCGTAAACCTTGGCATAAACCTTGGCATAAACTTTGGCATAAACTTTGGCGTAAACCTTGGCGTAAACCTTGGTGTAAACCTTGGCGTAAACTTTGGCGTAAACTTTGGCGTAAACCTTGGCATTAAACTTTGGCGTAAACCTTGGCATTAAACTTTGGCATGAACTTTGGCATAAACTTTGGCATAAACTTTGGCATAAACACTATCCATTCACGCCGCACGAGCATGCGCATCGACCCTGGTCCTTGGTATTTGCATCCCGAGTGCCTGTGAAAGTTTATTTTGGAACGTGGAATTGATATGATCTCACAGCGTTGCATTCATTTTCCAGCACCAGACTAAAAACGTCCCCGTGTTTATTCGCGCATTGCATGTTAGCTGCACATGGACACGGTCCAGCATGCTAGCAATGTCGGAATGCCGCCGCTCTGCGAATGCGTCTTAACTTTAATGAGAGGCGCGCCTTCTAAATTGGCCTTTCATCATTTATGTGTGTGTTCCAGAGACAACGTTTGTGTTGTTGTTTTGCTAACCATGAGCGATGATGTGCAGGAGGCCGCTGTGTTGTTTGTGTGTCTTCGCCTCGGGCTCCTCTTGAACCTTGTTTTGCTAAGTTCCAGAACAGTGGGGCACATTCACTGGTTGAAGCAGGAACTTGTACAAGCGTAGTCGTACCTCACTTTCACTCCGTCATTGTTGACATGGACAGTAAATTGTAGTGTTTTGTGGTTGGGTGCAGCGGATTAGCCAAACAAATACACATTTTGGCCTAAAATAAACATTTTCAAGCATGAAAATGGCAAAATTAACTGAAATACAAATACAAAGAATTAAGAAGATGTAGTAGTATTGCACATTGGTCGCTAGGTGTCAGTAATTGTTCGGGGAGACAAGCACCAGAATGTCGCCAATTAAGCTAAAACTCAACTCTGAACCTCTGATGTCACTTCCTGTCCTCCGCACGTCCGGAACACATTAACGGCAAAATCCACAATCACATGTTTTTATTAGTTTATTAAATGGCTTATTTTCTCTGATTATATCCACATCATTTGGAAATAGGGGTGTAAATGTGACTATAGGGTTGTTACTTCCTGCCTAGAGGGCTCTAATAATGTAAAAACTGTATTGAAAAGGGCATGAACAGGTTGGCTATTTTGCTTATAAAGAAGGAATCCTTCTTTGTGGAAATTCTCTTGGTCAGGTCAGGAACCAATTACCCGCCATAAACGAGGGATTACTGTATGACTAATTGTTGTTATAAAAGTGATTCATAGTGGAAGATGTTGGATAATATTTCTTAAAAAAAAAAAGTTTAACGCTGCCAGGACAGATGTGGGTGTGGCTCTCCAATGACTTGACAATGTCATCAAAGACTTTGACAACAATGACTGGGATGTTAGCCTGATGACTTCAGCGAATGCTAATGCTAATCAGTTCCGCTAACGTGAGTGTTACTATGTCATTCCCAGCATGACAACATTTTTCCCTTTGAGTCTGCCTCGCTGAATGCGTCCAATCAGGTTTAAGATTAGATAACGAATGTGTGGATTTCCATAAATCCTGAATGCTAATCAGAGCTTTTCTATGATTTATGTCTTATTTTATTGACACTAAAAAGTGCTTATGACTTGGAGGGAAATTTCAAGCCTATGACTTGTCGACTCGACTTGTCTTGTTTCGAAGAAGATGAGATAAGATCAGGAATAGTAGCACCTGGCAGTGCATGTTGTCATAAATGTTTTTGGCTTCATATGTGGCGTTGGATTCCATGTTGGACTGATTTGCGGAAGAGAACCACAGAGAGGTTTTGCTGTCTGGAAGGATTTTACCATCCTCTAGTGTTAATCTTTGGAATTACAACTATTTAACTCGGGCACAGAATTGCTCAGAGATGTGATGGAAACCACTTGGCCTCAAATGTTGCAGTACGTTTGTGAAGTTTTAAGCTTTTTTTCCTTTTTTTTCAGGAAGGTTGGAGGTGACGTTCTTTCCCACCAGGGCTTGAACGCAAAAGAAACAAAACAAGGTATCTCACGGTTCAAGACACACTTGCATCAAAGGAAAAACACAACTAAGCTCATTCTTATGTCCGTTAATATTATTATTATTAATTATTATTCTTATTATGTACAGATGGCTGACGAGGAGGAAACGAGGGAAGTGCTCTTTCCGGACTGGGAGGGTCCAGACAAAACTGGACTGACCATTGAGCGGACAAGTGAAGGAGAGATCTTTGTCAAAGAAGTGAAAGGAGAGTCACCTGCTGCACGATCTGGGAAAGTGTATGAAGGTAGCGTCACGCGTCCTGTTTATTTTTAAATAAAATTCAGCAACAAATTTAAAAATGTGACTCAAAAATCAGGAAAAAGCCAAAAGAAACAAACAAATGAACTTTTCAATTGAATCCGCAGGGGACCAGATCGTGGGGGCCACTGTCTACTTTGACAACATGAGCTCGGAGGAAACGGCTGAGCTCCTGAAGACGCTGAACCGTCACAAGGTTGGACTGAAACTACAAAACAAAGGCGACAAATCACCTGGCTACTCGCCCCTGAGCACGCCCTGTCGTTCCCCGATGGGCACCTTGACTTGGGAGGGGAGAGTTGGAAGCGCCAGTCCAGACATCATTCTCGTAAGTTCTTCAAATGTGGTGATTTCTAAATGAACAAATTAGTTAATTTGTTGTAGTACAACCTTGGTTAGTGTCGTTAATTCTCTCCAGATGGTCTGACTCTAACTGAAACCAACGCTAACCCAATCGTTTTTTTCCCAAATGTGAATCAAATTCATCCGTTCCAGAAAGCCAAAAATATTAACACAAGACACGTTTTTTATATATTACACAGTTTGGACAAGACAATTAAAAATTTACATAAAAAAATATACTGCATTTGGCTGGCGACTAGTTCAGGGTGTACCCCGCCTCTTGCCCAAAGTCAGCTGGGATAGGCTCCAGCATACCCCTGCGACCCTCGTGAGAATATGCGGCATAGAAAATGGCTGGGTCAAAAAATATAAATAAATATAAATGATGAATGAATGAAACACTTAAGGTTACTTAAGGTTAAAATCTGAATTTTAACCCAAAATGGAGCCAAAGAAAGTTGCCAGCATTTGGGAATGAAGGTCACCGTAACATTAAATGTTTATTCATCCCCTCCATTCAACATTTATATGCGTTTACAGTTGTTTTATGGATGTAAAACTATAAATATAAGGCGTATAAATATAACCAACACAAACTACAGTTGTTCCTCGCTACATACGGCCTACTATTAGTCAACTGGCATTTTTTCTCTTTCAATAATAATAATCATAATCATAATTACTGTTGTGGCCACAGCCCATAACAAGTTATAACTCAACTCGGAATCACCAATGTCACTTCCTGTCCGCCATCCATTCTGCTCTCTGAAGGTGAATCGATAATGTCTCTGATCATATCGACTATATTGGATAATGCAAACGTATTTCATGTCTGCAGGGCTCTTAAAAAAACATTTAGAAGATCGCAAACATGTTTTCTATGTCATAACTACAAAAATATTCCATATATAAATAAGGAATCGGGATTACATTGCATACTGTATGCTAACCAAAGAATGCCATCAAAACTAGGCAAAATTGTGGCGTTAAGCTAACTAAAAAACACGCTAACCAGGTCGGCTACTAAGCAAGGTTCCACTGTACACTGTATATATGTGTACATAGGGCTGGGTATCATTAAGATTGGAATTTTTATGTCAGTATTCCAAAAAGTTCTAAAACTATATCCTGCACAAGATAACAACAAAAAAAAAAACACCTGACAATTGCATCATCATACGGTATGTGAAAGTCCTTCCTGGTTATTCCTTCAACTTCAAATGAATATTCCCTATGTCTTTCATTTTTGTCCAACCAGAGTGGGGATGATGAGGACTATAAAAGGATTTACACAAAGAAGATCAAACCAAGGCTGAAGTCCGAGGACCTGGCCGAGGGAGTGGATGTGCGCACGGAGCGGCACAGCAGCACGAGCAGCGACGGCAGCACAGTGACGACCATCACCCGCCGTATCACCACCTACACCGTGGACATGCCGAGTGGCATCAGCGAGCAGCTTGAGCTTTCGAGCCCAGAGTTCAAGGGCCAAAGGCAAGAATCAGGGGACGGCTCGCCTGGTTTAAGAATGTCCCAGGGCAGTCCTTCTGGCAATGTGGGAGCCGAGGGAGGAGTTTTTGATTTAGGCAACGTCTCTTATAAACTAAGGGGAAACGCAAACACTGGTAGTAGGCACGTTTCAATGGGAGGGATGGGAAGTAGTGATGTGTTCACAGACAGCGAAAGCAGAGCGTCTGTACCAGGAAAAGGAAAGCAGATTTTGGTGACATCCATAGACAGAAGACAAGGCGATGAGGGAACAAAGGTGAGGGTACCTGAAGTTACTGTCACTCACCCACATGCAGAGGAATCGGGCACCATTCATATGCCAACAGTCTCGCTGAGTGAAGGTCATACGGATGCTGAAAGTGACCTGAAAGGTCCTTCTGCGAACGCTCACTTCAGCATTCAATCAAAGGTTTCTGACAGCAAATACGTTAAAGGTCCCGATATGAACATTGAAGTCACAAAGGGGGATTTCACAGCACCTCAGATAAACGTAACATCATTTGGAGCCAAGAGGTCAACTTTTGATATAAAAAGTCCAGAAGTGGATATTAGGCAGACAGGCCCCCAAATGGCTGGCAAAGTGAATGTGTCGACATCCAAGATAGAAGGCAACATAAAAACACCTGATGTTGTCATCCGGAGTCCTGAGGTAAACACTGAAGCCCTAAAAGGACAAGGTCCAAAAGTCACAATGAATATTCCCAAAGCTGACATCTCAAGACCAAGCATCTCCACGCCGAATGTGGAATTAAATCTAAAAGGCCCTGAAGTCACAGGTGATGGAGCTGTGTCAGTACCAGCTATTGAGGGAGATATAACAGGGCCACAAATGGATATCAGAGGCCCAAAAGTTGACATCAAGGGGTCTCCAAGTGGGTTTGAATTACCCAAGGTGAGAATGCCAGAAATCAGCTTTAAAGGTCCAAAACTGGAGGGCCCCGAAGGGCCCGAGGTAGACATTGGAGGACTTCGTGTTGATATTGACAGTCAAGGAGGAAAGATCAAGGCACCTCAAATAAAAACCACTGGATCCATCATCACTGCGCCAACCGTGGACCTGCGAGGCCCTGAAATGAAAGCTGATGTGTCAGAAATTAATATCAAAGGTCCAAAGTTTGACACCAAGGGATTGACGACTAAAATCACAGGACCAAACATCTCCAAGCCTAATATGGACTTCGATCGGACAGGACCAATGGTCAGAAGCAGTGTCGATGTGTCACTACCAAATGTACAAGCAACTGAAATTGAACTGACAGGACCCAAAATTGACACAAAAGGGCCCAAGACAGGCATTGATATTGACGTTACGGGCCCAAAGGTTGAATTGCCAAAAGTTGATGTCAACCTCCCGAAAACTGACATTGACGCACCGAATGTTGACATCAAAATCAAGGAATCGACAATCAAGATCCCTGGACTATCAGGACCAACCGTCTCAATGGGGAATGCGGACATCAATCTGACAGGCCCAAAAGTCAAAAGTGATGGAGATGCATCGGTAGAAACTGTCAAAGTTGGTATAAAAACACCAGGAATTGATATCAAAGGTCCAAAAATGGACACCGAGGGGTCTAAAACTGCATTTTCTTTGCCAAAATTTGGCTTAAAAGGTCCAAGCATAGAAGGTTCTAATGTTAACATCAACCTTCCCAAAGCAAACATCGATGTGAAGGTCCCAGATGTTGATGTCAAGCTCCCACAAGGTGAAGGTCCGAACGTGGTAGGTCCTGACATTGATATGAACTTCCACAAGTCTAATGTTGATGTCAAGGTCCCTGGGGTTAAATTGAAAGCACAAGAAGTTGATGTTACTCTCCCCGAAGCAGATCTTGAAGTACCAGATGCTGACACTGGTGGTCTAAGTGGCAAAATCAAGGGAGCCAAATTCAAGATGCCAAAAATATCGGGGCAAAACATCTCCATACCCGATATCGACTTACATCTGCAAGGTCCCAAGGTCAAAGGCAATGTAGATGTGACTGTACCAAACATCGAAGGAGAAAAAGCATCAGGAATGGATTTCAAAGGTCCAAAAGTCAAGATCCCTGAAGTCGATGTGTCAGCGATTGAAGGAGATATTAAAGCTCCAGAAATTGGATTTAAAGGCTCCAAGGTTGACATTAAGGGGCCAAACACTGGATTTGGTTTACCAAAATTCAAAATGCCTAATTTAGGTGTTAAAGGTGCAAATGTGGAAGCTCCCGAAATGGATGTCAAACTACCCAAGGCTAATATTGACGTTACGGGTCCTGAGACTGAATTGCAAGCCGATTTGAGCATTAAATATCCAAAACCGGACATCAAAACACCTGATTTTGACAGTGATGGTCTAAGTGGCAAGATCAAAGGACCCACATTCAAGATACCAAATATATCAGGTCCAAATGTGCCTGGTGTTGACATACAAGTGAAAGGTCCCGAGGTCAAAGGTGATGTAGATGTGTCTGTACCAAATATCAGAGGAGGAATAAAAGCACCAGGAATGGATATCAAAGGAGTCAAGATCCCAGAAGTCGACATTCAAAGTCCTGAAGTGGATGTCAGTCTGTCTGCAGCAGATTTGGATATTAAAGGACCTGAGTTGGATGTCAAAGGACCAGATGTTGACATTGACAGTCCCAGTTGTAAGATCAAGGGACCCAAATTCAAGATGCCAAAAATAACAGGACCAAAAATCTCCATGCCTGATGTGAACCTAAACTTGAAAGGTCCCGGGATGAAAGGCGATGTCGATGTGTCACTACCAAATGTCGAGGGAGATATACAACCTCCAGAAATGAATATCAAAGGACCCAATGTTGATGTGAAAGGTCCCGCGATTGGATTACCAAAATTCAAAATGCCAGAATTTGGTTTGAAAGGTCCTAAAGTCGAGAGTCCTGACGTCGACATAAACCTTCCCGAGGCTAATATGGATGTCAATATCCCAAAAGTTGATTTGGACATCAACACACCAGACGTTGATGTTGATGTTGATGTTGGAAAGACCAAGGGGCTCAAATTCAAGATGCCAAAAATAACAGGACCAAAAATCTCCATGCCTGATGTGAACCTGGATTTGAAAGGTCCCGGGATGAAAGGCGATCTAGATGTGTCACTACCAAATGTTGAGGGAGATATACAACCTCCAGAAATGAATATCAAAGGACCCAATGTTGATGTGAAAGGTCCCACGATTGGATTACCAAAATTCAAAATGCCAGAATTTGGGATGAAAGGTCCTAAAGTGGAGAGTCCTGACGTCGACATAAACCTTGGCGAGGCTAATATGGATGTCAATATTCCAAAAGTTGATTTGGACATCAACACACCAGATGTTGATGTTGATGTTGATGTTGGAAAGACCAAGGGGCTCAAATTCAAGATGCCAAAAATAACAGGACCAAAAATCTCCATGCCTGATGTGAACCTGGATTTGAAAGGTCCCGGGATGAAAGGCGATCTAGATGTGTCACTACCAAATGTCAAGGGAGATATACAACCTCCAGAAATGAATATCAAAGGACCCAATGTTGATGTGAAAGGTCCTACAATTGGTTTTGGATTACCAAAATTCAAAATGCCAGAATTTGGAATGAAAGGTCCTAAAGGGGAGAGTCCTGACGTCGACATAAACATTGGCGAGGCTAATATGGATGTCAATATCCCAAAAGTTGATTTGGACATCAACACACCAGACGTTGATGTTGATGTTGACGTTGATGTTGGAAAGATCAAGGGGTCCAAATTCAAGATGCCAAAAATAACAGGACCAAAAATCTCCATGCCTGATGTGAACCTGGATTTGAAAGGTCCCGGGATGAAAGGCGATCTAGATGTGTCACTACCAAATGTCAAGGGAGATATACAACCTCCAGAAATGAATATCAAAGGACCCAATGTTGATGTGAAAGGTCCCACGATTGGATTACCAAAATTCAAATTGCCAGAATTTGGGATGAAAGGTCCTAAAGTCGAGAGTCCTGACGTCGACATAAACCTTCCTGAGGCTAATATGGATGTCAATATCCCAAAAGTTGATTTGGACATCAACACACCAGATGTTGATGTTGATGTTGGAAAGACCAAGGGGCTCAAATTCAAGATGCCAAAAATAACAGGACCAAAAATCTCCATGCCTGATGTGAACCTGGATTTGAAAGGTCCCGGGATGAAAGGCGATCTAGATGTGTCACTACCAAATGTCGAGGGAGATATACAACCTCCAGAAATGAATATCAAAGGACCCAATGTTGATGTGAAAGGTCCCACGATTGGATTACCAAAATTCAAAATGCCAGAATTTGGGATGAAAGGTCCTAAAGTGGAGAGTCCTGACGTCGACATAAACCTTGGCGAGGCTAATATGGATGTCAATATTCCAAAAGTTGATTTGGACATCAACACACCAGATGTTGATGTTGATGTTGATGTTGGAAAGACCAAGGGGCTCAAATTCAAGATGCCAAAAATAACAGGACCAAAAATCTCCATGCCTGATGTGAACCTGGACTTGAAAGGTCCCGGGATGAAAGGCGATCTAGATGTGTCACTACCAAATGTCAAGGGAGATATACAACCTCCAGAAATGAATATCAAAGGACCCAATGTTGATGTGAAAGGTCCTACAATTGGTTTTGGCTTACCAAAATTCAAAATGCCAGAATTTGGAATGAAAGGTCCTAAAGTCGAGAGTCCTGACGTCGACATAAACCTTCCCGAGGCTAATATGGATGTCAATATCCCAAAAGTTGATTTGGACATCAACACACCAGACGTTGATGTTGATGTTGATGTTGGAAAGATCAAGGGGTCCAAATTCAAGATGCCCAAAATAACAGGACCAAAAATCTCCATGCCTGATGTGAACCTGGATTTGAAAGGTCCTGGGATCAAAGGCGATGTCGATGTGTCACTACCAAATGTCAAGGGAGATATACAACCTCCAGAAATGAATATCAAAGGACCCAATGTTGATGTGAAAGGTCCTACAATGGGTTTTGGCTTACCAAAATTCAAAATGCCAGAATTTGGAATGAAAGGTCCTAAAGTCGAGAGTCCTGACGTCAACATAAACCTTCCCGAGGCTAATATGGATGTCAATATTCCAAAAGTTGATTTGGACATCAACACACCAGACGTTGATGTTGATGTTGGAAAGATCAAGGGGTCCAAATTCAAGATGCCCAAAATAACAGGACCAAAAATCTCCATGCCTGATGTGAACCTGGATTTGAAAGGTCCTGGGATCAAAGGCGATGTCGATGTGTCACTACCAAATGTCAAGGGAGATATACAACCTCCAGAAATGAATATCAAAGGACCCAATGTTGATGTGAAAGGTCCTACAATGGGTTTTGGCTTACCAAAATTCAAAATGCCAGAATTTGGAATGAAAGGTCCTAAAGTCGAGAGTCCTGACGTCAACATAAACCTTCCCGAGGCTAATATGGATGTCAATATTCCAAAAGTTGATTTGGACATCAACACACCAGACGTTGATGTTGATGTTGGAAAGATCAAGGGGTCCAAATTCAAGATGCCCAAAATAACAGGACCAAAAATCTCCATGCCTGATGTGAACCTGGATTTGAAAGGTCCCGGGATGAAAGGCGATCTAGATGTGTCACTACCAAATGTCAAGGGAGATATACAACCTCCAGAAATGAATATCAAAGGACCCAATGTTGATGTGAAAGGTCCTACAATGGGTTTTGGATTACCAAAATTCAAAATGCCAGAATTTGGAATGAAAGGTCCTAAAGTCGAGAGTCCTGACGTCAACATAAACCTTCCCGAGGCTAATATGGATGTCAATATCCCAAAAGTTGATTTGGACATCAACACACCAGATGTTGATGTTGATGTTGATGTTGGAAAGATCAAGGGGTCCAAATTCAAGATGCCAAAAATAACAGGACCAAAAATCTCCATGCCTGATGTGAACCTGGATTTGAAAGGTCCCGGGATGAAAGGCGATGTTGATGTGTCACTACCAAATGTCAAGGGAGATATACAACCTCCAGAAATGAATATCAAAGGACCCAATGTTGATGTGAAAGGTCCTACAATGGGTTTTGGATTACCAAAATTCAAAATGCCAGAATTTGGAATGAAAGGTCCTAAAGTCGAGAGTCCTGACGTCAACATAAACCTTCCCGAGGCTAATATGGATGTCAATATTCCAAAAGTTGATTTGGACATCAACACACCAGATGTTGATGTTGATGTTGATGTTGGAAAGATCAAGGGGTCCAAATTCAAGATGCCAAAAATAACAGGACCAAAAATCTCCATGCCTGATGTGAACCTGGATTTGAAAGGTCCCGGGATGAAAGGCGATCTAGATGTGTCACTACCAAATGTCAAGGGAGATATACAACCTCCAGAAATGAATATCAAAGGACCCAATGTTGATGTGAAAGGTCCTACAATTGGTTTTGGCTTACCAAAATTCAAAATGCCAGAATTTGTAATGAAAGGTCCGAAAGTGGAGAGTCCTGACGTCGACATAAACCTTCCCGAGGCTAATATGGATGTCAATATCCCAAAGGTTGATTTGGACATCAACGCACCAGATGTTGATGTTGATGTTGGAAAGATCAAGGGGTCCAAATTCAAGATGCCAAAAATAACAGGACCAAAAATCTCCATGCCTGATGTGGACTTACACCTGAAATCTCCCAAGATCAAAGGCAATGTAGATGTGTCCGTCCCAAAAGTTGAGGGAGATATAAAAGTTCCAGAAATTGATATCAAAGGTTCAAAACCTGACATGAAAGGTCCTACCATTGGTTTTGGATTACCAAAATTCAAAATGCCAGAATTTGGTTTGAAAGGTCCAACAGTCGAGGGTCCAGAAATGGACATAAACATCCCCAAGGCTAATGTTGATATGAAGGTCCCTGAAGTTGACATTCAGGGCCCAGAAGTTGACGTCAGTCTCCCAAAATGTGATTTGGACATCAAAGGCCCAAAATTGGACATTGACGCACCAGATGTAGACGTCGGTGGTCTAGGCGGCAAGATCAAGGGACCCAAATTCAAAATGCCCAAAATATCAGGACCAAAAATCTCCATGCCTGATGTGGACTTACAACTGAAAGGCCCCAAGGGCAAAGGCGATGTAGATGTGTCAGTCCCTAAGGTTGAGGGGGATATAAAAGCTCCAGAAATTGATATCAAAGTTTCAAAACCTGACATGAAAGGCTCTGGCTTTGGATTACCGAAATTCAAAATGCCAGAATTTGCTTTGAAAGGTCCAACAGTAGAGGGTCCAGAAATAAACCTCCCCAAGGCTGATATTGATGTCAAGGTCCCTGAGGTGGACATTCAGGGCCCAAAAGTTGACGTCGGTGATTTGGACATCAAAGGCCAAAAATTGGACATCGAAGTACCAGATGTTGACATTGACAGTCCCAACTGGAAGATCAAGGGATCTAAATTCAAGATGCCAAAACTCTCAGGACCAAGCCTGCCCAGTGTGGACTTCAACCTGAAAAGCCCAAAAGTCAAAGGTGATGTAGATGTGTCAGTACCAGGAATTGAAGGCAATGTTAAAGCCCCAGAAATTGAACTAAAAGGCCCGAAAGTTGATATTAAGGGGTCCAACACTGGATTTGATTTACCAAAATTCAAACTACCGAAATTTGGTTTGAAAGGTCCAAACGTGGAATGTCCTGACTTTGATGTTGATGTTAAGGGCCCTGATGTTGAATTGCAAGCGCCAGAGTTGGATGTTAATCTCCCAAAAGCAGATTTGGACATTAAAGGTCCAACAATGGACATTGAAGCACCAGATGTTGAGATTGATGGTCTAGGTGGAAAGATCAAAGGACCCAAATTCAAGATGCCAAAATTATCAGGACCAAACATCTCCATGCCTGATGTTGACCTACATCTGAAGGGTTCTAAGGTCAAAGGCGATGTAGATGTTTCAGTACCAACCATCGAGGGAGCGCCAGCAATGGGTATCACAGGTCCCAAAGCAGACGTGAAAGGTCCTTCGATTGGTTTTGGATTACCGAAATTCAAAATGCCAGAATTTGGTTTCAAAGGTCCGAAAGTGGAGGGTCCACACATTGACATAAACCCCCCTGAGGCAAATTTTGATGCCAAAGTCCCCGAGGTGGATGTCAGTCTTCCTAAAGCTGATGTGGACATCAAAGGCCTGAAGATGGACATCGAAGGACCAGACGTTGATGTTGAGAGTCCCAGTTGGAAGCTGAAGGGACCTAATTTCAAGATGCCAAAAGTCAAAATGCCAGGATTTGGCTTTAAAGGTCCAAAACTAGAATGCCCTGACGTTGACGTCAACCTTCCCAAACCTAACATTGATGTCAACATGCCAAAGGTTGACGTTGAAGGCCCTGAATTTGATGTCAGCCTTCCAAAAGCTGATATAGACATGAAGGGCCCTAAGGTGGACATCGAAGGACCAGATGTTGACGTTGATAGCCCCAGTTGGAAGTTCAAAGGGCCAAATTTCAAGATGCCAAAAGTCAAAATGCCAGAATTTGGCTTCAAGGGTCCTGACATTGATGTCAACGTTCCCAAGGCTAATATTGATGTCAACATGCCAGACATTGATGCCAGTCTTCCAAAAACCGATATAGACATGAAGGGCCCTAAGGTGGACATCGAAGGACCAGATGTTGATGTTGATAGCCCCAGTTGGAAGTTCAAAGGGCCGAATTTCAAGATGCCAAAAGTCAAAATGCCAGAATTTGGCTTCAAGGGTCCTGACATTGATGTCAACGTTCCCAAGGCTAATATTGATGTCAACATGCCAGACATTGATGCCAGTCTTCCAAAAACCGATATAGACATAAAGGGCCCTAAGGTGGACATCGAAGGACCAGATGTTGATGTTGATAGTCCCAGTTGGAAGCTGAGGGGACCTAATTTCAAGATGCCAAAAATTTCAGGCCCAAAAATCACCGTGCCCAGTCTGGACATCAATATGAAACGCCCAAAATTGAAAGGAGATGTAGATGTGTCAGTACCAAATATTGAGGGGAACATAAAAGCACCGGAAATTGACATGAAAGGACCAACCCTTGACATTAAGGGACCGAACGCTGCGTTTGAATTACCAAAAATCAAAATGCCAGAATTCAACCTAAAGAGTCCAAATCTAGAGGGCCCTGACATTGATGTGAACCTTACCAAGGCTAACCTTGATGTCAAGGTCCCTGATGTTAAATTGCAAGCTCCAGAAGTTGATATTGATCTCCCGAAAGCAGATTTGGACATTAAAGGCCCGGAATTGGACATTGCAGCACCAAATGTTGATGTTGATAGCCCCAGTTGGAAGTTCAAAGGACCTAATTTCAAGATGCCAAAACTATCAGGACCAAAAATCTCCATGCCTGATGTGGACTTCAATCTGAAAGGCCCCAAGGTCAAAGGCGATGTCGATGTGTCAATACCAAACATCGAGGGAGAAATAACAGCACCAGAAATGGATATCAAAGGTCCAAAAGCTGGCGTGAAAGGTCCGACGGTTGATTTTGGATTACCAAAATTCAAAATGCCAGAATTTGGTTTGAAAGGTCCAAAAGTGGAGGGTCCAAATGTCGACATCAAACTCCCCAAAGGTAGCCTTGATGTCAAGGTCCCTGATGTTAAACTGCAAGCACCAGAAGTTGATATTAATCTCCCGAAAACAGATTTGGACATTGAAGGCCCAGAATTGGACATTGAAGGACCAAATGTTGATGTTGATGGTCTAGGTGGCAAGATCAAGGGACCCAAATTCAAGATGCCAAAACTATCAGGACCAAAAATCTCCATGCCTGATGTGGACTTCAATCTGAAAGGCCCCAAGGTCAAAGGCGATGTTGATGTGTCAATACCAAACATCGAGGGAGAAATAACAGCACCAGAAATGGATATCAAAGGTCCAAAAGCTGGCGTGAAAGGTCCTACAGTTGATTTTGAATTACCAAAATTCAAAATGCCAGAATTTGGTTTGAAAGGTCCAAAAGTGGAGGGTCCAGATGTCAATATCAACCTCCCCAAGGCTAAAGTAGATGTCAATCTCCCAAAGACGAATTTGGACATCAAAGGCCCGGAGATTGACATTGAAGGACCAGATGTTGACATTGACAGTCCCAGTTGGAAGATCAAGGGACCAAAATTCAAGATGCCAAAACTATCAGGACCACACATCTCTATGCCCGATGTTGATTTCAATATTAAAGGCTCTAAACTCAAAGGTGATGTTGATGTGTCATCACCAAATATTGAGGGAAACATTAAAGGACCCGACGTGGACATAAGTGGTCCAAAAATGGACATAAAAGGGATTACAACTCCAGAAATTGACATTAAAAAACCGGATGTTGATATTCAGAGTCCAGGTGGCAAGATCAAGGGACTAAAATTCAAGATGCCAAAACTCTCTGGACCAAACATCTCCATGCCTGACGTGGATTTCAATTTGAAAGGCCACAAGATCAAAGGGGATGTAGACGTGTCAGTACCACATATCGAAGGAGATGCAAAAGCACCCGAAATTGATATAAAAGGTCCTAAAGTTGACATTAAGGGATCCAAGTCTGGGTTTGAATTACCAAAAATCAAAATGCCAGAATTTGGTTTTAAAGGTACCAAACCAGAGTGTCCCGATATTGACGTCAACCTTCCCAAAGCTAATATTGATGTCAACATCCCAGGGGTTGACATTGAAGGCCCCAAAGTTGATGTCAGTCTTCCAAAAGCTGATTTGGACATGAAGGGCCCTAAGGTGGACATTGGAGGACCAGATGTTGATGTTGATAGCCCCAGTTGGAAGTTCAAAGGACCTAATTTCAAGATGCCAAAAGTCAAAATGCCAGAATTTGGCTTCAAGGGTCCTGACATTGATGTCAACGTTCCCAAGGCTAATATTGATGTCAACATGCCAGACGTTGACGCCAGTCTTCCAAAAGCTGATATAAACATGAAGGGCCCTAACGTGGACATCGAAGGACCTGATGTTGATGTTGATAGTCCCAGTTGGAAGTTCAAAGGGCCGAATTTCAAGATGCCAAAAGTCAAAATGCCAGAATTTGGATTTAAGGGTCCAAATCTAGAATGCCCCGAAGTTGATGTCAACGTTCCCAAGGCTAACATTGATGTCAACATGCCAGACGTTGATGTCAGTCTTCCAAAAGCTGATATAAACATGAAGGGCCCTAAGGTGGACATCGAAGGACCAGATGTTGACGTTGATAGTCCCAGTTGGAAGTTCAAAGGACCTAATTTCAAGATGCCAAAAGTCAAAATGCCAGAATTTGGCTTCAAGGGTCCTGACATTGATGTCAACGTTCCCAAGGCTAACATTGATGTCAACATGCCAGACGTTGATGCCAGTCTTCCAAAAGCTGATATAGACATGAAGGGCCCTAACGTGGACATCGAAGGACCTGATGTTGATGTTGATAGCCCCAGTTGGAAGTTCAAAGGGCCGAATTTCAAGATGCCAAAAGTCAAAATGCCAGAATTTGGCTTTAAGGGTCCTGACATTGATGTCAACGTTCCCAAGGCTAATATTGATGTCAACATGCCAGACGTTGATGCCAGTCTTCCAAAAGCCGATATAGACATGAAGGGCCCTAAGGTGAACATCGAAGGACCAGATGTTGATGTTGATAGCCCCAGTTGGAAGTTCAAAGGGCCGAATTTCAAGATGCCAAAAGTCAAAATGCCAGAATTTGGCTTTAAGGGTCCTGACATTGATGTCGACGTTCCCAAGGCTAATATTGATGTCAACATGCCAGACGTTGATGCCAGTCTTCCAAAAGCTGATATAGACATGAAGGGCCCTAAGGTGAACATCGAAGGACCTGATGTTGATGTTGATAGTCCCAGTTGGAAGTTCAAAGGACCTAATTTCAAAATGCCAAAAGTCAAAATGCCAGAATTTGGCTTCGAGGGTCCTGACATTGATGTCAACGTTCCCAAGGCTAATATTGATGTCAACATCCCAGACGTTGATGCCAGTCTTCCAAAAGCTGATATAAACATGAAGGGTCCTAAGGTGGACATCGAAGGACCAGATGTTGATGTTGATAGCCCCAGTTGGAAGTTCAAAGGGCCGAATTTCAAGATGCCAAAAGTCAAAATGCCAGAATTTGGCTTCAAGGGTCCTGACATTGATGTCAACGTTCCCAAGGCTAATATTGATGTCAACATGCCAGACGTTGATGTCAGTCTTCCAAAAGCCGATATAAACGTGAAGGGCCCTAACGTGGACATCGAAGGACCAGATGTTGATGTTGATAGTCCCAGTTGGAAGCTCAAGGGACCTAATTTCAAGATGCCACAAATCTCAGGCCCAAACATCACCATGCCAAATCTGGACATCAAGATGAAACGCCCCAAACTGAAAGGGGATGTAGATGTGTCAGTACCAAATATCGAGGCAGATATACAAGTACCCGAAATTGATGCAAAAGGTGATCTTGATGTATCAGGACCAAGTATGAAGGGGGATATAAAAGCCCCAGAACTGAAACTCAAAGGCCCCACACTTGAAATCCAGGGATCCAAGAGTGGATTTGACTTACCAAAATTAAAAATGCCAGAATTTGGCTTCAAAGGTCCGAAGGTAAAAGCACCAGAAGTTGACGTAAGCCTCCCCACATCCAAGGGTAATATCGAAGGAAACATTCAATTGCCAAAAACAGAACTTGACATTTCAGATGTTGCCGTTGATGTTCCTGAAATCAGCACAAAGAAACCGAAATTCAAAATGCCAAAGTTTGGATTCAAGGGTCCAAAAAAGACTAAAATAGATTTAAAAGTACCAAGTGTCGATGTGAAAGGTCCAAAGTTGGAAGATCCTGATTTTGACATCAGCCTCCCCAAGGCAAATATTGATGTTGACATGGACAGTCCCACCGGTAAGATCAAGGGATCAAAATTCAAGATGCCAGATGTGGACTTCGGTCTGAAAGGCGCTAAACATACAGGTGATTTGGACTTGTCACTACCAAATATTGAGGGAGAAATGAAAGGACCCAAAATTAACGTCAAAGTCCCCGAGGGTGGCATCAAGGGACCTAATATGGGATTTGAATTGCCAAAATTCAAAATGCCACAATTTGGCATCAAAGGTCCACAAGCGCAGTGTCCTGACATTGACGTCAACCTTCCCAAAGCTAATATTGACGTCAATGTCCCCGGGGTTGACATGAAAGGGCCTCAAGTTGACGTCAGTCTCCCAAAAACTGATGTGGACATTAAATGCCCCAAGATGGACATTGAAGGACCGGATGTTGACATTGACAGTCCCAGTTGGAAGATCAAGGGGCCAAAATTGAAGATGCCAAAACTGCAAGGACCAAACATCTCCTTGCCTGATGTGGATTTCAGTGTAAAAGGCCCTAAACTCAAAGGTGATGTAGATGTGTCAGCGCCAAGTATTGAGGGAGACCTACAAGCACCTGATGTGGACATCAGCGGCCCAAATGTTGGCATAAAGGGTTCCACCTCTGGTTTTGGATTGCCCAAATTCAAAATGCCCGAATTTGGCATCAAAGGTCCAAAACTGGAGGGTGTAGAAGTTGATGTCAATCCCCCAACAGCTGATGTGGACATCAAATGCCCTGAGATGAATCTCCCAAAAGCTGATTTGGACATTGAAGGACCAGATGTTGACATTGACAGTCCCAGTTGGAAGATCAAGGGGCCAAAATTGAAGATGCCAAAACTGACAGGCCCAAACATCTCCTTGCCTGATGTTGATTTCAATGTGACGGGCCCGAAACTCAAAGGTGATCTAGATGTGTCAGCACCAAGTATTGAGGGAGACCTACAAGCACCTGATGTGGACATCAGCGGCCCAAATGTTGGCATAAAGGGTTCCACCTCCGGTTTTGGATTGCCAAAATTCAAATTGCCAGATTTTGGCTTCAAAGGTCCAAAACTGGAGGGCGCAGAAGTTGATGTCAGTCCCCCAACAGCTGATGTGGACATCAAATGCCCTGAGATGAGCATTGAAGGACCAGATGTTGACATTGACAGTCCCGGTTGGAAGATCAAGGGACCAAAACTCAAGATGCCCAAAGTCTCAGGACCAAACCTCTCCATGCCCAATGTTGATTTGAATATTAAAGGCCCAAAACTCAAAGGTGATGTGGATGTGTCAGTGCCAAATATAGAGGGAGACATAAACATATCTGATGTGGACATCAAAGGTCCAAAAGTTGACATTGAGGGACCGAAGGCTGGAATAGCATTTCCAAAAATCAAAATGCCTGGATTTGCCATCAAAGGTCCAAAAATGGAGGGTCCGGATGTTGACATAAACCTTCCCAACACTAATATTGATGTCAAGGCCCCAGAAATTGATGTGAATCTCCCAAAAGCTGATTTGGACATTGAAGGACCAGATGTTGACATCGACAGTCCCAGTTGGAAGATCAAGGGACCAAAATTCAAGATGCCAAAACTGACAGGCCCAAACATCTCTATGCCCGATGTTGATTTCAATGTGACGGGTCCGAAACTCAAAGGCGATGTAGATGTGTCAGCACCAAATATAGAGGGAGACATAAACGTCAGAGGCCCAAATGTTGACATAAAGGGTCCCACATCTGGTTTTGGATTGCCAAAAATGAAAATGCCAGAATTTGGCTTCAAAGGTCCAAAAGTGGAGAGTCCAGACACGGACATAAAACTCCCCAAAGCTAATATTCATGTGAAGGCCCCAGAAGTTGATGTCAATCTCCCAAAAGCTGATTTGGACATTAAATGCCCCGAGATGAGCATTGAAGGACCAGATGTTGACACTGACAGTCCCAGTTGGAAGATTAAAGGACCAAAAATCAAGATGCCAAAACTGACAGGACCAAATATCACCATGTCTGATGTGGATTTGAATATAAAAGGCCCTAATCTAAAAGGTGATGTCGATGTATCAGCACCAAGTATTGAGGGAGCCATACAAGCACCTGACGTGGACATCAAAGGTCCACAAGTCGACATCGAGGGACCCAAGACTGGAATAGGATTTCCAAAAATCAAAATGCCTGAATTTGGCTTTAAAGGTCCAAAAGTGGAAGGTCCGAGCATTCCAAAGGGCAATATTGACATCAAGGTTCCGGAGCTTGACATTGAAGGCCCTCAAATTGACGTTGGGCTACCAACAGCCGATTTGGACTCCGAGCTGAACATCCGAGGACCAGATGTTGACATTGGCGGTCCGAGTGGTAAGATCAAGGGATCTAAATTAAAGATGCCAAAACTCCCCGGAGCAAAGATCTCCATGCCAAATGTTGATGTCCATGTGAAAAGTCCCGACCTTAAAGGTAATGTAGACGTGTCAGAACCAAGTTTTGATGGAAAAATAAAAACAGCAGGATTGGATGTCAAAGGTCCAAAAGTTGCCACAAAGGGTCCCAAGGGTGCCTTTGAAGGCCCCAGCATTAAAGGAGAAGTGGATGTCTCATACCCTGATGTGGATGTCAACATAAAGGGGAAAAAGGGTAAATTTAAACTTCCTAAAGTCACAGGAAAGGGAAAGAAATCCGATTTTGACACAGAAACACCAACAATCGATGTCGATGTAGACACACCCAAAACGAACGTTCAAAGAACAAAAGTGAAGAAGCCTCTTTTTGGTAAGCTACATTTTCCTGATGTGGAATTTGATATCAAATCCCCCAAAGTGAAAGGTGATGGATCTTTATCTGAGGATCTGAAATCCCCCGATATCGGCTTCCAGGGTTCTGTTAGCAACAGTCAGGATATTACCCTTGAAGGCTCAGATGTGAGATTAAAGACACCCCAAATCCGACTTCCAAGCAGCACAATCGGGGGCCTTCGATATCCCGAAGGTACAGTCACATTTCCTAAGCTCAAGTTACCAAGGTTCGGTTTTAGTTTGCCCCAGTTTGAGGACCAGGCAGGCGATGGAAAAGGATCACTGAACATTGCAGCTCGTGGAGGGCTTCACGGTTCGCAGGATATTGCCGTTTCTAGTCCAGAAATAAGGTCGGGTGAAGGAAAGATGAAGGTTAAGATACCAAATTTCTTTGGAAAATCAAAAGCAAAAGGCAGGAGCGCAGGGGACCTTCGAGGTCCAGAGGTAGAACTGAGTTCAGGTGGAAAAGGCAAGGTCTCGAAAGATTTCAGTCTCCATAGCGGAGAGGGAAAATTACATTTAGAGGGAGACGCTGGACTCAGTGTTTCGCCCAAAAGTAAGTCAGCGTCACTGGATCTTTTCAAGAAGTCGAGGCATCGTTCGTCCTCTGATGAGGGTGGGCTTACAGTTGCTTCCCCTTCGGGACACCTCGAAGCGGAGGACGCTGGTATTTCACTCGACCTCAAGGGACCAAAAGTGGAAGGAAAGAAAGGCAAGTTGAAATTTGGCACGTTTGGAGGTTTTGGTTCAAAGTCGAAGGGCTCGTACGAAGTGACGTACGGCGAGGCCGGTGCGGCGGCGGCAGAGGGGAGCGCAGGTGTGTCGTTGACCACCCCAAAATCGAGATTGTCATCGTCGTCGTCGTCCAGCAGTGACATTGGGTCAAGGGGTGCTTTCAAATTACCCAAAATTGAACTCTCTGTATCGCCAAAGAATGAATAATTAGTTGATGACTTAAATTCACTGATCTGAAAACGGTTCTCTCAGTACAGGAAATAAGTCCAAGGCCGAGAAAACACAAATCCATCTCATAAGTAATACGGACAAAGCAGAGAGTTTAAGCCCCATCAGACTGTAAATAAGATCGAAATGTATTGTAATAAATATTGTTTTTTTTTTTTGTACATAGTCAAGATTTATTGAGCATACGCCACCAAATTTTCCACTAATGACTTTGCTTCTGCTATTGCTATTTTGTCCTGTTTCATTCAATTAAAAAAATGTCGATGAACGGTTGTGGTATAATTCTGGTCAGAGTAGTTATTTGAAGGAAAGTGTTGTTTCTACAGCAGTTATAGACAGTTTTACTTCAACGCTTTGATTTTGTTTAACCAGCGCGGAAATACTTCTGCATCCTAAACGGGGGCCTGTATAACAACATATTGTATTCTTTTCAGTGTGATGATGTTTCATAGAGCATAAATGCAGTCACCGTGTTTAGAAACTGTCATGTATTTTCCTGCACATTTTTGTCACCCTTCAAAGATTTAGCCACATTTGGATGTTACTTTCAGTCGAATCTCTTTTATTGTACCTTCTCTTTTCACAATAAAATGCAATTAAATGTCATTGTTGGTGTTTGTAAATTGATCAGACGTGAGATCAGATTTGTTTTTCTCCATTTTTTGTGTGCATTCTGTCAGATAAAAACAATTAAATTGTATAGAAAGTTCGATGAGTGTTTCTTCTGATGTTTTTTGGGGGAATTTCATCACAATTCTGGGGTGCAGCTTTGAGCCAGTGGTCTGTGACCAAAGGGTTGCAAATTCCTCGTGTTGTACCAAACAATGTAAACAATGTAAATGTAATATGGAGCCGAGTAGAACTGCAAATATCACTAAGAGGTTGTGATGAATGTTAAAGTGAGCTTATAATCGTTTAGTGCTGTCTTCAACTCTGGATTTTCCTATTTGATTATAATTCGTTAGACTCTGTCTGTGGTTGACAAATCGTTCAACATTGTCGTCGTTTTTTTGGATGTGCCGATAAAGTCAGAATGTGACTGGGAGACGTGTAGCGTCCACGGCTGTCCACCTGTATCAGGAAAAACTAATGATTATTGTTACGTAGAACTACTTCCTTGTTTAAATATACACATTTCACCATTTACTTGCAATTCCTATTAAGATGGCTGCACAGTGGAGCAGTGGTTAAGATGTTGGCCACATGGGAAGACCCGGGTTTGATTCCCGAGTTTGCATGTTCTCCCTGTGCGTGGGTTTATATCCGTGTTGAGTCATCGATACTGCTATACTACAAGCTTTACACAGACTACTGTAAAGTATATGTATCCATGTTGAGTCATCGATACTGCTATACTACAAGCTTTACACAGACTACTGCAAAGTATATGTATCGGTGTTGAGTTATCGATACTGCTATACTACAAGCAGACTACTGTAAAGTGTATCCGTGTTGAGTCATCGATACTGCTATACTACAAGCTTTACACAGACTACTGTAAAGTATATGTATCCATGTTGAGTCATCGATACTGCTATACTACAAGCAGAGTACTGTAAAGTATGTCCGTGTTGAGTCATCGATACTGCTATACTATAAGCTTTACACAGACTACTGTAAAGTATATGTATCCATGTTGAGTCATCGATACTGCTATACTACAAGCTTTACACAGAGTATTGTAAAGTATGTCCGTGTTGAGTCATCGATACTGCTATACTACAAGCTTTACACAGACTACTGTAAAGTATATGTATCGGTGTTGAGTCATCGATACTGCTATACTATAAGCTTTACACAGACTACTGTAAAGTATATGTATCCATGTTGAGTCATCGATACTGCTATACTACAAGCTTTACACAGAGTACTGTAAAGTATATCCGTGTTGAGTCATCAATACTGCTATACTACAAGCTTTACACAGACTACTGTAAAGTATATGTATCCATGTTGAGTCATCGATACTGCTATACTACAAGCTTTACACAGACTACTGTAAAGTGTATCCGTGTTGAGTCATCGATACTGCTATACTACAAGCTTTACACAGACTACTGCAAAGTATATGTATCGGTGTTGAGTCATCGATACTGCTATACTACAAGCTTTACACAGAGTACTGTAAAGTATATCCGTGTTTCACGTCTGCAGTGTTGTCCCCTTGACTAGAGAAACAGTTTTATGTTTTGACTTTTCTGAGCTAACTGCAAAGTGGACATCCACACAAAGACCCTGATGGTTGTGCCACAAATACAGGATGAGGTCTTTGCATGTTTGCAGCGTGCAGGAAGGCAATTGTTGATGCAGTACAGAGGAAGGAACGGCTTCCTTTGAAAGAGGAAAGTGCCCCCCTTTCCTTTTGGGAGAGGCAAACATTTGTGGTGAAAGAGACACAGGAGACAAAAAGAGCTGCGAGTCTACTGCTACTAAAAGTTGGCGTCACGTTCAAGCTCCGTTTTCAGGTAAGACAAAATTATTCTTTGGATCTTTTCTAACATCTTGGACCATTTGGCGTTAGCGCTGGGAGAAGCGTTGCCTTTCACACATTCCGATTGCATGCGGCTTCTGTAGTCTATGGCTTTTATCATCAATATTACTGTACTGTGTGTGTGTGGACACTCTTGATTATTTTAGCCAGCTTCCAACCAGCAGGCAGCATACTGCGTATGTGCATACTATGCTGTCCCGAGGGAGCAAAGTGTTCGATGCTAATGGCTTGTAGCCCACCAGTGCAACATCTGACATCATATGTGTCACGCCGAGTGTTGCCAGATGGTGTCCTTGACTCCTGCACGCATGCTGCATCAACGAGGTGACCCGATGTGACGACTGGCTTCCATACATGAGCTCGTATCTCATTCTAATAGATGCTTGTTGTCATTTAATATTGAGACAAATGTCCACCCCCCCCCCCCCCCCCCTCCCAGAATGTTCTCATTTGTTTAATCATAACATTTTAACCACAAAGTAGCTCGCTAATGGCGCTCGGCAGATTTAGTGCCTCGTTCTTGTCAGCGTTTACGCCGCCGATTGCAGACAAACCGCAGGAAAAGCTGCTGACAAAGTTTTTTTTAGTGCAAATGCAAAATAGTTAATAAAGCCGGGCAGTGGAATTAATTGGCGCAGTAAAACCAAATTCATTATCTGTTAATGGCAGCAATTAAATTATTTTTGGGAGCCTCGTATAATCCTCGGTGTCTGTTTGCGTGCCATTAATTGCACTTAATGAGCACTGCGTGAAATAGCGCACAACTGTAATAAAAAGTTACTCCAGCCGTGTTTTATTGGCTTAGTGTATGCGAGCTGAGGCTTTGTTGTTAAGCAGTCAATGTCGGAAGGTGAAGGTGTAAGGTGAGCTCCACTCGAGTAGCAAAACAACAACAACAAAAAACCCCTGCAGGGTTTAACCGTACTTGGACACACACACATTTCAACCCTTTCAATTATCAGGATTCAGTTGGGAACAGATTCCGCATGCTGGCCCCCTTTGGGCTCCAAAGTACCACAACAGGACTGTCCATAAAATAAATGTGGTGAGCAGACATTAATAATGTATGCTGGCCTTCTGACTGTATGGAAGAAAAGGCTTGTTTCACCACAAGCGCAAACACGTGGGTATCAGCAAAGAACACGGAGTCCATTGTGTCATCCGGGTCGGTTGAATGTTTATGGAATCGTGCTACCCAAGGTTCCACGGTTCTGCTATGGCGTTATGTTAGCGTTGTGAACGATAAAAGCCATGAGACCAGATGTTCGCTTTGACAAGCGAGGGATGAGGTGGTACCGGAAGAAGCCTCCCATGGCGGTAAGAACCGGTCATAGATCCTGAGACGAGTGGATTGTCCAGACTGGGTCGGTTTCTTAAACAAGGCCAGAGTCTGGGCGGAAGGACTGTCCCGCATTCACCATAGCTTTTCGTGATGATGTAAGTGCGATGTGCGTGATCATATTTTAGGTATTGTGTAAACCCGAGACAGGAACAACATCAAATTAAAAGCACCATCCACCAGTACCAGCCTGGACTTTGTTGTGCAGAGACAGGATTATACGTTAATTTACTTGAGGTTATGCATAAATCTAACAAAGAAATATTAACTTTAGCACTCAATAGCATTGCCAAATATTACCTTTATGCGTTCCCACGTAGTATCAGCATTTGGGATCACACATTAGGTGAAAAACGGGTAAAAAATACAGCATAGTCGTCTATCTGTGCCGTGTGGGACAAGGTTAGATGGACCGTAGAACAAAGTGGGACCAATCACCGCTTGCAACAAACAACATATGCAAAACTGTGGGATTCCTACCTGTATATTGTTTTTGGAATAAAATTATTGCCCCTATTTACAAAATTGGTACATAAAATTTGACAGTTATTTTTTTAAATCATTATAATGATTTAAAAAAATAACTGTCAAATTTGATTAAATGTATTAAATTTTTATTTAATTTTATTTAAATTTATTAAAATTAATTAAATAAAAAATAAAATTAAAAGTTTGGGCTGTTGGGGACCCCTGAAAAAATTGTAAATTTTCAACATGAACTGAAAAACATGTAAACCGGGGCGGACTTAGGAATCGCTATGATTTATGTGATGTTAACGAGCTTTATACTTTTCCGCTTTTTTGCCATTTGAAGCTTATCCCAGCATGAATATTTACTGTTTATACAGTCAGGGTGCATTGTCTGAGGCCAGAGGACACATTGCATTTCAAGCACGTTATTCGCAACCAGGAAGTCGACGCAATTTGCAGACTGTGAACAGAATATGTTTTCCTGATGAGATCAATGTTTATGTAATTACCCCGATTAAAATACCTGGGCTTAAGCCGATGCCGGCGGACACGGGAGTTGCTTACAAATAACCTTCCCGCTGACGCAGCCCACATGCTCTTCCCAATGTGCAGTGGGAGGCGGCGGAGGCGGAAGAGAGCTTTCACGCGGCCGAATCGAAGCGCTTTCGAGTGCAAGGTCGCCCTTTTATCTCTGCCAGCGGAGACAGTTTGTATGCTTTACGGCAAAAAGACAGTGTTCTCATTTTCAACGGCTTTGTCAAGTAAGCTGCCTGTGCTTTACACCGCACTGCGGGATCGACACCAGCATGTTCTTAGCAAGGCATTAGGAGCTGAAAAGGTGCAATTACTCACATTGGCAGGAAGATACCATCCTTGCTGCTGGATTCGGAAGAACTGAAGTTCTCTCAAAAGTCAAACCCACTCCAAATTGTTCTGGTTTGAATCAAAAGAAAACATGGAAAATAAGAGGAAGTGAATTTTTTGTTAAAAAATAAAACCTTTAAAAACTGTACAAGCAAGTATGATGGAAGTTAGCAAATAAAAAATAAATCAATGCAGTCACCCCAAGTGAATAAGAGTAGAACTCAATGTTAATAAATGGAATATTTTCATAGAAACTTTAAAAATATGTTGTTTTATTACCATTATTAGAGAGCTATAGACATGAAATAACACCCCTATAATAACGTTTCCACTCCTAGTATTCTGTGTTTGCAACACATTGCTACAGGATCACTGCAGGGACACAAGAGAAAAAAGTAATGGGTCATAAACCACCCACCAAATGATGATCATTGATGAATGAATCATTTTGGAAAAAAATTGCGATGAGTGAGGAAGCCATTTTTCCAATTTTTTTGCTGACATTTTAAAGTAACATTACAGAAATCACAGTGTTAAAACTAACATTCAAAATATAAAAGTGGATGCATTTCCATCCATCATTTTGGAGCCCATTGCTTCGCCAACCCCAGCTGTCCTTATATATTATGCCCATATTTTCCAGCTGCTCAAAAATATGATATGGGTCTCACAGGAATACATGTTCAAATGTGTCTTTCATGGCTCTCCTGGCAAAAAAAAAGGTTTCTAACTTTTGAAGTAAAGCAAAGTAAAACTGCTCATCCTAAAATGTGCTCATAAAAGCTTCTGTGGACATCATATTTCATATTTATCATATTTACGTTAGCATCTGTAGCTCCTGTATGGCAGCTCCACTTCTGCATGGCCAACAGTGGTTCCCTTCTGTGGATGACAAAACCAAAGCAAAGCTGAAGTGAGACGTTTGACATTTTGGTTTGACTTTTGAAGCCAGGAAGTGCAAATGATAGCATTTTGTTATACTTGCCTTGCCAATATACAGTATATATACACTTGGAGCCAGGAGTGTATTTTCATGAATACTCATGACTACGCCATGGTCCCTTTGGAGTACACCAGTGCATTTTGATCGCGGGGTCTACGTATTCCTGAAGCTTTGACAAGCAGCTCGCTGACCTTGAGGTTTCATCAGTATGTGGTTTCTCACCAGGGGCCGTCCAAGAAGGTGATTGAAAGGGAATGTGGGGTTTTTTTCTGCATGGTTACCTACACTGAGACGTCACGTCACGCCACCCCCGCCCCCCCCACCCTCACGGGACCGCTTGATGAGAGAGTCGCAGCAGACGTGCAGAGATGCATGCCTGATGGAGACACATAGCGTCTGCTTTTAACGTGGTCATGTGATTGGATGTAAACACGCTGGAGACACGCCACATTCATGCGTCGCGTAGAAATACACACGGCGGCTACATCGTTATGGTGCAGCCGTGCACTATTCATGATATCTGTTCTAGAGCTGATTTTTGATTGACACTTCAGTTGTACTCCACGTGGGACTGACAGTGACAATGTTGTAGTTTTCTCATTATTCAAAATGTGATTGTTAAAAACGCCTCCTACCTCTCAGTATGCAAATTACAACCACATAAATAAAATACGCTAACTAGCTAGCGGCTATGGTTAGCAAGTCCACTGCTTACACGTCTCCTCTGGTTATTCCGTGTGCTCATTCATCACCCCCGATGAATGGTGGGTAACTCTGATGTACTCCTCAGGTACGCTGCACAGTCCGTCGGGACAACTGGTGTTGAACGCAGTCCCCATGTTGACAGTGACAGCCTCTGACACGAGCGTCTGATTGGTCGATCAGAGCAAAACTGTTCAATAAGCCCAGATCTCCCAACAATGGCTGACTGATTAGGAGGAAACTGAAATCTTGGAGTGGATATATTTGGCGTTGTCTGAAACTGATCATCGAGACGTTTTTATGCTCGTTACATTTGGCTGAGCCCCAGCTTTGCAAGGACCGCCGGTCCCCGGTGGGAATTAGAGGAGAGTTACAAGCGTTAGTGTAAGTCAGGCGTGATTTCCTGGAAGACAGTACAGCATTGGTATACCAGTACTGGTATGGCATCCGTGGCGTTGGACTATCCTGCACTGTATCTGCCAGGATGGTGTAGTGGTAGTACCGGAATCACTTATTCTTATCGTCACTCCTCATCGATGTCCTTCTTCTTGGTGAGGATGGCCGTTCTTTGAGCTGAGAGTAACAAGAAATGCAGCAAAAGCTAAAGAAAAAGCAAAAGTTGTACACAATAATTTTGTTTTTTCTTGCATAATGCTACCTGCCCTCCGAATTCACTGCAACGTTTGAGACAAACTAGATCTTGTATTGGAACCCAACAAGGTGAGCGGGCATATGTGCTAAATATTACAATATACTTCATATGTACGCAGCTCTACAAATACTTCTTTACGTGTAGAGTTGATTTGTTGAAGTGTGAAGAAGGACAAATTTAAAAAAAAAAATCTATTTCCAAGTTTCTGGTCTACAAAATGGGAAACCTCCCAGACCCTCATGGGTTGTCACGGCAGGTCCCAAAAATGGCAGAAAATGCCACTTCACTGAGGCCTTTTGTTGAAACCAGAGTGGTAAGAAGGGGGGGGGGGGACCGGAAACAATTCTTTTTTTAAAATCTGCTTCCACAGCACTTTTCTGGTGAGGGAGGTGAAGTAAACCTCCCACACTCAATTGGGTGGGGGTCATGGCAGGTCCCCAAAATGGCAGAAAATGCCACTTCACCATGCATTAACTTTTGTATTTTTTTACATTTTTTAACATATTGCGTCCACGGCACCTTTTTGAACCGGGAAGGGGGGGGGGTAACTTCCCACTCTCTTGTTGGGTACAAAATGGCGCTTTAATAAACTGTCAACAAAAGGCGTAGTATTGTAGTAGTATTGTAGTAGTATTAAAATGAACATACTGTATTGAGGTGTGACCTCATCACCCAGGCTCCATGACACCCTGCCTCCCTCGCGGTGCAGCTGACAGCCCTGTTATCACGTGCACACGCACACACGTGCACACGCACACACACACACACACACACACACACACACACACACAGAGAAATAACAGAGTCAGAGGCGACTGGGTCGGTCTGGGGACTTTCTCCCATTCTATCCCAACAGTATATTTTTCCGTCTCCTTGTGTGTGCACAGGATAGACGAGCAGAGAGAAAGGGGGAGGTGGGGGGAGCACGGGAGGCAAAGGGGAGGGAGTGAGGATCATGCATGTGCATTAACTCCAGCGGCGCAGCAGCAGCAGCAGCACGGGAGGCAGGAGAGGGAGGAAGGCAGAGGAGGAGAGTTGGAGGGAGGCTGCCTGCCGTAGGAACAAAAGCTGCAGAGGATCTCCATCGCCACTAAAAGAACAACAGAGGTGGAACAGAGGAAGGAGGTGGGGGGCGGTCATGATTGTAGTCAGACAATAACGCAGGAGAAGAAGCATCCTGTTGTCATCGAGGACTGAAACCAAGGTCTTGTCTGCTTTCCATGTTTTTGGGCACCCTCGTCTCCAAAGCCACGGGACGATGTCCGTATCGGGGAAGAAGGAATTTGACATGAAGCAGATCCTGAGGCTCCGCTGGCGATGGTTCAGCCACTCATCCCAAGGTTCAACCGGAAGCGGCGGCGGCGGCGGCGGCGGGGTGGGAGGTTACATCCAGCAGGATGACCACAGAGGGACCCCGGTCCAGGGACGGCTCAAGAGCCACTCGCGAGAAAGAGGACTAAGGAAGTCGAGCAGCCCGGCCCACAGCATCCTGGCACCCACGCCTGTCTGTGTCAGAGCGGGTCAGCAGTCATGGCAGCAGCAGCACACCGTGCCGGGCCTGCAGGTCAACGAGGACACCTCCAAGAACGCCTCCTCGCCCGCCACGGCCAGGAAGGAGGACGCCAACACGGGCAAGGAGGACGTGAAGAGCGGCACGGAGGAAACTGCAGAGGCCGAGGCCAGAGAGAGGTACGAGTGTTGACCATGTGGTACTTCGGGCACCTCCGTGCACTCGTTGCTCACAATATTAGGTACACCTGAGCTTTCAGGTCTCCTCAGCTCACATGATCTTTATTATTGTAGTTGCCTAGGCTGTATAAGTACATATTACTAGTAGTGATATTTACCAAAATAGTACAACTGCAAGCACAATAATAAACACAAAGGCTGCAGTCGCTAAGCTGGGAAAGTGGTTTTCCAAGTTCAGGGATGAAAAAAATCCAGAAATGGAGACTAGTTTTTGGAGAGAGGCCAGCTGACTTTGTGAAGTGCCCTCAAGTAAGACAGCCTCCTCATTCTGACATCTCGCCAGAAAGTAGTTCTCTCTCTAAAATGTATGAACCAATATCGTCTACAACGTCTTTCTGGGAGTGTTTGGATTTTTCTTCATTTTTATTTTGTTGACTTTTGACAGTATTGATATAATAACATGGCCAAATATTGCACATGACCTCCCTGACTAGAAGGTGACTGCTAGCTATAAGTCACCTTGACTTACGTATATAAAACCTTGTGACCGTCCACCACGTTACCGTTCGATAAAACTGTCCACTGACCGTCCACACTTCTGTTCAATTGTGGCGTGAGGTCTAAAAAAAGCAAAAACTGGAGTCTCTAATCACGGTCACTAGCATTAACAGCTGCGGCTGTAGGCAACCTCTTGATATTGTTTTTTTTCACTAAACTCCACAGGGTGGCAGTAACTGCATTTGAGGTACCACATGTGCTTTAATTTGCTGCTGACTCAGCCGTTGAGCAATGTATTCATTCGTGGGGGTGTCGCCAGACAGGAAACAGGGTCTTCTGGGCAGGAATGGAACTGGATCCATATATTGCTCCGTGCATGCGTATCGGTTTTCCTCAACTCCCGCCTCCGAGGTGTGTTTGTTCCATAGAACAACAGCATGAACAGAGTGAGCCCTTTTGTCACTCATACAGTGTCTTTGTCTGGGTGGGTGGAGGCGGGGCTGCTAGCATACACAAAGAGGAGTGCAAAAGAGTGTAACTATTCACATTTAAAGTAGATTGCACTATATTGTCATATATTTATTCATATATTTTTGCAATTGTACTTTTCTTAAAAGTTGAAAATCTCATCTCGTTTTGTTCTCGTATCGTCTCATCTTGTGACACCCGGATATTTTACAACATTGGTTCTGGGACTGTTGCCTTATGGGATATATTTGTTAATAAGTATGTGGTCAAATAATTTTAGCTTTCGCTTTCTCATGCACCCCAAATCATCCATACATCCATTTTCTATACCGCTTATCATTATCACAGTAAAAACGGCAAACTTGTTGTATAATTATAATTATAATGTATAATAATAAATCAAAATGGCAGCTTCACTACTTCCAGTTAACATCTAATATAGTGACTGGTGAGTGGACGTATTAGCTTATATTAGCTTATATTAGCTTATATTAGCTTATATTAGCATACTTTAACGTATGTTTCAGTTCAAATGTAAAGACTAAGACAAGACGGCCAACCTCAGGTCTCGACTCGGACCAACCAATAAAATGGAAGCACTCCGTGGACATAGCGCCACAACGACATCTTCCAATTAGCTTTAGCGGCGACCCAGGCTTTGTGGCGAAGAGGCTGCGGCATCACTCAACATCCTCAACAGCGCCAGGCCCTTTTAGACAGAAAGCCGCGTTATCACATGATTTACTCGGAGCGCCATTAAAGCCGCTTTACAAGGCAAAACGCCATCACAGCAAGTGGCTGCTGCTCGCCGTCTGATTTATCTTCAGGAAAAGTGTTTTGCAAATCCCGATGCCAGACACTCGTATAAGTCTTGTTTTGATTAGATATGACGCCGTGTGCTTGGTAACCGAACATGTCAGTGATGCGTGTGAGTGCATGAAAGTTAAAAGAAGGATGAAACGACCTTTAATCTTCCACGTTGGGATGGACCGCTCCCATGTTTGATTGCTCCACGCACCTGCCGAGGAATCCATGAGCCAAACGCACTCCGACGCTTTGCATCAACTGGACACGTACTTCCTGTAAAATGATATGTTATTCATAGTTGCACGGTTCGGGAATTATTCCGAATTTCCATTCACTTTTGGAAAGAGCTGAACATTCTGCTCTTCATAATTGGCAGATATCCATATTTGGTGGGGGGTCCCAACGTGTGAAGAGAGCATGCATAAAAGATGTGCTCGCTGCCTCTCGGGGGGGATCAGCAGTTCATGTTGGTCATGTAAAATCCAGCAGCGCCATCATATTTGACAATGATGCTGAAATATTAAAAGGGTTGTGCTCCGCGGGATCATAAAACCTGCCCTTGGCCCGACTGCACTGCCTTTTAGTAACACGCATTTACCCACTTTACAACCACGCAAAGTAATCCGACGTATAAAATCAATTTAACGAGATCGCCTTGCTTGGCACGCATTAAACTGATAAAGCTCATAAATGCAGTTTTTGCACGATTATGAGTTCAATGTAAAGCAAAGACCTCTGCCAAGGCCAAACTAACATACTTCCTTGGTGCAGGATACGAGGTCAGCACTGCTGGAAGAAATCGTTTACCTGCTGTAGGTGAGGTTCATGGCTGCTGAGGCACAGGCTGACTCCTTTGGAGCTTCTTTTAAAGTCATTACAGGTTGCTCGTTAGTTGCTTTGTTCAGCTCATCCAGCCAATCCTGAGCTAGTAGCGACACAAAGGCTATCCACAGGGAAACGTTTCCAGGTCAAAACTGCAAAATATTTTATGGTTTCAGACTTTCGTCCCCACCAAAACTTCATTTTTGGAAAACTTCCAGACTGGGAATATCTGAAACCGTATGAACGCTAATTGGAGACAATGGTGGCTCCAAGAAACATGCAGCGAACTCCAGAGTAGTAGCAGCTGGAACGTGTCGTATGTCTGGACGAGGCGCGGCGCACAAGTGGAACGCTGCGTGTCGAACGAAGTAGGCCAGCCAGCGTGTGACACATCGATGGCGAAGCAGACGCGCGGATGTCGGAGAGACACAGCGAACATTCATTGACTCCGGCAGCCCGGCGGCCCGAATACGTCTCACATCATAAATGCTTGACACGTCATTTGTCACAATCCCTCGGGCCCAAAAGACACCAGACTGGTGCCGGATATGAAAAAATGACAATAGCTGTCTGCCATTCATTACCGCCGTGTGGTCTTTGACACGTTGTCAACATTCATGGTTCCTTCATTAGCGGCCATCAATGGACTTGGTCGTAAAGTCTTCATCATTGGAATGCAACAATATGGAGTCATTTGAGTATTAGCTTTACTAGCTCGACATGCTGTATTTGGCTTATGACCGTGTCTTGGAATTAGTCAGATCCCGGATAGTAAGCAGACGCTGACTGCTGAATGTCTTCTGTAGGGAGTCTTTACACATGCCACCAAAGAATTTCAACCAAACCCGGCCTTTTCCTCGTTATTGTCTGCCGAATATCAAATCTGTCAACTGTGAATCAACCGTGGATGTTTGAAGGTTGATGACTTGACATAACAGTAAGGGAAATCAAACAAAAATGACAATAAAACAAAAAGTGTCCTGAAGGCAATTTTTGGACGCTTTGGGGTAGAATTTCACAACTTGCAGTAATGACAGTGCTCACCATGTTTGTTTTTTTAACTGGCCGAAAGACAAATAAGTTGCAAAGTGTAGGACTAAATTGGTCAGGAACACACAAGCTTGGAAAAGGCCATCGAAGTGGTCGTTGTTATGCTGGTTGCCTCTGAACTGAAGCCTTCAGCTGTGCCTAGCACTTCAAATGCTATGCTAGTGGCATTTAGGAGGAACGAGAGTTGGTTCCGAATGCTAATAACCGATCCATTGTGGCTCGGAAGGCTCCTCCTTCCATGTCCCAAAAAACAGACTTGGCCACCAAAGAACAGGTCCCCCTGGTGCCCGCCCTTGACCACTCTTGGCCACCTAATACTCACTGCACTGGATCCTTAGGCTTGCCCTTTCAGGTGGTGGCCCCACAAGTGACCCTGTCCAGGGGCCAGGCTCCAGGGTGAGGCCCCAGTGTCCCACATCCAAACGAGGTGCAGTCCCTCCCTTTGTTCTTTCTCATAGGTTCTTCTGAATCACTCCTTGTCTGGTTCCTCACCCATGACCCGTTTTACCTTGGAGACCCTACTAGGGGCATAAACCCCCTGACAACATACCTGAGCTCCTAGGATCACTCGGGCATTCATTTTCTGGATTGCTTGGTCATGGGTATAATTTAGAGTTTCCAATGCATATTTTGGGAATTTTGGGGAGAAAGCCGGAATACTCAGACAGAACCCACTCAAGCACGGGGGAGAACATGCAAACTCCACAACGGAGATACAAAGCCACAATCTCTCAACTGTGAGGCTATTTAATTGTTAAGTAACCAACGTTTCCCCCAACTTGAGAACAACAACCGCACTTAGCAGCACCACCGGGAATCATGTAGACGCGTGTGGGACCGACCGCATTATCACTAAAGCTAACAAACAAATTGACTAAGTCATTTATGTCATGACCATAATTATCCTTGTTCATACTTTAATAGATATTAATAGCTAACCAGCGCACCGCAGGCGGCTGACTGCGGAGTTGCTAAATCAAACTTTGTGGCATCGAACACGGCCACATATCTATTTGTCCTGTCCCCATCCAAATAGCCTCCACGGTTGGGCCGGAATATACGACCCACGTTAACCTGAATGGAATGGAAACCCTGACCTCCCGCACATAAACACTAACAGAGGTTGGAGTCAGCGGCTGTTAGTTTGAATGATATCTCAATTCCCTCTCCGCCGCCTTGGAAAAGAAATACCGCCGCCTCTCGCGTGTCAGCGGCAGTAATTCAGATATTTGTTGGAGGTCTCATAACGCCAGAAGCGTCCCCGTGTGTGGCGCACGCCGCCGAGGCGGCAAATGACCAAATAAAGTGCCGTTGTCATCTCGGAATGACATCTTTGTGGATAAGAAGCTCGGGGATCGTTCTCCAACAGATGTTGCTCTTTTCTGGATGCTCCGTGTTGAGAAGGTCATCTAGGATAGAAGCTTCAGATTGTGCTTTTCAAGAAGCGTCGGATTGATATTCCACGCTGGACACATTCCATCATTTCTGTTCAAATCAGCATCTGTGGTTTTGACGCCTCGCAAATGGAGCTAATTGAAAGAAAATAATCCCTGACACAGCTTTTCATGAATTTCACACGGATGCTCTTCGGAAAGGCCGGGACTCGGTGCCGCGCTGTCCTGAGGCCATCGTTTGCAGTCATTTACATCGCCGCGGATACGTGTGTGGAAAGCAAATATGAATGTGATTTATGAAAATACTGTATATGTTGTTCAATGTTGCTTTGCAACTGCACACGTTTGCATTGCTAATATCCTCTGCATGGACTAGCGGGTATTAGACACTTTCTGGACCACAGACCATTTTTATGGTTTGGCTTAGAGAATGGGAAAGTCAGAATAGACTTCGAAAAATATAAAGCTATATTCCGTAATCGGATTCTTTGCACAGATGAAACCGAGGTCAACTTCGATCAGGATGATGGCGGGATGAAAGGAGCAGCTCATTATCCAAAGCGGACCACATCCAACATGGTGTCCAAGCACGCTAATGGAGGAATGTTCATCCAACAGGAGTGCTAACAGAATCAGGCAACAGATGAACAGCGAGGTGTTCACCACACAAATGCAGCTAAGCTAATACCGTTGTCTGTCCGAACGTTGCAGTTTGAAGTTTATTCATTCGATAAGGTTTTTTTTTCAAAAACTGATGATCTGATAAATCGGGTTTGTGGTTGAATAGGGCCTACTATTGGTCAAAACGTGTCCATCATGCAGGGGGCTGGATTCACACAAATGCAGCTAAGCTAATACCGTTGTCCGTCTGAACGTTGCAGTTTGAAGTTCATTCATTCTATCACGTTTTTCAAAAACTGATTATCTGATAAATCCGGGTTGTGGTTGAATAGGGGCCTACTATTGGTCAAAACGTGTCCGTCATGAAGCTACCAGACTCTGGGTGATTATGGGGACGCCACTGCTTGGTGAGACACACAATCACCGGACTTGATGGTGAGAACTGCGGGTCTGAATGACCGTACAACAGCCACAATAATCCCTAACGCAAAGACTGCAAGATGAAACTCTACTCGATCACTTCCTGTCCACTTGCCACTCGGCTCCCCTGATACAAGTCTTATTTACGTCCTTTCTCCTATTATGTCTACCAGATTGGATAATTCATTTATCACAGTTGGGTACGGGAGCAATTAAAGGCGGGCTTACAGCATATTGGCAGGTAACGACCCTAAACATATTCCCAAAGCAGGATGGTTCCTCAGTGACTAGTCGGTGGCCTGATCTACGTACGTATGTCATGTGACGTCAGCCGCTAATCTATTTTACTACAAGAGTCAAGCCTCCATTAGCAGACCAGTCGCTGCACAGGAGATGCTTTCTGCAAAGATCTGCACATTTCTCTGTTAACTCATCCCCCCCAAACCCCCCACCCCCACCCCCCAGATACACATGCATCATTTATCTGCATCAGAATGCAGGACTTTACAGTCACGGAGGATCCAACACCGATGGACGTCCTTTTTATGAAAAGAAAAATGATTCTCACACACGCTGAGACTGGGTTCAGTTTGGGTAAAGGTTCAGTGGGGGGGCGGGGGGGTCGTATTTTATTTAGTTGAATCTACTAAATACAACATTACCTTAAAAAAGCCTTGGAATACATTACTTTTTCCTGACCAGATACTTTGCTTTATTATTGTTATTATTTTGTGATGCTTTGATTTTTATTTGCAACAATAATTATTATTATTATTTGGTACTGTAATTCCCATTTGAAATGTATTTACGGTTCAATAGTTTGGTTTTTCGGAACATTTGATGAGTTAAATATTTGTAGTACTTTGTAGCACTTCCAGTTTTCCATTGGAATTTAAGAGTGAAAAATGGAATGATCCTTGAAAAAGACGGATGTGAATTCCTGCCACTGCTCGGATCTCATTAATAAACATCCAGTAGCTGGACTGTTTTTCCCCCAGCACGCATGACTGCCAGCGCACCAGATAGACGGAGCTCATGAAATATATACAGCAGAGAAGGTCTCCGTAAGCTCGACCCAATCTTCTCTCAGAAGCCCCTCAGTGGCGAATAATGGCGGCTTGACGTCGCCGCACAGGAAGGTGCTGGTGCCGGTTCCTGTACCGGGGGTCTAATCTGGGATGAATCATCCCATCAGCCTTGCAGGGGAGCAGCCTGACTGCTGCGGCACACGAGGCGCAGGAAATGACCTGAGATGCGATTATTCAAACATGTCGCCCGACCGCATCTGCTTAGAACGCTTGACGTCACGGCGGAGGTGGGAAGGATGCAAAGACGTCTGCGGAGTAAAAGATGGTGTGAATCCCTGGCTTCGGCACCTCACAAAGGTCAATACGTGCCTTGCTTTTCAGCAGGCGGTTTGATCCCTCGTTGCTGCTTTTCTTTTCATCGCAGTCGCAAAGTAAACCGATGAAAGTTGCAAGTGCCAGCATTTAAAAATGACGGGAATTCAATCCATAACTCATAATCTCCTTTGTATGACGGAGCTGATGACATCATCGATGAGTGACAGCTGCTTGTTTTCATGTACAAGCATGCTAACACGCAGCTAATAACAATATAAATACACAAATAACACAGTTGGAACCTACGCTAACTGGAAAAGTAAAGGAAAATGGCATCGTTACCTGAAAAACACGCTAACGGTGTACGCTAACCGAGGTAGTGTTTCCGTGTGCAAACTGTGTGATTATTTGTTTGTTGTATTTCAAATTGCTCACATTTGAAGTTTTTGATATTTATTTTTTGTATTTATTTGTAATTTGCTAACCACGTAAAACAAAGCCTTTGATTTTGGTCCAGCCAGGCCCGCCACCCCCATGGGCTCCAACTCATGACCTTGGGAGGTACCGATTCTCGCCTGCAACTTTACTATCATTTCCAGCTAAAAGGAACTTCTAATTTTGGCCTTAACTGTTGGGGAAAGCAAAACGCAAATGATGAAACACTTGACTGAAGATGACAGATGAATCAGGCTGAGAAATAAAACCTCGTCTTGTAATCTCCGGCCTAATTAGACCAATTTATATTCCCACACGTGCCAAGTGGGTGCCATACGGACCGACCGGGTTCGTTATCCAGTCTGTGCTATGATCAGCAGCGGACCCTGAGACGTTGTTGTGATGCTTTAGTGCCTCAATAAAATTGGCCCCATACCTTTGACGATTCCACCCACTCCTGAAAGCCAAATATATACCTCAGAGAAATTTACCGCCCCCTGGAACGTGATACCAACGCAATTAGTGTCGAAGAGACCGGCACGCATGAAAAATCCTTTCTAGGAGGCCTTAAAGCCGATACAAAGGCAATGCATCTTGGTTTTATGGCCCCGTTGTTTATCCCGTCTTGTTTGGTGTTCCTGTCTGAGATGCAGGAGTCATTGGGGAATTACCGCGACAAGGCGATGTATTACTCCTCGCACTTAACATAACATCTACGATAAAGACCTGACTCTAGTGAATAGAGAGCCGGGTAAAAAGTTCCAGACTTTTTACAACTTCAAGAAAACTGAGAAGAAAGTCTTAACTTTATAATTGTGTGTTAATCAGGATTAATCAGTCAATGCAAGCCGTTGTGTCTTAGTTCTCCTAGCATGATCCATCTTGGCAAGGGGTCGATACTTTGTGCCGCCAAGCAAAACAGAGCATTTACACTTCATTTGTCGGGATGAATGTATTACTTTTGGAGCTTATCTTCTTCTGGTAGCAGCAGACAACATGAGGTACGTCCGTATGACCCGACGAGGTCCCGAAGATCTGGCTTCACAACACGGTGAAAAGGTCCCCAACATGCGGAAATGAGTTTTTAAACACCATTTGCTGGTTAGCCAGATAACCTAGATCAGGGCTGTCCAAAGTGCGGCCCGCGGCATTCTACAAATATAATTTAGCAAAAATAAATAAAAAAAAATTCACCAAAAAATGGAAAAATCTGTAGTAATTTTAATAAAAAGTTGTAATCTAAGAAGAAAACTTTGTAAATTTTATTGCAATAACATAATTTTATGAGTACAAAACACAAGACTGAATATCTGAATATTAAGAGATAAAAGTTGTATTCTGACATGAAAAGTCATAATTTTATGAAAAAAAAGCAGTTTATTAACCAAGACTAGAAAAATTTTATTTTGTTTCTAACGTTGTAATATTATCAGAAACAAAACAAAATTACATTATATATATATTTTTTTTAAATAAAAATTGCTTTTAGATGTAACAGTTGGTCATCTTGGTAAGAACCTGCGACAACACCAGAGGCGGCGTGCAGATGAAAATCCTTCACGTGATTTGTGTTTCGTATTATTACAGTCGCATATTGCCATAGGCTACGAAGTTATGGAGTCGCAACATCGGGACGTCACATCGATGCCACAATTGGAGTTTGTGCACGCTTGAACGTAACGAGACCAAACAGCCTCAAATGTCAGCATGGACGAGCTCGGCGAAGGACACTGAAGCGAGCGCGTCGTATTGTTCGCCGCGCGTCAGAAGGATTACTGGGATGGCGGTAAAACAGCGTGTAATCTGGCAGGCCTCGGGGACGAGGACGCGGCTTTCCCCCCACAATGTGGCGATGAACAGGCGTCGTCGCTTGTTAAGCCTTCCTATCGCAGACGTGCGCGTGCAGATAAACACGGAGCGTTCGGAAGGGAAGGATGTGCCGTTTGTCCCGGTGGGTTGCGGCTCTCGGTTATCCACTTATACGCGGAGTTCAGTGCACAACCTCGGCTTAGAAAGATGCACAAGCACCATGGAGGACAGACGAGTGTCACATGTTCAAAATAAGCCTGATTTACAGTACATGTTGATCTCTTTCACACAAACACAGAACTAAAACATACTTCTACTTCGTCTACTTCGAAACCCTATACACAAATGTATGGCTAAGTTCAAATCTTGTGACATCGTTGTTACTTCAGAACTACTACTGATCGTATAAATACTCTGCCGCTCACGAGTGGCAGGAGCCAATCACGAGCTATCAGTGCATTAACGAAGGGCTCATCAGGCCAGTGAAAGCTGCTGGAGGTCAACAGTCTCATCTTAGAACAAACACCAAACTCATCACACAGCAACTTGACACTCAAACACAATATAAGTATCCATATGAGTACTAATAAGAGTTTAACTATTTGTATGTTTCACATAATACTTAATATAATACGGCACGGCGGTCGAGTGGTTAGCGCGCAGACCTCACAGCGAGAAGACCAGGGTTCAATTCCACCCTCGGCCATCTCTGTGTGGAGTTTGCATGTTCTCCCCGTGCATGCGTGGGTTTTCTCCGGGTACTCCGGTTTCCTCCCACATTCCAAAAACATGCTAGGTTAATTGGTGACGCCAAATGTGAGTGTGAATGGTTGTTTGTCTATATGTGCCCTGTGATTGGCCAGGGTGTACCCCGCCTCTCGCCCGAAGACAGCTGGGATAGGCTCCAGCACCCCCGCGACCCTCGTGAGGAAAAGAGGTAGAAAATGAATGAATGAATAATACTTAAACTTATATTGGTACATGTTTGTATATTTTGAGGTATACCATTTGAGTGTTAAGCTGCTGTGTGATAATTTTAGCATTTCTAAGATGCACCAGACTGCTCTACTGAGTAATGACGTCCATCAGGTTGACAAGCTTGTTGGGAGTGTTTTTTCTAGCTCATGATTGGCTCCTGTCAAACTGGTCCTGCCTGGTCCACACGGACTTGGACATGTGTGGCTTATAGTCCGTTGTATAGTCCATCTTTTTTCCTCCAAATGTATACATAAGCATTGATGGTACTTTGGATTACAAAGGAAATAAAATCAATACAAATAATTAAAATAGCAAATTCTGCTAATTGTCTCCTCCAGGTTGGCTATGAACACCTTGACCAGAATGAACACCAACTCCTCCGACGAATTCTTCCAGGCCACAAATCACGCGGAGCAGACTTTCCGAAAGATGGAGAGCTACCTGCAGCACAAGCAGCTGTGCGACGTCCTCCTCATCGCGGGCGACCACAAGATACCGGCTCACAGGTCTCACGCTTTCATTGACTATTTCATTTCATCTCCATGTTCAATGCGCAAACGTCATTAAGCGACCAGTGTGAAGTCTGGTCGGGCTTTGCTCCGGTCTTCCCGGCGCTCATCCGTTTGAGCGGGAATCAAATGGTCTTCAGGTGGTGTGCGGAGCGACAGATGCGCAAACACGTTGTTCAGCGGTCTGCGAGCAAATAAAAACCACCGCTGTGATCTAATTACACCTCTGACCTCTCACACGGCCGTGTTGCATTTGAGGCGTGGATTCAAAGCACCGAGGCATCAATATTCCGACATTCCGGCCTGGAGGGAATGCTAGACTAAAACACTTGGATGGAACACTGGATGTATATCAACCTAATAGTTTGTTAGCCACCGGAAAACAACATCCACCCATACATTTTTATTATCCTCACTAGGGTGGGGGTATGCTGGAGCCTATCCCAGCTGTCTTTGGGGGAGAGGCGGGGTACACCCTGGACTGGTGGGCAGCCAATCCCAGGGCACATATAGACAAACAACCATTCCCAGCCACAAATTAGAGTGGCCAATGAAGCTAGCATGTTTTTGGAATCTGGGAAGAAACCGGAGTACCTGGAGTAAACCCGGGCATGCACGGGTTGTTCCAGAACATTCCCGGCTCAAACATGACCTCGTCCTTCTGTAGATAAGGTTACACGGCCAAACATGTTAGTCGGTGTCCATGACAGTTCTACTTGTGTTGCCTTTGCACCAGACTCGTCCTGAGCGCCGTATCCGACTACTTCGCCGCCATGTTCACCAACGACGTGAGGGAAGCCAAACAGGAGGAGATCAAGATGGAGGGGGTGGATCCGGACGCCCTCACCTCCCTGGTTCATTTCGCCTACACCGGTGAGCGCTCGTAAAGACATTCCCAAGCTCGTGTAAGTCGTTAGGAGAGCGTCTGTGATTAAAATGCATCCATCGCCGCTGCTGAATGGCCGCCTATGAAACCACTTCCCTTTCTGCACGGGAACCAATTAGAGGAACCAATTTTTAAAATTAAAAACAGGAAATATTTATGATGATTTGTTTTGCTTTTACGGTGGGGTTTTAAAAACCGTAGTTAGATTTTTATTACGTCAATGAACGCTAACACCCGGGGAAATTTATGCTTATTTTCATCTATTCTGTTGTACGGCGCCAGAAATTACGAGTGAACTTTATATATACCTCCATTACAGTTAGCTTTTTGCCAGCGCGGCTACTTTTAGCCATGGCATTAAGAAATACATCTTCCTTGACATTGTAGGCGTCCTTGAGCTGAAAGAGGAGACCATCGAGAGTTTATTGGCGGCGGCTTGCCTCCTGCAGCTCTCCCAGGTCATCCAGGTTTGCTGCAACTTCCTGATGAAGCAGCTCCACCCGTCCAACTGCCTGGGAATACGCTCCTTCGCCGACGCCCAGGGCTGCGTGGACCTGCTCAACGTGGCTCACCACTACACCATGGTAAGGGGCCGCCTTGCCAAGGCTCAGTTAAACCTGATTAGATGGACGCGTTCTCTCAGACTATTAGGTGTCCGCGATAGAAGAATTCGTCATTCCATACTTGATGCCAAATATTTGACCAGGCAGCTGGTGGCCCTGAACCAACAACCTCCAGTCCTTCGCCGGCATAGCGAGGAATGACCGCCAGTCCCGAACTTACGATATTGGTTGGTTGGACTTTGGTCAAGGTTGTCATGCCAACACTTCGGGAAGTCTATTACTGCTTAAAGACGGATGCTGAGAATGATATTTTACACGTATTCATCAGACATCGTCATGGAAACGGCCCCTACATGCTACATGTCATAATAAAATGCTCATATGCCGTAAACGCGGGCAGGTTAGCCGCTACAGCATAAACTAAATAACCGGATGGCTTCTTTTATGAGTGAAATGTATACAGTATATATAAGATTTACATTTTTATGAGCAATAAATGGATGGGGTGCTTTATAAAGTCATAAAGAGTACGCAGTAAGCAGTACTGCTTCTCCCTGGGATGTACGCTATAGATACACGTCCATGCACCTCCCACTATAAATTTGCCTGAGTCTGTGATTGACAGCTCATTGTCCAGCTTGTTAGGACGGCCTCGCAGGTGGGAAGACCGACAGGGTGAGGACGAATATCAAGGTCGCAGCACATCAGAGGCAAAGATGGGCTAATTTGGTGGAATGCGGCTCGGGCAAAAATACTCCCGTCTGACAGGTGATACAGCTAGCGCTCATAAATCATACCTGGGGAGAAAACATGGGAACCAGCGTTGAAGACAACCAAGATGTACGCCAAAGGACGTTCTCCTTTGGTGTACATAACACGTGAGACAGACGTAATGCGAAATTTTTGTCCTTACAGATTATTATTGAATTATCAGACTTAAAGTAAAAAAAATCCTAAAAAAAAACTAGCACCCCGCCTCTCGCCCGAAGACAACTGGGATAGGCTCCAGCACCCCCCACGACCCTCATGAGGATAAGCGGTAGAAAATGAATGAATTAATGAAAAAAACTGGGCTGCACGGTGATCAAGTGGTTAGCGCGCAGACCTCACAGCTAGAAGACCCGAGTTCAATTCCACCCTCGACCATCTCTGTGTGGAGTTTGCATGTTCTCCCCGTGCGACCCTCGTAAGGATAAGCGGTAGAAAATGAATGAATGAGTTATCCTCCTGTTTTGTGTGGAAGTGGTAACTTTTTGGCTTCTTATTTTGTCTTTCCCCACCCTCGGCCATCTCTGTGTGGAGTTTGCATGTTCTCCCCGTGCATGCGTGGGTTTTCTCCGGGTACTCTGGTTTCCTCCCACATTCCAAAAACATGCTAGGTTAATTAGCGACTCCAAATTGTCCATAGGTATGAATGCGAGTGTGAATGGTTGTTTGTCTATATGTGCCCTGTGATTGGCTGGCGACCAGTCCAGGGTGTACCCCGCCTTACGCCCGAAGACAGCTGGGATAGGCTCCAGCACCCCCCGCGACCCTCGTGAGGAAAAGCGGTAGAAAATGAATGAATGAATGAACTCTAATACAAATACTTTTCCGACCTCAGCAAATACAAATATACAAGCTAAAATTATACTATATGTACTCTTTATACAGTATATATCCTCCTCCAGCACAATACTACTCATGACGTTCCCATTGACTATCATTCCTCCTTCAGAGGAATTGCCGTTTTGGAATGCTATGTAGGAAAGAGATAAGCGTATGACTGAATATGTTATCCCATTCCGTACGGCCATCCTTTATTTCCAGGCTAGTTACATTCCAATAACCTGTCATCACCTGTAAAGGAACGGAATGAAAGTGTCGCCGTTATTTATATCACCTAATTTTTCCGCTGCAAAATTGTTGACATTCGCATTTGAATAGAAATGGAAAAGTTTCACGCTGTCACTTGATCTAATTTACTTCCATGGCTGCCAGTAAGAGATACCACGTAGCTGAACATTGATTAGCAGAAAACGCCATTTGTGTGTATTTGTGAGAGCAATATTTGCGTTGGATTAAGATTCATAGGCATGCCTGTCAGATAAGGTCGGGGCCGGCCGTGCGGGAGTGACGGCGTGGGGCGAGCGTTATCTCCTAAAGGACATCTGCTGCAGCCTGTTTACAAAGGCTGCTTCCAGGATCGGGAGGTTAATCTAATCATCAAACTGCACAGGATGGCTCAACTTCCTCTTCCATGGTTTCGCCGGCGAGCACAAAGAGCCGGGGGCTTCCTGCTCGTCTGACCCCCGATGTAGCGGTGGAGAGAGTTTGGTTTTTAATTACAAGTTGGGTTTTTTTTTTTTCTACCTCATTTGACAAATTCTGGATTAATTGCTTCCTGTTGCATGCATCTCGGCTTGATTAGCATTAAGGTGATTAGGCTAACGGGAGGCGTTTATGGGCATATCGAAGGGTGATTAAACAGTGAGCGAGTGGTCAGGCCAAGCAGGGAATGAAGGCATTGAAGGTTTTTGTACGACTCACAATAATTTAGGAACGTTTCAGATACATTTCAAGGTGAACCCAAAATGTACTACAAGTACTACAGGTCAACTTGAGGTATACTCGAATGTGTCCAGCGTGTTCAATACTTCATTTTGGCCTTTTGTATGGAGTTGTGGGCTCCTATAGAGCAGCTACACTCCATAACCCACAAGGAAAGCTTTCTAGATCTTCCACAATCTGCACCTAGTCCAGCTTTATTTTTTTGGCTTTTCCAAAACTTTAATTAATTAAATTAATTCTCCAAATAATTTGACTTTATTCATGCATCACTGCAACTTTTCCCCAAAAATTCCATGTTGTTTTTTTTGTTTTACTCTTACGATGTTAAAATATATTTATATTATATTTATTAAATATATTATATTTATTTTTTATATATATTATATTTATTAAATATATTATATTTATTTTATATATATATTATATATATTATATTTATTTCATATATTTAATATATTTTATATATATATATATATATATATATATATATATATATAATATTTTTTCTTTAGCATTTCAACTTTCAATTATGCTACTGAAATGATATTTTTCCTCATATATGACCATGTAATGCTTGTAAAATTAAGACTTTTCTTGTTATATTGCAACTTTTTTTGGTATAATTAGCGCTGATTTCTCCTTTTTTGCTGTTGTTGGGTTTGGTGTTTTTTTTTTATTTTTTGTCATTTTTATTTTTTGAATGTGCCACAGGCTGATAAAAAAAACAGCCTTGGACCTTCCCAAAGTACTACTTAGATACTTACAGTAAACAAAACAAAACATCAACTAGCCGAGGTAACAAAAATCCCAGCTTAATTACTTTTTAGCGGGAGGTTGAATCGATGCTCATCCACTCCCGCCGCTCTCGTTTTCCCCACCAGTGGGTTTGCCAGCGTGTGAAATCACCTCCTTTCAGATCGTTATGAAACAAACGCCGCCGAGCTTTCAATCTTCTCGTCAGAGTAAGTAATTACAACTAACTGGTCCGAAAGCATCGTCAAAGAGTCCCTCCATCAAGTGTAACCACAAGTGATCAATGCACGTCCCTCTTTTCATTAGCGCCCGTGGCATTTAGCCCCCAAACCGACGGATGTGAGCGACAGGCTGTAATCTGGACGTTGATGATCAATAGAGTGCTTGTTTTAGATCATTGTTGAGCATCCGCCAAAGCAGCTTCATAATGAAGGCTTTGTTCACAAATCCTGCTGTTCTTGGTCTGTGCTTGCAGGCCTCGCTCCTGGTGATAAGATAATGCAAGGGGGGCACCGAGGGGGGGGTGTTTTATATCGCATCATCTCTAATGGAAGTGCCCAGAGAGATAGTGTCCTTGAAGAGGTTGCCATCCAGTGCAGGACAGTAAATGGAAGATCAATCTTTAGGAGGGCCGTAGTGAAGATCTCCCACACCCAAACTGGAGGCGGCGTGATGATAATGCAGAGCCTTTGGGCGGCTCGTTAAAGAGGCTTATAAAAACCTTAATGGTGTCATGTAGGATCAGCAGCAAAAATGCTTTGTAAGCTGATGAAGACGTGTTTCCTGCAGCCCGGACCGTTTGATTTAATAAGCTCGGAGACGTTTATATCTGCTCCTGTAGAACCTGGAGTGCTGGAGCATAAGTCACCGCTGTTATGTTGAAGACCGTAGAACTCCTCCTTGTGGTTTCATGCCATTAAAACAGATCCACAGTCCCAGGCGGCCAATGACTGATCATTATCTGTCCTCTTGGCGTCTCCTCTGCATCGCCAGGAGAACTTCCTGGAGGTCATTCAGAACCAGGAGTTCTTGCTGCTCCCCACTGCCGAGATTGTTAAGCTGCTGTCCAGCGATGACATCAACGTGCCCGACGAGGAGACCATCTTCCAGGCTCTGATGATGTGGGTGAGGTACGACGTCCAGAACCGGCAACAGGATCTCGGAGTTCTTCTCTCTTACATCCGGCTGCCTCTTCTTCCTCCACAGGTGACAAAGCATCTTCTTACTTTCTGGTATGATTTTGGTTCCGAGGTAATAATAATTAAAATACATAAAATAAGCGAGAAGGTGCTGGACTGGATCTCATTAGACCGTCGTATGTGACGTCATACCGTATTTATTGTTGGCGTTAGAAATATTCTTAAACGTTTTCAACAACAGCTCATTGCAGACCTGGAAAACAACAAGATGTTCTCCGATGATCTGGAATGCCAAAAACTCCTGATGGAGGCCATGAAGTACCATCTTCTGCCTGAACGCCGTCCCATGTTCCAAAGCCCAAGAACCAAACCCAGAAAGTCCACAGTGGGGGCCCTGTATGCGGTAGGAGGGATGGATGCCACCAAAGGTAGTCGTCCTCCACAGCAGATGTCCTAGTACAACCAACCTGAAGTACGATGTATGCATTCAGGTTCTACCACCATCGAGAAGTATGACCTGAGGACCAACACCTGGGTCCCGGTCGGCGTAATGAACGGACGCCGGCTACAGTTCGGCGTGGCCGTGATCGACAACAAGTTGTATGTGGTCGGTGGACGAGATGGACTCAAGACGTCCAACATGGTGGAGTGTTATAATCCGGTCAACAAGGTGTGGTCCACCATGCCCCCCATGTCAACACACCGGCACGGACTTGGTGAGTGGACTTAGACCTAAGTCTGTCTATCTATCATCCAGAGGCATTTTAATGACTTTGGACTCGGCTTGACAATATCGTCAAAGACTTGCAACTCAACTTGGACTTTGACATCAATGACTCGGGACTTTAGCCTGATGACTTGAAAATACTTGAGCTTTTCCGAGAATGTGTTGAGATGTACGGTCATCCGTTGGTCAAACATCATTTACAAGAAGAAAGGGTTTCAAACAGAGTGGGGAGAGGGACAATGTAAGAAACCACAAACTTACCACTTCCACATGGAATGGGAGGAGAACATTTTTCCACTCTGCATCCATGGTTGGCTACATCCGAATGCAAGGTAAGCTAATGCTTGTTGACATGTTAGCTCCCATCAACTTGTACTGAATGGGGTCGGTGGTGAATGCACAGTCCTCTCATGCTGTGTGGAAGTGGTCCATTTCTGGACACTGACTTTGGCCTTCCTCACTCAGATTCTAACTTAAGAATAAATCAATTGGAGGCTAGCTAGTGAGCTCAACCTGTCTTGTCTTGGCTCGAGACCTGATTTGAGATTAAAGACGTACTTTAAAGTGACTTGCGGGTTCACCTCTGACATCAGTAAGGGACTTGTCATCTTGGAGGTATGCTCGGGCTCGTTATTTGTTGGAAAAGGGGGGAGGTCAGACTGTGTTTGACAGTGTCACATGTTGGAATTCATGTTTCCATCAAAGAACTGCAATACACACCGTGCAGGCAGCACTCGTGCAGCCCCAGGCCACGATGCTGTCACAGCCATGCTTGACTTTAGGCCATCTACTCCAAAAGATGGACGTTCATGAATGTTTCGCTCATCAAAGCTCCAAATGTACACTCTTCTTTCAACCACTTCGGCCTTTTGCCAGAACGCGAGTTAAAGAAATATTTGCAGGATGCGGCTCCGAGCGAGCTATGCTAGCATGCCGTGTACAAGAAATGACACATTGCTTTTGAGATACACCTTTCATACTTCCCGTTTCTCCGATCAAAGCGTGGCGGACTGCGCTGGCCCTCCTCACGCCCTCCCCTGCCCAAACAAATCTCACATCGGCAGCGTTTTGATTCACAGTTGAAAGAGGTCTGAGGAACACAACATCAAGATCTCGTCAAAGCATCCGGCTCCGTGTGGTCGGGGGGGGGGGGGGGGGGGGCTTCGGCGAGCCAGAGCCAGATCACCTGTGTTGTCTCTCATGTTTGCTTGGGCTCAGATATCTTTCTGCTGTGATGTGCCGCACATATTTCCCGTCCAAATAGAAATGTTTACCAGCGCTGCCCGCCGCCTGCCGTGCGCATTGTGGCTGAAGACAAGAAAAAACATTTATTTTGCTCTCTGAAAAACAACACTTTGGTCATGGAAGACCGCCTCACTCCGAGACTCCGAGTTTCTTGGTGACGGTGTTGACATGATTCCGACCTCACTAAATCTCCAGCAAAAACCACCGACTCCAAAACTGCAATCTGCTGCGTCACGTCAGACTACAAAACATTTCAAGGCAATTATGTTCCGTTTAAAACGATGCGGTCGCTTGTAATTCGGTATTTATGTGTTGTTGTGGTGTATTGTGTGGTCTACTGCTGACGTGTGCTACGTTACGGTGGAGTAGCAGGAGCTGAAAAATGTTAATAGTCATAGTAACAACATGAAAGCGTTGCCACAAAAGCAGTTGCAATAATAAAAAAACATCATTTCAATATATTGTGGCTTCAGGCAGCCATATTAATATGTAATATTAGAAAAGCAATAGTTTGCAACGCATAAACTAGATAGCAACGTTGCATTCATGCAGCGTGTGGCCTCTGCCAGACAATGAAAGCCTGTACTGGAAGTATGGCGTCACCACAGCGTGTGTTTGCGTTGCAGGTATCGCGGTGCTGGAGGGCCCCATGTACGCCGTAGGCGGCCATGACGGATGGAGCTATCTCAACACAGTGGAGCGCTGGGACCCGCAGGCCCGGCAGTGGAACTACGTGGCCAGTATGTCGACGCCGCGGAGCACCATGGGAGTCACCGCGCTCAACGGGAAGTAAGTTGTTTGACCTTTTCTGACCCCCGTCGGCGGGTCCGTGCATGGCTAAATGCTAGCTATGCAGTATGGAAGGGAAAAACTTCCTGACCATCTGCTGCTTTGTTTTCCAGCCTGGGGATAAAATCTATGGAAAATAGGAGGCCATAACTGACAGTTGATAGAATAAAGAAAACAAAAACACGCCAGAGCTGGAATGTGCTTGCAGTGAAACGCTACATTGTATCATCACGTATCATCTGGTACTGCATCATCATTATCAGTCAGTTACTTTGCACATCTCCGATCCGACCACTGTCAAAGAATAAATAAGAAGGCTGGAATGTACTGGTTTGGAATGTTGCGAGCACTCATGATGTCATGCGTAGCAGGAATGTGAGCGTGCATTATCATCGGCATAGTTGCACAACTTCAAGCTCACTCTTGAAGAGAAACTGGAGCAACAACTTAGTTGTGTGATATTTTGAACACCGAGTTTGCTGTGATAAGCGAATTTCTGCAAAGTAGGATTCCTTTCTTTTAGAGATGAAATATTTTGAAATGAAATATTTTAGAGATTAAATAATATAGCCAGAGCATTGAAAACCTGCTCACAACCTTCTAAATATGGTTTTTAACATTGGTAGAGACCTATGGACATGGACTAACACCCCTATAGTTTTACCTTTACACTTCTATCACTTCTTTTTGACAATTCTATGCTTGAAAATGCTTAATTTAGGTAAAAAAAAAATGCATGCATATTTTTTCACGACCCCGCCTCTCACCTGAAGTCAGCTGGGATAGACTCCAGCATGCCCCCACGACCCTAGGGAGGATAAGTGGCAGAGCAGATGGACATACTAATGATAAGCTGCATGATGTATTGATGAAAAAGCGTGATAGAGACAAGTTTCAATAAGTCTTATGAAGCTTATTTGACATAGCTACTTGTCCAACATAACAGATGCCATTGATCACGTCCGGACCCCCGAAGGGAAAAGACGAAAGAGAAAGAAGAAGAAAAGTACTTGTTAAATTACTGCTTTTCGTTTTTGCCGTTTTAGTTTTCATGTTACATTTTAAGAATGCGCCGCGGGCCAAAAATAAAAAAAGAGGGCTCCAAATGGCCCCCAGGCCGCACATTGGACAGCCCTGATGTAAGGAGAGCGCTCTCATCCTAATTTGAGCGCTGAAGGGGAGGAAGGCTGCTGCTAGGCTGCTAGGCTGCTAGGCTGCTAGGCTGCTAGGCTGCATCCACAACAGTCTTAGTTATTTCTGCATCTAGGTCAAAACAGACAAGGAAGGAGTCTTCTCAGTCCCTGCTGCCTTGCTGCCTTGCTGCCTTGCTGCCGGGCCTTTGAGCGCCACTCTCTTAAAGACATTTCAAGGAAGAAGTGTCACTCCCGGTTGGATCTGAACTGTTCTGCGTGTGTCGGCAGGTTGTTTGCAGTCGGAGGCCGAGACGGCAGCTCCTGCCTGAGGTCCATGGAGTGCTTCGACCCTCACACCAACAAATGGAGCATGTGCGCCTCCATGAACAAGCGGCGAGGAGGGGTGGGCGTGGCCACGTACAACAACTTCCTGTATGCCGTGGGAGGACACGACGCCCCCGCCTCCAACCACTGTTCCCGGCTCTCGGATTGTGTTGAGAGGTGGGAGAAATGATTTTCCTCAGGGGAGCGTACACAAAGAAATGTTATGCAAGCAAACTTTGGGATTTCCTCCAAGGACCGTGGGTGTGGACGCTGTTGACTTTGCTCGTTAGAACAATAGATCATGTGTGCCCTCAGACCCAGGACTCCAGCTCATAGGTTCCATCAGGTGAATCATTTCAAGGCGTCTAGTGCCATCTGGTGGCCACACTACACATGACAGTAGAGCCAAAGTACCTTGTCTCCATAGAACTCCATCTCCATCTCACCACATCTCAGATACAGTGCTGTCCTTAAAGATTCACTCATTTAGCCTCTGACAAATAAACAAGGCACAGCAGCCACCGTGGTTCCAGGCGGTTCCACGACCATCACAAAGGTGACACCGCCCAAATAACCATCCACTGCGTCCCAATGACCTTCATTTGACTACCTATCTACTGGATCTTGAACCAAGTTCTGATACCAGTGTTTGTCCCACCAAGTATTTGAGCATGAACTAATGAGGCCTGCTCAGGTGAGACGTGAAACGTCTTCTAAGACAACCTGAAGAGTCAATTTGGCACTCAATCGGCGTCTGCAACATAGCGTACAGTCAGGCCTCAAACCCAGAAGCCATCAGTTATTACCATAATGCTCATTTCCGTCATCTGCACGGTGGTCATCAACATGAATCCGGCTCTCCTTGGAGCCATCATGAAGCAGCCAGATGCTCCTCCAAGAGCTCCAGCAGTATGTGCTGAAAGTCAATTCCCATTAGTGAGCGCTGAGGCATCTGTGATTAAAGTGGCCAATGAGGAGTTGCTGAGTCACGACTGAGACTGTTCTATCTGAAGACACGTGCTTGACTATCGTTCCAGGTACGACCCTAAGACGGACACGTGGACCACGGTGTCCTCCCTCAGCATTCCTCGGGACGCGGTGGGCATTTGCCTGCTGGGAGACAGACTGTACGCTGTGGGCGGATATGACGGACAATCCTACCTGAACACCGTTGAGTCATACGACGCACAGAACAACGACTGGACAGAGGTACCAGGGGTCCTACTCCGCACCCACGCAGTAGCAACATTCAGTGCCTGGATTTATTTTAGGATGTGCAGTGAAGCCTGCTTTACTTTATGTTACTTTTACATTACTAGTTACTTTGTTGGATTATATTTTGACTTTATTCTTGTAGAATTCCTGCTGAGTTTTTTGGGTTTTCTTGTCCCATGATATTTTTAGAATGTGCTGCAGGCCACAAATGGACGCACTTTGAACAGCTTGGTGTTAGCACATCATTAAAAGGGACAAGAAGGGGCCTTTAACGTGGTCTTTGCTATGTAACTACCAACCAAGATGCTTGTTAAACGTTCAATCCAGTGAACGAGTCCCAGTCTCTGGGATTCTCAGGGAAGTGTGGCAACCAAATTCCTGTTGAGCCAAAGTTGAATGATTTAGTTATTTCCTTGTTCCCATTTAATCTTTTTGCTGTCACGCTTGCGGCAGTTTAGGATTTTTTGGAATCCCTGATGAGAGGCTGCGTGTTAACCTTTTTTTTTTTCCTTGTTTTTCCTGCAGGAGGTCCCTCTCAACATCGGCAGGGCAGGTGCCTGCGTGGTGGTGGTGAAACTGCCTTGAGCGCTTTGTGTCCCACGCCTGCATGCTACAAACAAACCAAGAGGAGAGGACAAACAAAACAACAAGGACGCGTCCTTTGAGAGACCCTTTGTTTTTTGGTTTCTGTTTTTTTTTTTTTTATCCCTTCAGCTTTCCCAGATTTTTGCGAGGAGAAAAACACGAGCGAGGCCTCTCCCCCACCATTAGCCCACTGGGGAGGACCCGCTCCCAAACTGGAATGTGCATTCTTGACATTCTCAACCGATCAAGAATTTTTACAGACTTGGCGAAGCTGCAGCGAATGCGTGCCAGGAGGGTGAAATATGGCTTTGTTATTCTGCTTTTACACAATCTCTCTACGTCAAATGAACCGACAACACCTTTGTACAACAGCGTTTTCCTAGAGGTGCCATTTCAAACGCTCGTTTTTTGGGCTCATTTTTCCATTTCCAGCCACTCAAACAAACACGTCACTGTGAACAATGACCAGGTGAAAAATGTAATCAAGCTTTTTGTTGAATAACATGACACAATGAAATGTTTCTTACGGAGCTTGTAGCGTGACACAACACCAAAGTCATCTGCTTATCGTCGGACGTGTGAAAAAAGGCATTCGATGAAGCTTTACAGAATTGTGAATTACAAAAGATATATCATATTGATATGTCACATCGCTACGTTGGTGTCCAAGCTCAGATCCTTCCTACGTGCAATAGAGCAGCGAATGTATGATTGGATTTTACTGTAGTGGGCTATATAATCATGTTTACTGTGTGTTCTGTACATGGCGCCTAGCGCCACGTTAATGATTGTCGCATATTATCCACCGTTATCGTGTACAACATCCAACCATGTGGTCACTCATGGAAGTTTCCATTACAGTTTTTGATATATTCTGCTCATAAATGTATCTTAACAACAATCTGTCATCTTTTTGCAGTGGAATCATCTTTTTGTCCAGCACAGGGGTGTCCAAAGTGCAGCCCTGGGGCCATTATGAAAATTACATTAAGCAAGATTAAGAAGAAAGTTGCAATATTTGGGAGAAAAAACTGCAAAAATGAAGGGAAATGGGCAAAGAGCAAAGCTGGTATTAATATTAGGCTTAACATTCTACATTTAGCTTAGCATTTCTACATGTTGGATTACAGTTGATCCAGTGGGCACTTAGATCCTTTCATGCGTCACTGTGTGGCCCTCCCTGGATGGTTTGGACACCCCTGGTATGTTAGCCCCGAGATAAAATGCTCCGTTTGAAGAGCAGGGTGTTATTCTTTAAGCTACCATTCCAGCAATGTTCCTCACACTTTTTTACTTTATCAAACGTGAGCTTCTCATCAGAAGACTGAAGACCCAACTGCTCCTGCTTATCTTTGCCCCCCCCCCCCCCATCATTATTTGCCCTCCAAATGGATTTCAGAGCTCCTCTGCAAACAACCTTCTGGAGATTGTTGGAAATGGATTTTGCATACAAAATACTTGACTCGTGTCAACAAAGAATATGTAAATGTTTTATAAAACACACAAGAGAAGACAGCTCATTGTCACAAACCACGGCTCCACTGCTGTCTATCATTTCTATCGATTATCATTGTCATATCGCACAAGAGGATGATTATAAATGTTCACCTGACGTTACCTTGTCTGTGTTTTTCAGTCCAATGAGTTGAGAAGATACAGGTCCCAGATACAGTATGTCCCGTGTGGGATGACTTCTTCGGAGCTCAGCCCTAGAGATTGTTTTCCCTCAAAATCTCATTTCAATTTTCATGTGCATTGGTGCAATTACTTCATTGTACATCATATAATCATGCTTTTCTAACACTGTATACAAGGAAAATAAAACCATCCTTGGTGTCCCCGAGTACCACTAGATGGAGCCCACGTCCCACCACTGGTACTGGTACCACAGTTTGAGAATCGATGCCCTGGACCACAATCACATTGAAGCTCATTTTAGTCATTCATAGAATAAAATAAAATGCTTCTTTGCAATCAATTGCTTTTTCAAAAAGGAAATGTTAAGACTCACTCCCGTTTCTTCTTTTGACATTTTGTGGCTTTACTTGGCACCTCCTGAACATCAAGGAACAAAATGTAAATTCTTGCCGTCTTTCAACTGGTCTTAAAGTTCAGAAACACCAAAACAACCAAAGATCAAATGTAAAACAGAAATATAGAATGAAGACTTGGCCAGAACATTAGGTACACACCTAGTTAGGTACACTGAAGCCCATCCGTCCATCTTGCCGGCCGTGTTGGTCACAGTAGCGTTGTGGGGGTATGCTGGAGCCTGGACTGGGTGCCAGCCAATGGCAGGGCGGGGGCTGAAAAGCACACAATAAAATATTTTAGCAAAATTGGTTGGAAAACATGGCTACCATGAAGGCAAGTGCATTGCATGGGGCGTGGGGTGGGACGACCCTGGACACAAGTCACTGAGTGTTTGTCCAATCGTGATAAAAGTCTAAGGATACTGGATCACATGTCTGCTAGCACGCCTTTCGCAAAATTGTGACCATAACCGAAATGTAGGATGAAGTTAAAACGTGCATCATATAGTGACTGCCCCGCTATACATACAAATGGATGTACTGGATTCACGTACCGTCCCAGCTCATGCTCCTTCATGGCTAATAATCATAGCATATATGATCAATAGAGGGTGCTGTTGCACCACAGAGGCCCCACTGGCGCTCAGCATCTTCTAACACGCTCTCCACTCTTTAAAATAACCGCCAAGTGACATTAAAGGAAGCAGAGAAGGAATACTTGAGCTAATAACCCTGCAGAATGATTAAGACGTGATGATGACGGCAAATGGGATCCTGAGGTGTCTTCGCTTTTCTTTCAAACGAACATCTTGCCGGGGGTTTAAGAAGAAGAAGAAGAAGAAGCCTGCGAAACCGGAAAGATGATTCGTCAGGTTTTAAAGGGATTGTGGTATCACACATGAACAATCGTGTGTAATTGCATGACAAAAGCAGACAGATTGTTCTATTTTGGAGCTCTGAGCACAGACTTTTCTCTTTTGTCTCCGTTTGTTTATTTTGTGTGACAGGAGCTGCAGAGATGAAAGTTGACGTGACAAACAGGCAGAGAGAATTGTGAGCTGTTTTATATTAATAGCTGGTCTCGTGAGCTAGTATATTTATAAGGCATATTTCAACCTTTAAATCATTGTTACGTGATCTGTGGTGGGACACTACAATAATAGCACGAATGACCATTATTGTGTTTTATTTCATTAAATCCTTTATTTAAGGGAAATCATCTTTGAAGGAGGTTGTTTGGTGAGAAAAACTGGAAATGGTGAAATTTAAACATGGCTGCACAAGTGTAAAAAGAAGTTAACCACTGCATATAAAACTACTCCCTTATGCACGTATGTGTCAGGCTTTTCAGCATAGGTAACCATACGATTAGCCATACGATTTTAAAAAAATATGGTGATATCTTAGTCTGGTATGTCTTATTTGCTCGGATTACATCTACTACAGCGGGCCATGCAAATGTAAGGTGACTATAGGGGTGTTAGGCCATGTATGGAGGGCTCTGATAATGACACAAAGCATATTTACAAGGTCTTGTATGCCAAACCTATGAAAATGTTCCAGTTAGTAATATTGAATCCTGCTTTTTTCACATTGTTTTCTGCATGTAAAACTATAATAATTCTGTATAAAATATAATATATTTCTGTCAGTAGTTATGCGTGTCTCGGAGTAATTCATTGGATTCATAATACTTCCTCTGGGAAAAATGTCCTTGGTTTGGGTTGATCTCTACTGGACATAAAAGTAAAACACTGGATGAGCTCAAATCCTAACCACAAGATTTGCTGACGCTGTGCACAGAAACACGCACAATGACGATTTGACCTGTTTTTGTGTGATTTTAGAGGCATACAATAATCTAAAAGCACTCTAAAAAAATCCTGGGGGGGAAAAGGGTTTCTATGTCAGAAAAAAGAAAGTGCATGTAAGGGATCATTATCACTGCAGGGACAAAAGACAAAGGAGATCCTTCTTACAAGCGCTCCAACAAACTGTCAACATCCAAAAAGATTTTCTTGTCATGCCAACTTAAATAAAGCCATTAACGCAGCACTTTTGATGTCTTGCAAAAGAAAAAAAAACGCTCTTGTTGGCTGACGGCAAATCAACTTTATGCTCCCATTTTTTGTTTTTGTGTGGGGATAAGACAAATGAAGAACACAAATGCATGCTTCTGTTTTGCCAAATACTGAGACTGGATCATCATCCTGAGTCAGAAGGACGTCTAGCCTTAAAGCCAGCGGTTTTATAAGTTAACATGCAAAGGCTGGCTGTGCTATCCTCACAGCTTGGGGCTGTATGAGGCTACACAGCCTGCCAACCAATACATAAAACTCCGTACAAAAGGCTTACTTTTCTCGCTGTGACGTGCGTGTATGCGGGCGGTAACTGTAACATACATGTACAATGGACATTTGATAAGCTAACACAAGTAGCTAGCCAAAACACAAGTGATATATCACTACCAGCACCACGCCATCCGGTTTACAAACAAAAGTTAGCATCACGAAACATTTGTGATGGCTACTTTCAGTGCGCTGTAAACATTAATACTCATAAAGACGAAAGTTCCCCAAGCCTTAAACCTTTTTAGAGCAAATGCGGAGTGTTAACTAGCTTACCCAGACTTGGCTTCTGGCGTTGCTAGCTTGCACCGGGAGAGTCGAAACATCGAAGATTGTCTCGGGGGAAGAAGAGCACTCACTCTTGCTGTGACAGAAACAATCCTTTTTGGAGAGAAGGTCTGGCTTTAACTTTTTTAACCATAGTTTTACTTAAAAAAACATACATTTTAAACTTACTTATGAACTCTGAACTTGTTTAACACTTTATTACATGAAAGACAGAACAGTTATCAAAAGCTGTGTGATACCAGAGTTTGATTCCAACCATACTGAGCAACAATCAGGCTGATATCGGCCATACGGATGCAATACCGCCACCGTGTGGATGTTATCCTAAAGTGTGTGTTATATTTGAAAATGCTGTTTCACATTATAGTGTAGAGAACACAAAACATTTAATTCATTTATTGATTAAATTAATAAATAACGACATACATGTAACTTTTACATTTAAATAAATCAATAATGTAATAATTCATATAAGCAATTCATTTATTTTTTGGACATGTCAAGTGTATGGAACATTGAAGTAGGGGGTGATTTACAGTATAGCCAAGCTAATAAAAAACAACAGAAAAACTGATGACAAAATCCTAGGAATATGAAAGTGATATTTTACACAATAAAAGTACAATAAAGTAAAACAAAAAAATGAAAATCAATGTATTGGGAACTTTTATGACACAGTTCCCACATGGCTTTTCCCTTCAGGGGGCGCCACAGCAATCAATGGCCTCCATCCAACCCTGTCTTTTTTTCAACAGACAAAAACGTTGACCTCAAATGACACAAGTATCAAAAGTATCGATATTTTGATTTGCAAATCGATTCCGAGCATGAACAGCTGGTATCGGAAGTATTGATATTTCAGTATCGATTCGCACATCGTAACCGCAGAGTAGAGCCATTGGGCGTTAACCCCCTCCTCCCACCCTTCCCGCTCGGAAGCCTGCCTCCATTTAATGATAGCGGAATTTGCTGTCATCTCATTATCTTTGAAGAGGGGAAAGATCCCCCCCCCCAGCCCCCGCCCCCCCGTGCGAGCGGGCACCGTGTCTCTTGCCATCAGATGGGTCTTGGGATCGCTGAAGCGAGTTCTCATCTCATTACGTTGAGTGAGAGATATCAGACACGTCCCATCTGCCCCGAAGCCTTCCGCGTCATGCTTGAGCCACGGAGGCGCCGCATGCCGCCCATCTGCAGCCGGCTGGCGCGGGCGGGTACCGGGCACAGGCTGGGACGTTAAATCACTGCATGGTTAAAGTCGCCGTGAGTGAGAGGAGAATGTCTAATTGTGGGTGGTAATGTGGAAATGCTAGTTCTTCTCTTTTAGAAAACGGACAAATAATGAAAGTACACAGAGTATACAGTATATAGCAGTTGCCTCTTCCAGTATTTTTCCATCAGTCACATCTCACTGTGTACCTGTGATTGTGCTGTGTGAGTGTCAAGGAGGCCTTTTAACCTGGGCTCACACTGGATCCGGTCCTGATCCAATCCGTCTCTGGCTGCAGCTAACTAGCGATAACTAGCCTTGTATACAGGAAGTTCTTGTAAACAATAGCCGTATTTACCTGCACAGTCACAGCCTTTTGACTATATATATATCAAGTATAAAAAAAACAACTTTTTAAATATTTATGATTATTACAATGACACAACAATAATAAAAGCTGTCTTCATTGAAGATGGACGCTTGGCTTCGTCTGGCGTTTTGTGAGGTCAACTGGTCAACTCCTTCGTACCCGAGTATGACGAAAGGGCTGTAATGTGTTCAAGACAATAAACGGGGAGTTCGTTTCGGTGTGAGTCCAACTTCACGCACCCCATTCCGCTCCCCCCGTCCCCCCGTTCTCCCCCGCAGCCAATGGCTGGGAGGCTTTTCTGTTTCCTCCTTACAAATGAAAATAGAACAAAATTTCCCCCCTCCCTGTCTGTGGTTCCTCCCAATTTTCCAATTTGCAAATCCTCCCCGAGGGCACAGAAAGCGCACAGACAGCGAACATATTCCAGAATCTGATGCAATGTCGCCACCAAAGCTGAACCTCAATAAACTCTTCCGCTTCTCTCCTTTTATAGTTTTTAATTTGCACTTTCATTAAGACATAAGCGAGTCAAGTACTTGTGTGACTGTTTTAATTCACACAATTAGCACCTGCACTTGAAAGTGGGTGTCAGAAATGCCAAATGGGTCCCGCTGGTGTTGCGTCAGGCTCAACCAGATGCCAGGGCTGATTGGCAAACATCTTCCAGTGGACGCGGTACAGAGAAAACGCCCAGAATGAATCTTTGAATCCATGCATGGCGAAGCCAGTCAGGGGTGAAGACGACCAGGATGCGGATGCGAGCTGGTGCTGCGTGTTTTGTCAGGATTTTCCATCCCCATCTCCACGGCTGCTTGTTTGAAGGTGGTCGTCTGCTTTCTCACAGCTTGCTGCCAACACGCCTGAGAATCCAAGTTCGACATTTGTGGAGCTCTCATCGGAACAAAACGCAATTAGGAGCTTTGTAGCTGTACATATGCATATGTGCTTTTAATGGGACTCGTGCAACACACTTGTGTTGTGTCATGTGATAACAACTTCGCTGCTGCCATTTGTATTTGATTTTAACAAGCGAAACCGTTGACCCATCGGTGGCAGCGTCTTCATGCAGCACTTCCGCTTATTTGGAAGACTTGAACGAATGAAGCGACAGAGCTAGAGGTGTACTTTAAAAAAGTTTTGATGCCGAATGAGGAAACATGAATACCCGTAACCCGGCGTTGTCCAAAGTTTTTCCACCCAGGGCCGCATCCTGAAAAAGAAAGAATGCAAGGGCAAAGTTTACGGATTTTAAACCGACTCAAGTCGCTACGCAAATACTTTTTTTCTATTTTCAGAAAAAGACCACAGCCTGCATCTCCGCTTTGTGTTATTGGTGATAAAGCGTATTATTGCCGTCATTTCCAGACCTTAGAGGTATGTAAGCCACACCCACTGAAGTTAAAGACAAAAATATTTCTAATAAACAACTTTTTTAACAATAAACAACCAAATTTTTACCCAATGTATGTATGTATATAACATACATAAGTAATATGGCTAGTTAAGAAGTCCTTCATCGTTGTCGTCATCCTCCTCCTGGAAATTAAAACCACTAAAGTCGTCTTCTTCAGCATCACAATTGAACAGCCTCATAATTTCTTCATCACACATTTTGTCGGTCTCTCTCTCTCTCTCGGTTTCATTGTCGCCTGAGCTATGCTCTTCATCACACCTTGAACGATAGCGGATGTTTGGCGGCCCCAGAAGTCCAACAACAGAAGCCGTAGTACGCTCTAAACTCGATCAAACTTACTTAAGTATCAGAGATTACTGCATACGATTCCAAAACGTGGTATTAGCTTCCCTTCACTCAAGTGTTTTTCTCTTTTTTTAATCTTAATAAAATGACAGCAGACCATAATAAAATGGCCCCCCGGGTCGCACTTTGACCACCTCTGCTATAAACACAAACAAACCATGTCCAGATTCTTTGAATGTGTTTACGTCCTTGTTCCTTTTCTTAGAATCGCTTTCCATTAAGAGAACATCATGTCCACTGAAATATAATAATAGTGAAGGACACTCACAATATGCACATTAATATTGGTCATGAAAGAGGAAACATGGACGTGCATTAGCAAACCCTTTGCGCTTCCTTTCAGCACATTCCTGCTGCCCCAGCAATGGCCGCCCGTGCAGTTGAAAAGTTTTATTGTAATATTTAGTGGTCAGAAACTCGTATACTGTATGGAGGTGAAATATCTTGAATCCGCTCTCCTGCAGCATCTGCGTTTAGTAATAATAATAATAATAATAATAATAAAATATCAATGACTTTGTAAGACCACAAATACCACAGCACAAATATGGGAATTCCTTTACAGTACAAGCGCACGAAAAAGACTTTTATCATTTAAATTGCTTCAAATTCTTCAAGCGAGAGAGAAATGAAAGGAAAGGAAAGGTTAGGTGAGCTACTTTGCACCTCTAAAGTAACTTCTCCCTCGACGCTACAGATGTGACACAGCTGCGATAAAAATGACAGCGACGTGAAGGGAAAATTAAAGTTGTGAAGTACTATGAGACGCAAGTACAATGATGTGTTAATGCAAAAAAAAAAAACATACAACCGCCACCCCGTTTGGGCTGTAGGCAACTCTATAATTACCTACAGATAAGATCAGAGCAGAGACACCCAGGGTTGATTTAATCAACTTTTAGAACATTTCGCTTCTTGCTTAACCGCGGGCGGTCGGCATCACACGGGCAAAAAACCCACAGTGTTTTGCCACAAGGATGGCCCACGGTAAACCCCAGCGTTCTCCTTCTGCTGGAGTTTGGCGTTGGAAACGGGGGCGAGGGGGGGGGGGGGCGTGTATGCAGATAACAACTTCAAAAGACTCATTCTTGTCTTACTCGCATCTCTGCAACACTCGCTTGTAGTCTACGTCTTTTGTTGCATGGCCCATAGCTTGGTTGGAAAAAAAAGGCCTTTCCTTCACATTCATCCTGAGGCTCGTGCCTGCCTGCTCGATGCTCGATGCTCGATGCTCGATGCCGCCGTCTGACTTGCAGAGCTGCTGAATTATTTAGGCCGAATCTGTAGTTTGCCACAGAATGGAGTTTGTAGTATGAATACACATCGGGTTAGCGACGGCGCTGTGAGCGAATGAAGGCCTGGCGATGGACTGACTAAACGGATTTGGGCATCATACGAAACATCAGCCAACCACAGGAGGAACGCCAGTCAAGGAAGTGATCAGAGCGCAGAGCGGCTCGAGACGTGAATGTCACCTTCTGTTTCATAACTCCCTGGCGCTGCATGGCTGGAGTGTGTCGACGCGCGGGAAGCCGTGCATAAAGAGTGCGCTTCCCGGCACGCCTGGAGATTCCTCAACAGGCTTTGCCGGCAGGATGCGGCGGCGTGAAAGGTGCTGCCTCCTCCAGTGTCATGTGTGGCATGCTAAGCAACGGTAATCTGCCGCAGTGCAGACAAGACATTCCGCCGCATAACCGAGCCTCAGCGTGAGAACTCTTGTATGGAATATGGATTTATTAACACCGTGTTAACGCAAAGAGGGAACGTTTAACGGCCGCTTGACGGCTGTTGAAACAAGGAAATCAAACTCCTTCTATGACATTTTGGATTGCTTGTTTCGGAACGTTTGAAAGCTGCTGCTGGGCTCCACGACCCGACACAAAGGACCTTAAAGGGGACCTGATGTTTGTTTTGATCTGACAAATCTTAAAGTACATTTGATCCAATTCCTACTGCTTCTGCTTGGACTGCGTGGAACGCAGCAGCTGTTGGACTCCGATGGGAAGCAAGCGTCCCAAACGTCACTAGTCAGCGCTAACGAGTCGGGTTGAATTTGTTTGTATCGTTTGAATTTGGCCAATCCTGGTTCCAAGTCCACATTCCGACAACAATTCTTGATCCTGCATGGTTTTAATTGAGGGGTGGGGTGGGGGGGTTCCTTTCTTTTATGGATGAAATATCTCATGTTACTATGAATTTCACATATTTACTATTTTCGAGCATTTCAAATCATTTTCTTTTTTTATAGGAGTACACTTTCCCAGAAGATGTTTACTTTTGTGTACTTTTACCTCATTGTTGGTGTCAGCCATTTTTAATGAAACCTTTATTTTGTTTACACAGGGTACAGGCCAAAGTGCTTTTATTTTGAAGGCCAAGCGTCACTCGTCAGTACTAACGAGTCGGGTTGCACATTGTTAGAATTTGGCCATTCCTGGTTCCAATTCCTCATTCCGACAACGATTCTTGATCCTGGGGCTTTGAAAAGAATGTTTGCATGGTTTTAATTGAGGGGGGGTCGGGGGGGGGGTTCTTTTCTTTTATGGATGAAATATCTCAACCTCTCCTTGAATTGTTTGACGTTATCTTTTTATCAGCGTTACTATGAATTTCACACATTTACTATTTTCGAGCATTTCAAATCATATTCTTGTTTTTATAGGAGTACACTTTCCCAGAAGATGTTTACTTTTGTGTACTTTTACCTCATTATTGGTGTCAGCCATTTTTAACGAAACCTTTATTTTGTTTACACAGGGTACAGGCCAAAGTGCTCTTATTTTGAAGGCTGGAACTGAGATGAGAAGGTCCCTTTTACCTCATTGTTGGTGTCAGCCATTTTTAATGAAGCCTTTATTTTGTTTACACAGGGTACAGCCCAAAGTGCTCTTATTTTGAAGGCCTGAACTGAGTTGAGAAGGTCCCTCGACTGAGACGGACTGTGCAAATAACCGTAGCTTCCGTCCATTATTGACCCCCAACTTCCCCATCAGCTAGCATCCTGAAACACGTGCTTACATTAGCTGTTCCATTCCCAAGAAAACAGGAAAAAAATTGGAAAAATCTGCAGTAATTTAAAGGATTCATTTTTCACTCTGTGGTTCTTGCTGGATAAAGTTCGAGACCCCTGACTTTGACTGTCAGCATGTCCGAGTTCTTGCTGTTGGCTGGACAAAGGAAGAAGAAGGAAGAAGACACCGCCTCCCGCTGGCAGGACGCCACGACTGCATCTCGGCTTCCGAAAGCCAATTTTCCATTGCGGTGAAAAGCGTGGCACACATGAACGGGTCGCCGCGTCCCCGTCTGGTCAACAAGCGTTTGATCTTTGCGTTGCAACAATCGAGCTCGCTGCTGAGATAAATCTGAAGGACCGGGCTTTCTTTCCCGTCGCCCCCTGAAGCTGGAGAGCGTGCCGTGCGGAATGATGCAACGCTCAAACACGGGATAAGTTGAGCGCGGCAGCGGCAGCGTTTGTCAGGGCAGCGGAATGAAAGAAGGGGAGCGCCAGACAGAAGGACTCCAAGGGCCTGATTACTGCACATCATCTCAAATGCAACTTGTACCACGCAAATCTCCAGTGAGATCCCAACGCTGCACGAGCACGATAACATAGAGAAATTGTTTGTGTTTTTTTTTTGCAGAAGAAAATGATCTTTCAGAAGCGCAGGACTCGGACTGCAGTTCGTTGACAAGCTGAAAGCCATTAAGGGAGCAGCAAATAGCATAGCATAATCCTCCAAATAACAAATGCTATTATTCACAGAAAACAGACACAGCTTGTGTGAAGTGTGAGGATTTGTCATAGCCCCCCCCCCCCATTTTACTTTAAAGATTGTTTTCATGTTACCTCCCCCCCCCTTCCAAAGGTGGCTTGGCTGCAGGAAGTACAGTAACCTTCTATAAAACATTTCTTTGCATAGATATTACTTATTACATAAAGCAAAGGGCACGTTTTACATGAGACAGCAATCTTCCAAATGTAATGACAAATGCTAAATCAGATCCAGGGAAGCCATTAATGAGATTTTTACCCTTTCGCACTAATCCATTTGTATGAACCCTTCCGTAAATGGGATTGGCAGCCTTTGGCGCGCACTAATTATTTGGAATATTTGGAGGTACATTTGGACATAAATAGTGTTGCTTGGATGGCCCACTCGGATGCAAATGAGGCACTACGGGATTGACGAGGACTGACTGAGACATTGCCGGCATCATATTATTGGTGCAGGAAGTTAATATTTAACATATTGTTATGATATCCAAAATGTTCAGTTCAGATCGGTGATGCATTTGTCCGTTTTTGTGATGAGGGAGCCGAATTTACCGTTGGATCTACATACATTCCGACCCTGACTGAATTCCGATGACGACTCTTCTGCACCATGTGATGTTTATTAGGTCAAATTGCAATTATTGTTTAAAAAGGTGATTTGAAAAAAAACAGAGTGAAATGAGATTGGCTCGCTAATACCTCTCACGGGAATGTTCCTCGCAGGTATCTTTATTATTGCGTGGTGAAGGAAATCAATTAGGGTTTTATGGGGAATCTTGATCCCTTAGGGGATTCCAGCAACACGTCTTTATTTTACAGGTCGACGGGATTTAGATGTCAAGGGAAGGGGTTTTCCTCTGTGGGCTTTTCCAGCGAGACGTACCATCCTCTCCTCATCGTCGGCATTAAAAGAATCACAGCAGGGGAACAACGCCGGTGTCCAGTCGCCTGGAATTACGTTACAACAAGCGCTTCTATGCCGCATTCATGGACAATTTTCTATTTCAATTCCGATCACAGGCCAATTTGTTGCGGCCTGCAGAAATCCACTTTCAGGATGCTTGCTACTTCATACCCTCGGTCGTTGTGGACAAAAGGCAAGCAAAGAGGTAGTGGCTTTTCATTTCATGCTCTGCCTCCTCAACCCCAGATGTTCGCCTCCAAAACATCTCCAGCGACCTCCACAGCGCCCCGAGCTCAGGTCGTGAAATGCACCTCCCGTATAGTTTTAGTAGGGAATCAGGATGGAAATCAAATGCTAATGCGATCCGTGCATGGAAAAACGTCGGAGCCACGGTGAGATTTGCATGTGGCGCACCTTCTCCTCGTGTTGGCGGTGGATTGCAATGTGTAATAAATGGCTCGGTCACGTCATGGCGTCTGCTAAATGAAGCAGAGATGTACGCACCCCCCCCCCGAATGCACAATGGCGCCGCATATTTACAATTCCATCTGACAGGGCGCCTATTAGAAACCATAAAGTCGCTCAACTGTTGGTGCTCGAGCGCAGTGGAGAACCCTCATAACGCACACACACACACACGCACACACACACACACGCACACACACGCACACACACACACCTTAAGTCACCTGCTTAACATCATGCAGCGTACGTATCTCCATTTATTGCGCCTGCTTGTTGCTTGTCGTCAAGCTCGGGTATTTGTTGCGCTCCACTGAGCGGCGTCTTCACACACGATTGGTCAGCAGATTTGATGAGTGCCGAAAAAAGCTCGTTGGTGAGCAAGTCATGACGAAAGAAGCTCCATTAGCAATCTATTATTATTAGCGGAGGCTTGATTTCCGTCTCTTATTAAGAAACGAGCACAAAGCGTCATGCAATCGCACGTTTTGTCACCGATAACACGAAGCGGACCTGCAGCCTGTTTTTTATTTTCGAAATATAAAAACGGTCTTTGCGTATCTCCGTGGGGTGGTTTAAAAAATGTAAACATGGCCCCCGCATCCTTTAATTTTTCAGGATGTGGCCCTCGGTGGAAGAAAGTTTGGACACCCCTGGATTAGAACTTGGCTTTTGGCGGCAAAAACTTGGAAAACTTGGAAATGGAAAATCATTCAGTAGTCGTGCCTCACCAATTTCGCTGCTACACTATATTACATTTTTTTTTAGAATTACTTAATTAACATTAATATTTCTTTAGGGTTATTAGTCTAAACATATCAAAGCAATATTTTACTTATTTTCTGCCTAAATGATGCATTTTCAAACATAAGAATGGCTACTTTTTAGTGAGACACACAAGCACCAGACTTGACTGCCAAAGCAACAGGCTTTCATTGCAGGTTTGACTGATGTCACAACAAACAGGAACAATAATCCCTAACGAACAACAGACTCGTGTTGCAGCCTTAATCCACGCAAAGCTAAGGATCAACTACCAACCAATGACATCACTTCCTGGCCACTCACCACTCAGCTAGCCCAAGGGACACATTTATAGCAACACACGTGAGCATCGGTCTTATTCTACTATACTCCTATGTCTACTGTATTGGATAGCACAAGTGTAAACGTGACTGTAGGGTTGTTACTTCATGTCTGAAGGGCTCTAATAATGTTATGTAGGTCATAAAACCGTTTTCTATGCTCCATTTTGGGTTTGGAACCAATTATAACCACAATAAACAAGGCATTACTGTAGGAATCCAAACATGATGGAAAAGTACAAGATGTTTGCTTCATCCAAGATCCAGAGGGAAAGAAATACATATATCTCCAATTGTAACATTTGGATTCCGTGCAGAAATAAACTCCTACAGAGATGATCGCACAACTTTTACACTCCACCTGGGAGTCCAAAAGGTGGCGTCTGTATCCCCGGATGTAGAATATGAGACGGTTATACACTCGGGTCTTCTTCAGGTAGAATTTTTACACCCGCTCAGCGCTAGAAGATGTTAACCACAGAGCCGAGCGTACGCATCCAAGCCCAGAGCCGTACACGAAGGGCACGCACGGAGCCCTGCGGGACGCCCTCTGACAGGCGGCAGGTGATAGCGCCACGGCCAGCTGCTCTTTCCCCACCTCCGCTCAGCTGTCCGAGCCCAGAGCAGCCTTTGAACAGCCTATTACCCGGACGCAGCACCGGGAGGAAGCAATCAGCTCCAGAGGTACGGCTCTCCTCCGCCAGATGGTGTGGGAGATGAATGGAGCCATTACATTATTGCAGGATAATTCCTCAGATGAAGCTAATTAAAAAGAAAAATAAGTGCTATCCTCCCTCGTTAGCTCCTTTGCAATCCGAATAGAAATTCTTCTGATATACTTTTACGTGACGGAACAGTCGGTTGACTTCGGTGCAACACCGAATAAAAACATCTTACCTTGTTATTACTAAGTCTGTCAAAAATAGTCTGTTAACGACTTCAGTTCATTAATTACCCTCAGATGTTTAGCGTAATTAACGCAGGCGGACCATGCGATGTCGGTTACGACCACAGACGGGAGCGCCGATGGTGTCCACAGAGTCCGTCTTTACAACTTTAACCACATCCGATTCCTCAATGGTAGTGCAGTTCCAACACCGCATGTATCTCCAAGTCACAATCACGTTCCTGGTCCTCCTCGGGACCGCCAGTCCTCATCATCACTAGGACATAATTAATGGCTAAGGTACACACAAATACACTAGTTACTGAGGAACTAACGAGGAACTAAGGAGTGATGTTTAGGTTGGGTAGGTTGGTTCCTAATTGACTTCTGTAATTTTGTGTAAATCCCAGAAAATATGACATTCAACTTTAGAAAATGACGTGGTTTCTTTGAAATGGGCATCTCCACACACTTGTACAGCAGCAGGAAGTATGAAGTGCTGTGAAACATCCCGGTAGATGCCCGCCCTGACCTTTGACTTTGGAAAACAACGTGGACCAACACCAGAAGATGACATGGCAGCCCAAACAATGTGGAAGCTGAACCTGAAACAAGGTGGATTCTGTGCCTCAGGTCTCTCCATCCCGACTCTGGGACCTTGACTTCCAAAGCCGTGTGACGGTACCATGGGGTCACCAACGCAGAGCCGTCGGCCAGGACCCGTCCCACTACGCACTTGACTTTCCGAGCCCCAAACATGCATGTCTCGGAGCGCCGTGCATTTGTTACCTCCACCGGTTCGAGCCCAAGCTGCCAGAAACAATCAACTCCACCAGAATGTGACTCTCACTTTGCTCCAAAGGATTTCAGTAAACTCGGAAACGGTGCTTATTGCGCTCTTATCCACTTCTGTCTTAATGAAAAGCATGTCCTGAATCTGTCAAGGGAGATTAGGTGAATATCATTACTATTGTCCTTTTGCCGATGAAGATTCACTGTATCCACACGGATTACAGTCCAAGGTATCCTGGTGCAGCATCTTATACCCGGGAAATGGAAGAGAGTGCAGGTAGACGATTCTCCGGAAACAAAAGTAGTCATTACTTGTCAAATGTTGTCATTGTGGACTCTATTTTCTCACACAAATACAAATTCAAATGAAAATACACGATCCAGACATTGACCAAAAACATATTTCATTGAACATATACAACATGAATGGACAAGTCAAAATGATTCCAAAGAGAGATAATAATAATAATAATAATAATAATGAAGTTGCAGAATGTAAGTTGGGGCAACTCGCCGATGTTGAGCCAGGGATACAAACCCGAGACCAAGAATCAGACCAACAAGGTGACTTCCACACGACACACCAAATTGTCAATGAAAAAGTCGATTTCCAGAACACGATATGCAATGTACACGTTGTCAAGGTGACAGTCCAGTGCGGCTCAATCTGCTGCTGTCAGTCCTATTTCGAGAAGATTCACACTCGCTCCTCCAGGATTCATCATCATCATCAGCCGTCACACAAAGCTACACGTGACATCTGCAGCACGTCCCCAAACAAAAACATACAGTATGTCTTTATCCCCATGGCGACCATATGATCCTCGGTGGCCTTCCCCTTTGATTATGCTCTTCACATCCTCGCTTTAACACCACGGGGCTGGCTGTCATGGTAACAGTAATAAGTGTGTCCTGAGATGAACAGTATGGCCTGCCATTCCGACGGCTTTGTATGCGACTCACACAAACCGTTGTCAAATGTGTCAGTCGCTGCTTTGGTTCCGTAAGCTACAGACCATTAGCGACGACATTTTTGTCATTGTCTTGCACGGACATCTTGGCTTGGACCTAGCCTATTTCGCCATTGGAGGTCGTCTGTTCCTGGTTTGTATTTATAGATTTGATGCTGGACGCTGTGGCAGAATACTTCATTAACGGGACTAACAAAGTTGGATTGGAACGTCTTTGGACTTTACAAGAACCACACAAAAGTGGTTGGATGTTCAGTCTGAAATATGCACGCTTATTATTGTTATGACGTGTCCGGTATTGGGTTGTTTACTTTTACTTTTTGCCACTTAATAAATAAAATAAAATAATCAATATGGCACTATTTGAGGGACTTTGCATTTACTATTTATTTCTTTCATATTGTTAATTGGACTGAAGGCTAAGACATCAGCAATATTTTCTATTAATACCATTAATCCAAAAACTCTTCATTCAGCAAGTCTCTTATTGGTCTGTGTTTACAAAATAAAGGCATTTGACATTTTATTTTGTTGACTTTGTTTTTGCTTTGCAGCTGAACGACATCACCGTGGTTTATTCCATACCCAAAACATGGTGACAATAATATCGTTTAGCGTCAACTGGTAGGACAATAAACAATTCAAAAGGCACCTCCACGGTGTTGTGATGCGGTTCTTCAAATAAACGTTGAAATGTCGTGCATCGTCTCGTTTCATAAGTTGGGTCTCCGGTGACACCCATAATCTATTTGGATTCTACAAAGTCTTAATTAATGCAAAATAGTCGCAATTCAGAGCAAAAATATGCAAATTCTTCATCTAAAATGTCCGTCCTCATGCCTTGTGGGCACAAGGGGCAGGAAAGTGTTGGTCTTCATTCCAAGAAAACAGACAAGTTCACCTGCCAGTGCCTGCAGACACCTTGAGGGCTCAATTAAAAGAAGACAAAAAAAGAAAAGAAAAACAGATATCTTAAAGTTTTATTTTAGTTTCAGTCCAACTTTGGTTTCCTCTGATGAAAATATACTACACAAATTTGGATTTTTGGTACCAATTACTTTTGACTGCAGGATTGTAGGATTCGGTTTTGAGAAAAAATATATGGTCCTATGGTCAATATGGTCAATATGGTCAATATGGTCCTATGGTCCTATGATCATATGATCCTATGGTCCTATGGTCCTATGGTCCTATGATCATATGGTCCTATGGTCCTATGATCATATGGTCCTATGGTCCTATGATCATATGATCCTATGATCATATGATCCTATGGTCATATGATCCTATGGTCATATGGTCCTATGGTCAATATGGTCAATATGGTCAATATGGTCCTATGGTCCTATGATCATATGATCCTATGGTCCTATGGTCCTATGGTCCTATGATCATATGGTCCTATGGTCCTATGGTCCTATGGTCCTATGATCATATGGTCCTATGGTCCTATGGTCCTATGATCATATGATCCTATGATCATATGATCCTATGGTCATATGATCCTATGGTCATATGGTCATGACCTTGGGGAAATGACCCAAAGGTCATGAGGGAGGGCACAAGCGGTCGGAATGGATGGCTGGCCTATTCCTTGGCGATGAGGTGAGAATCACCTCATCATCCAGGAGAAACTCGGAGTAGGACCGAAGACCCGTGAGTCCCGGTTCAGTAAAAAAACGTCCAAGTTGTCAATAAATCCAATCACTCCATCAGTTATCTGATGCCAGTCTACACATGGAGGTCACACTCATGAATGAAAAGCAGAGAAACCCCACACGAGCAGGCACTCGGCGATGGAGGCGAGGAAAAACTCTTGAAGGACTCATTTCCAACACATACAGTAAACTAAGCTGTCATTAGCGGCGTTTCCATTACGCAAAAGCTGTCCAATAGCGCCAGCGACATGCAATCTGAGGCCAAAGCCATCCAAGAAATAGCCACGTACGTCTGTGAGGTGTCATTTCCATCTCAGGATGTGATTGCTTGCGGTTGCTAAGTGATTTGTTTACGTTGTTTTTCTGGATCGGTCTCTGATCACCACCGTGACTAAAAACACTTTGTGCTGCCAATCCACCTCCTCGCTCGTACGGCACACCTAAAAACGGTCGTTATCGCCACGCCAAGACTCAAGTGGCTGGACGTCCACTTGTCCTCTACGACAACGACGTAACTTTAAATAGTCTATATGCAAACTAGTGGCCAACATAGTTTAAGAGCAACCTTGAAATGCTAATATTTTGCAGTCTCAAGAGTTTCCCTGTCAGATACTCTGAAGAATTGCTTGATGTTTATGTAAATCATATCTTGCTGACAGATGTAATGCCGTCTTTGCAAGTGCAAACAAAGAATAGGAGGCAAGGGGGGGAGGAAGCGCTGAAGAGCACGTCTATTGTTTCGACAGCTTGTGTCCCCGGCATCTGGCATGGAGCAGGAACAGCTTGTCAAGATTAATCAAATGTTGCTTTTATTGATCTACAGCATGTAGCATATAAATACATGCTTTAGAAAAGTCTGCACACACTTTTATGCGCTACCCTGCCGTGACTGCGGTCTCACTTGGTAAAGTTTCTGCACTTCTTCTTCCCCGAGTGGCGAGACAAGGCTGGACGCCGCCACACAATTTGGAAACAAATGTTCAGCTCTGGCTTTAGCCCGGAGATAATCTTAATGTCTTTCCCGCCGCATTCCGGGGCTTTAAGTTCCAATCAATGAGGTGAAATTAAAGACCATGTGAATGACTTTCAGTGGACTTGTTAGCGGGAGCGCGGACGCGGTGACAAGCTCGTGGCGGCGACTGCTCCCTCACTCTCCTCTCCCCGTTTAATTTTCCGATCCACTTCCTCCACATAGTTAGGAGAAGTGAGTTTTGTTCTGGTTTGATACACCATCTAATGAGAGCTACTAAGAGCTTGTTGAAATCATTCCCTAATAACACATCCTGAAGGCTGCGGATGAGGAATATCTTTTTTTTACCTCCGTTTCTCCATTTAGAGTTTTACATCCCAAGACGTGATTCTTCACGCGACTGTTCCCAAAGGCACCACACGGACACCGTCTTCCTGTTTTGCCATGAGTTATTTATCGGATTCAAAGGTGTTTCTCACCTCCGTAACCCAAAATAGAGCCGGAGAAAGGTGCAAGTGTGCAATTCAATAAATAACTCATAGCTTTTGGGAACGCTCGCATCTTCAGTGAAAGTAAAAGGAACCTTAAACGCATCATCTATCATTTATATGCATCGGAAATGCTTTTATGCAAGTAAAACTATCAAATGTTCACGTTTTTGACAGTCAGCCACCGATAGCATCACAGACGATGTAACGTAGCTGACGTCCGGTTCCGGTGGCCATTTTGTAAGATAGCTAATGGGATGCTAGCAAGGAAGGAAGTTTTGTGGTAACATGACAAGATGCGCAACATATTGTATGTATGCTAACCGGAGAATGGCCACAAACTGGAAAACAATTGTGTTGTATTTTTCATCTTCACCAAAAAACACGCTAACCATTGCTAACATCCCATAATTTCTGGACTTAAAATATTTTTCCCCCCAAACAGTGCATGTAACATGACTAGTTAAACAGTAACCTACCAAAAGGTCATTCATCGCCGTCCTCCTCGTCCCGGCTACTGAAACCACCATCTTTCACAATTCCTTCATCACACACTTTGTCAGTCTCCCTCGCTTTCATTTTGGCTCTCTGAGTGACTTTTGATGACTTGATGAAACCTACTTCAGTGTGTCAGATCAAAACACGATATATCACTCATCCATGTCACTACTTCCTGAAGCTGCACGCTAAGCATCCTGGGAAATGTAGTTTTTAGTCATGAATTGGTCGCATCACTGTACAAAGTGTGAAAAAAGTAGCATTTTATAGACGATATTACGCCATATATTATTATGAAATTAAACTTTCACTCAGTTTCACTTTTTGAACTAGTGAAATAAATGGATGTTACAAAGATTCTAATTCATTGAGATGCACATACGTATCTTTATATCATGATGGAGATATCATATGCTAGGTGATATTATATGATATTATAAGCGTAGGAGATAGAAGACGACTCAACCAGTGAAGAGAAAAAGATGCCCGACTGAACGAACCCGACATGAAGGCAGCGCACGTCTACCCCGAATCCATGACCCAGCGCCCCACGTGACCCCGACCTGCTCCCCACCAGCGTATGCTTCAACCTCCTTTGTGGTTTAAATGTTATCCGTTTCTAAGATAAAGCACCCCCCCCCTCACCTCCCCACTTCCTGGCGGTATATGTGGGTATTAGTTACCGCTGGAACACTGGTTAGTATTCCGCGCTCTCAAAGCCGGAATTGTGTCGGCACCTTGATGTGTGATTGGATCAGCGCAAATACATGGAAATGCAAATTTTCCAGGTATCAGCTTTTGCCGGAGGTGAAATAGGAAACAGTGGTTGCATTCGGACGGCCGGGGAGCGCTGCCTTTGGGTGATGTATAAATTCCCAGTCAATCCCACATTCCTTGACATTTTCACACTCCCACATAGAATATTTCTAAGCAGGTAAAATCTATAATGCGTGTCAACGGCATCGCATGGCGTGTTGGCAGAGGGGCCCCGCACGTACTAAACTGGCCGAGCTGGCGGTGAGAAGCTCAGAGGAGGTAGAAATGTTTGTTCTTACTTCTCCTGTCATACCTGCGCCTCGGGGGCCTACAGCAGTTACTCATACCTCAGCAGAGACAATCCAATATGCCGCTTGCCTTTCTGCAGGCCCGCCATGCTGCAGGCCCACCATGCTGCCAAATCTGCTTTCATGAGGAAAAAAATGCAGAGTGCAGAAATACATTTGCCGGAAAGCGTGAATAGCTTCATCCCGACGCCTTCTTTTGTTTGATCAAATCAAATGACAGGCTACAAATTGTATTACATCGACACATACGGTACAGCGGGTCCTCGGCTTTCGTCATTTATGTGGGAAAAGGGAACGCCGCACAAAAACGGCATACATTTTTCTCCAAGAAATATTGTAAATCCAATTCATCCCGTCCACCAAATATCAACCCAACGTGTACCTTTAATGGATAAAAAAAACATTTAACCTCATTTTACCTCGACTTCCAACTATAAACTTTACAACTTGGACTTTATTGGCATAAAATCGTGTCTCTGTTAAATATTTCCCCCTGCAGCCTGTGCTAATTAGGAACCTTTACGTTACATGAAGATGTGAAGCTTCTCATCACAGGATTTCTTTTTTTTAATTATTTCTATTTTAGGAAGTTTTTGACTTTTTGGAGCGCCATTTGATCAGCTGATATTTCCAATTTCCCTTGAATGCAATCCATTGCTGAGTCAAATGTGTTTCTGTCTCACTCTTGTTTCCTCTTTTAGTATTTTGCAGCCCCAACTACTACGTCTAAAATGTCTATTCTTTCCATTTGTCAACTATGACGCTGGAGCCTATCCCAGCTGGCTTCGGGGAGAGGCGGGGTACACCCTGGAACCGGTTACCGACCAATGGCAGCGCGCATTCACACCTCACAATTTACAATTTGCAGTCACCATTGAAGCTAACACGCATGTTTTTGGAATGTGGGAGGGAACGGGAGTACCCGGAGAAAAGCCTCGAACTCCATTCAAACCCGGGTCTTCCTGATCTCCTAACTGTGTGGCCAAGATGCTAACCGCTAACAACCAATAATTGGTGGATATACAGTAAATCCTGTAGCCGTCGTCCCTCGTTTATCCTGGTTAATTGGTTCCAGACCCGACCGTTGTAAATGAATACATACAGGATTTGTTAATACATGGAATATTTTTGTACTCGCAACACAGAAAACCTGTTCAGGTCTTTGGAAAGAGTCCTTCGGCCGTGACATAACACCCATAGAATCACATATTTGTAAATGGATGGTGATGTACCCGTGCTATGTACTCGTACTATGTACTCGTATTATGTACTCGTACACAAACAAAGCAGCCAAAACCATTGGTTCCAATTCTTCCAGTTAGCATAACAACATTCCTGATCAGTGATGCTCAGGAATACTTTGGGAATGAAACCCAAGCGACACCCCCCCCCCAGCATCGGAGTGAGGATATGGATCACACATTTTACGATTGAAATAATAAAAAAAGAAGCCACAAACCCCGCCCCCACGTCTACAATTTGAGTTTTGGTTTGAGTTTCAGCGCCACCGCTGACGTTCCTTCTTACCGAGTAGAAGAGATAATTGTATACGATACCCGCTAAAGAGCCACTAGAGCGCTAGGTCGGCCATCTATTCACGGTGACAGCCGCAGTCATTAGTCCTAGCCTGATCTTTGCCGCTAATCTATCTCGACATGATCATTTGCATCCGTTCTGAACGAGGCGCTTTTGTGAACCTTAGCTCAGCAGGGCGGCACGGCGGCACGCGTCGGGAGAAGAAACAAGAGGCGGACGCATTCGCTACGTTCCCCTCTGTCAGCGCCGCACAGATAAGAACAACCATCGTGTCAGCCAATTACACGGGACGAGTGGAGGGGAAAATGGCTGATTGATGAACATCGTCATCTTCCGCGTGCAATTAATACACTGCTAATAACTCGCCATTGGTTTTCCGCTCGGCGGGCCGAGTTTGGTGATGAAGGCACCAAAGTGGCCGCCCCGCTACGTGAAATATTACATTTCCTAGCTGAGATTTTGTTACCTCCTGGCTGGTCGGGATGCCTCAGGGAAATGTAATGGAGCATGTAATGGATAAAGGATTGTATTTATGGCCATGTGTTGACTTAACTATATCGATCCGGAGAATAAACACCGGGACATTTTTCAGGGAAATTCTAATGCACGTTTTCCTGAACCATTCTAGGAATAACCCAAAGATGGACATCAACAGGAAATACATCTTGGAGGGAAAAAGGAGGTCTTTGTTTTCATTTCATCAAGTGAAGATTTTACTTTTTTTTTTTTTTTGGGGGGGGGGGGGGGTGTCTGCTTCAACAACTTCAACTTTTTTGGTAGTTTAACTATTTTTATTTTATGAAATGAATTATGCCAAAAGTTCTTTCTGACCTGTAATTTGTTTGTACTTAAAAACAAAAAACTGTTTTGAAATTACCGTATTTTCTGGACTATAAGTCGCTCCCGAGTATAAGTCGTACAAGGCCAAAAATGCATCATTAGGTAAAAAAAAACAACACATACATAAGTCGCACTGGAGTATAAGTCGCATTTTTTGCGGGTAATTTATTTTCCAAACTACTTATATTACATCCTCTTGGAAGGCAAGTTGTAACAATAAAAAAATAGAGAACAGGCTGAATAGGTGTAAGATATGCTAACACAATGCTACACAAAAAATAAACAGTTGTTTTCATTTATAAGTCGCTCTGGAGTATAAGTTGCAGGAACAGCCAACCTATGAAAAAAATTGTGGCTTATAGTCTGGAAAATACGGTAATATTTACCGTTTGTACGTGCCACAGACCATGTAGTGGTCATTTGTAAAAAAAAAACAAGAAATTAATGAAAACGAGTGTCATATATGCTAATTAAAAAACATCAAAACAAGCTAACTCTTGCATGAAAGTATGAAATGAACATTTTGCATAAAGGTTTACAATAAAACGTGGAAGATGAGACAGCGTCGCAAGGACGGGATTCAAATACGGAATATCCTCCTAAGAAAATATCCTCCAAGAAGAAAGTCATTCAGCATTTTGCTTTTTGGATCAGGTGTGACATCGCTCACAGAATTCCAAGACGGAAAGGCTGCATCTCGTCCGGTCCAGACAATGTGAGCCGAGAATGTCCAAACATGTTTTGGCGTGAATGTGCTTCCTGCGGCCTAATTATTTACTAATGTATATGCAACACATCCAGCAATTTAAGTCTGGATAACGTTTTCATGTTTGTAAGAGAATTTCCCGGACCTGGGCTCGGTCGGAGCACCTGGGCGTCCGGGAGGAGATGTCATCTTTCATTCCCATTTAAGAAGAACGGGGATGCCTCCATCAGTGGAAAGATGATGGATGCCAGGGACATTTAGACGGATAAACAAGCGAGCGGACAGTCAAACAACGGCAGCAAACGATGACGGCATGGAGGAAGAGAGAAAAGACGAGAGCGGGGGGGTGGATGGGGGGGGGGGGGTAGGTGATGGATGACAACATCCAGCATGGTATCATATCTCGGTGGATTAATGTTCTGGGAAGCCGGCCCCGGAGTGTGCTTGTGCATCTCATTACGCCGCCATAAAAAGGAGCGAGGGCGGGCGATGTCGGAGCCGGTGGCCGACAAAGTGCACGTCTCACGCTTGGACTCGGGGGTGGGGGCTGGGGGGGGGCGGCGGCTTTAAAGGCAACCGAGGGCTGGCTTTTTATTTCTTCTACGTTTTTTTTTTCCACAAACTATTTAAAATGATAAACATTTGATGTGGACCGAGGCAGAAGAATCAAAGCAGCCCTGCAGGACCCGCCAGTTGTTTTAGCAACGCCGCTATGTGGGTTGCTTGTGAGCACTTTTGCAAATGCATGCATATTTGCGGTGGAGCGGCGAGCGTGCCGTCCGGGCAGTGTTTACTAGTCAGTCCGGTGTGTGCGCCCGCTGTGTCATTCTTCCAGAGGGCCGTTTTAAAAACATACTGCGTCAAATATTGGATGGCAACCGTATAATTTGACGGGTCTGTGCGCAGCGGCCGGCTGCGGTATGAGTCATTGATTGCGCATCAGCTTAGTATGCTGCAGTGCAGACCCCGGCGTTGGTGGAGAGGCAACCTGGAGGCCCCCGATCGATTGCCGCGGGCCTGTGAAGCTTTCCATCGGGTCCCGAGCCAAGGACTCGCGACCCTTCTTCCAGGCCAAAGCCTAACCTCTCCCTAAGAGGGGTGATGAAGTAGCTCATCGTTTCTAATGAGGAATTAGCCATCAGGCCCGTGGAAATGACCGTCAGCATCGCATTGAGGAGTTCACACGGTTTCTGGGACTGGGAATCGTGCTCGGTCTCCGTATTCCTCTGCTATCACATCATGCAGTCAAGGGAAAAGTAAAATTAATCCCAATTTACATTTGTCATGCATAACACATTAACCATAAAAACACACGTCTATTTTCTGTCCATTCTAAAGATAGAAAAACAGCTAAAAATAGTGGGCATAACGAGACACACCTATATAAAGCAATGGCGCTCCATTTGCATCATGTGACCTGCATGTTAACCAGGCTATTATTGTCATTAACATTTTTACACCCAAGCACTAAGTTACTGGTGTAGTGACACCCCGCAAAGCACAATGGCTAGCTAGTACACCACAAACTCGCTCAGCGTCTCACAAAGCCTCAGAGCTGCTGATGTGTTTTTATATTTGCCGTTTTGAAACGTTAAAGCTAGCTAGCTGTCGCTTTTGGTTCTATGTTTTTATACATGGAGTAAATACGCACAGAAAGATGTGCTAATACTTCCGGTAAAAGACCGAGTATTACATGTTATATGAACGTATGTACTACTACGTTCTCATATAAAAATTTCACTGGAGGTGTTTCAATAGGCGGGATCGGTGCATCCCATTGCATCATTGCATGAATGACTGCCTTTTTTAGCCCTTTGTATATCTTTAGAAGGCAGAAAAAAAGGAAGACGTGTGTTCATGTCTCACTGTGGATGATGGGACAAATTCCTCAAAAAGCCCAGAAAAGACTCACCCCGCCCCCCGCCCCCCTCCGAAATCACATGACGCGTTCCACGCCGAAGCAGTGAATCAATCCAATTGACGGAGACGTAGTCGCATTAAAAATGTAATTGCCTGCACTTTATCCATTTAGAGGAAGATGAATGTGAAATCATTTGGCATCCTCTGAAAAGCAGATGTTCATTAAATTATGTCTTTACAAAAGCTATTGTTCAATAGATTAGCGGAATATATGCTTCCAGTTCAAATGTGAGGTAATTCATCCCTTTAAGCTTTTTAATGGTTGGGAGCTGCAAAAACAATCCATTACTGCAGCTGCAGCCATGCTAAAATGCTACTATGTTTTTCCTGGATTCTATTATTAAAAATATATTTTGCTTTTTGTTATCAAATATTAAGATCTTTTTCATCTGAAATGAAACATGCAGGAAGTCTGATTAATTAGAACGTTTTTTCTAATAACAAACAATAGACTAATGAGCAACGCTTATCAGCGTAATCTCCTCTGGGCACCCGCCAATCACAGCAGAAAGGCAAAGTGACATTTGTCATTAGACAAAATAAAAACTCGCTTTTATCTGCGTTCTTCCATACATCAAATTAAAGTGAAGCCTTTTATTGGCTCCATGTTTGCCGTGAATTACGGCAATTCTCACATGAGTCATTCTCATTTATTTGCATTGTAGTTTTTACGGCTTTCCGTTCGGCTTTTCCGACATCATTCCCTTATATTCCTCTTCTGTTTTCTTCTTTTTATTATTCCAGCCGCTGCCAGGAATGCCTGTCAACACAAGCAGATTCCTTTCAAAGCCTAACGACAGCGACTACATCTTTTTTATACGCGACACATCCTCCCTCGGCTGGGATTGGACAAATAGGAAGTGTAGGTTTTCCTGGATTAACGCAGGAAGGGAATCAAACGGAAAAGGAGAAAGCATTAGAGAGTGAAAGTGGAAGATAACGACAACATTGCTGTCCGTCTTCTTGCCGTCTATGCAGTTCCGTCCAACTGCCTCCAAGAGCATTTGGTCCAAGGAACGTAGACCGGCCTTGGGTTTGGGGCGGTAGTCATTGTTACCGATGCCAACGCTAATTGACAAAGTCAAGTCTCAAGTCAAGACAGTAAGTCATGTCCAAAGTTACTGACTTCAATTTGAGTCATTCACATGATTTTATGTTTGGTAAATACGGATTTAATATTTTGACTTTACGCTACTATGATGGTATTTTTCCCAATAATTTTTTCCATAATTCTTGTAAAATGCTGCCTTTTCTCATTAGGTTACTAAAATGATGGTATTTTTTTTACCTAATAATTTTTTCCCAATATTCCATAATTCTCATAAAATGCTGTCTTTCCTCATAAGGTTACTAAAATGTTAGTATTTTTTCTCATAATATTCCATAATTCTTGTAAAATGCTGCCTGTTCTCATTAGATTACTAAAATGATGGTATTTTTCCTAATAATATTCCATAATTCTTGTGAATTGCTGCCTTTTCTCATTAGGTTACTAAAATGACGTTTTTTTTCCTAATAATGTTTTCCTAATAATATTCCATAATTCTCGTAAAATGCTGCCTTTTCTCATTAGGTTACTAAAATGACGGTATTTTTCCTAATAATTTTTTCCCAATAATATTCAATAATTCTCATAAAATGCTGCCTTTTCTCGTGAGGTTACTAATGACATTTTTCTGTTAACATTTTGGATGACTGGAATGTTCCATTTTAGTAGTTGTTGCTGGTATAAGATCATATTTGTAGAATGTGTCATGGCCCCCGCTTTGGACACCCCTGTTTCAAGTGATGATGTGATTGTGATGTTTACCTTCTCATCTAATTGTCTGACGGATGATTTCTAGAAGTTGAATCCAGAGTTATTACCACTTCAGGTGGGGGGGGACGCGCTCAAAGCAGCTTCACCCGTCAGTTCCTGCAGAAACGGAGCCGCTCCCGAGCATTCACTGGGGGGCAGTCTAGTAACGGAGCCGCTCCCGAGCATTCACTGGGGGGCAGTCTAGTAACGTCAACCCTTGCCAGCGTGCTTCCACACACAGGAAGGAGAGGAATGAGCTACTGTACGCCGCCGCCGTACAGCAGAGCTGACTGATGATGGACTTAAAAGGATCCTTTTGGAACAGCTGGCTTTTGGAAGTGGGGGGGGGGGGGGGGGGGGCATCATCCCTAATCCTTATGCGAGACATGGACACACGTCTTTGTCTTCTCTGTGTGTGCTAAAAACAGCTAAAAGGAGGCAGCTAATTCATGCACACAATGGGACCCACCTAGAAAGGCCGCCGTTAAAAGACCTCCAAAAACCTCCAACAAGGTTTTATGGTTTTCCATCCATGCTGGGAGCATACAGTAACAGGTTCGTTGATGATGACATGATGATGTCATACTTGGCATGACCACAACCTCCATCATTTCACGTAGCAACACCTTTACCAAACTCAAACACAAAAACACCGCAGCAGTGGCGGGAAATCCAATATGTAGCGTCCCCTAGACGTTAGCACCAGCAAAGGAGTCCAATCGGCGTACCAATGTAGCCGTAGCATGGTTAGCATGCGTGTCACAGTATATGGAAATAGAGCATTGTTAGCACTTTGTTCAGAAGGCTTCACAGGAGGAATAAGTGTTTCCCATTACGTGCATTCTTATCTGCGTCTTTTTAGCTCTTTTTATATCTTTAGAACACAGGAAAGACAGTGACATACGTGTCCACGTCTCACATAAGGATTCAGGATGATGGACAAAATAAAAATAAAAAGGTTTTCCTTTAAAGAATGAGCAACCGGCCCAATAGATATTGTTGTCGGATGCCAAGTGACCTGAAGGTCAACTCTTATACTCGCTAACCAAGTTCAGGGCAATCACAGAGATACCCTGGTGGATCAACATTCTGAGAGAAGCCATTTTAAAAATAGAAGATGAAATAGAAATCATAGAAAGCATAACTTGCAGGTGAGAAGTGGAGCTCACAAACAATTATTACGGCTTCTCTCCCGTTTGGCACACGAGTACGTCTTTTGTTTGTTTCCAGTGAAAGTAGTACTTTGTCCAATAGTAGTACCTCACACCTGCTGGTTTTTCTCTCTCAGCATTACACGTCCTCACATGTGAGAAAAGTGACAGGTGCTTGACTACAATCCAAAATGGCAACTCACAGCCCAGCTCCGTGGACGTTCTTCAAATAAGCTGAGAGCTGTCATTATATAAAAAAAAAAAAAAAAAAAAAAAAAGCCTGTGCTTCTTCGCCAATTCTAACAGAAGTCCGCATCAAGTCTCTGGAGACGGAGACTAAAATTATATTTCATACAGTGGAACCTCCAAAATGGAATACCTTGAAATGTCAATGCACAAAATCAGCCCATTTCCTGAGGCTGTTTTTTCCCTCAAGGGTACCACCATCATTTGGGATGCTCCCATCGATCGGCCGTCGATTCCCATAAAAAGACGTGATTGGCTTGCGTTGAGTGCTTTTCAGAGCCGATCACAAAAAAAAAAACGATGGTAATCCAGGTCATGAGAAGCCAGACATGACGTCACGTAGGGTTGCCAACACCCCGTCTTAGACAAATATTTCACAGTAGAGCAAACTTGGATTTAGTTTAACCTTCCTCTTGTTAGCTTTCTGGTATCATGTCTTATGTTAACGGGTCGGTTTTGACCCGTGTATTAGTTACCATTAAATTTGCTTCTCATCTCTTGGTTGGCTTCCTCATCCATGAAAATATTGCTTTTAATACTTTTGGTGTGGGCATGGAGGCCTTTTTTTTGGTCACTATACCCCTCCATTTCTATTTCCAAAAATGGTAAAATGAACCTCAAAAGAATCATATTCATAAATTGAAGGTTCTTTTGTTACTTGGCTATTACTGAGGGATATAGAACATATCTCTTAAATCAATTAGTTTTATTTATTTTCTCATTTTAGTATTAATCACTAAAGAAACATCTATGGTGTTCGGGTCAATTTTGACCCATACTCCGGATTGTCCATAGGTATGAATGTGAGTGTGAATGGTTGTTTGTCTATATGTGCCCTGTGATTGGCTGGCGACCAGTCTAGGGTGTACCCCACCTTACGCCCGAAGACAGCTGGGATAGGCTCCAGCACCCCCCGCGACCCTCATGAGGAAAAAGCGGTAGAAAATGAATGAATGAATGAATATATTAATATCAAGAAAAGGTAGAAAAAGTTATTGTTTTCATCAATAAAATGAGAATCACCTGAAGCTTACATGATTGTACACTTCATTTCTTACATTTCAGTTTTGGCTCAAAATATTGCTTTATAGTCATATTATTATAACCGGGTCGAAACCGACCCTAACAATACAGTGGTCGTAATTTCAACCAGACTATTTTAAAATGTAGTAAACATTATTTTTTTGGTTTTATTTTGTTGAAATAGAGTTTCCTGATGAAGCCTTGATGCAATAAAGAAATGTTATGTGATTCTTTTTATGCATTAAAATGTAAAACGGGTCGGTGCCGACCCTAACATAAGAGGAGGGTTAAGATTAAAAAACGCTTTATGCAGCATCAACACGACTGGCAACCACTCCTTATTCCACTAGGATGGTCTATTATCAAACATTTAACCCTCAAACAACACACAACGCAACAAAGCCACTGATAATTTTTTTTTCCTCTTTCAGCGATCATCACACTCCCAAACTCTTGTCCTAAATATACAGACATCACTTCCAGAACGCAGCATTCCCGTTTCTACTTTGCGAGCCACAAACACTTGATTTAGCCGTCTCATGTTTTAGCTCCGCACAGCTTCACCATCATATCTTCCCATCAGCCCAAAACAAGAAAAACACATCTGAGGCTTTTAATAATGCAGGCGAGAGAGCCACTTTACCCCATCCGCACAATGTACCCAAATTTTGGTGTCAAATCACATGCGCCTCCTTTAATATCACGGCTGCTGAAGTCAAGCCGGAAAAGACACACGCGTGGCGTCCTGCATGATTGATGGCTATGCTAATACATCTGTATGCAGTATTGTATTGCAAAACAGCCACGTGAAATATATACAGTACACGCATCATCCAATTAGACCTGTTCTTAGTCGTGCGGCAGCCTTTTTTTGATCAATACGTAATAAGATCTAGTATCAATTAGTGATGCCCGGGAGTAAACATTGCTACAAAAAATGGCAAATGTTTCGCCATGGTAGACAGCGGTGAAGTCAATACGCACGGCAGAAGCACATCACGTAATAAAGATGTAAAAGTGCAATTAATTCCCAACAGAAGGTTGAGCCTGAGCTGTAAACACAGTATTGATAAAAAAAAAACAAATTAAATCAGTCTGCTTTGCCTTCTTCGTCACAAGCCTTGCGAGACTTATTTGGTATGTGAGGGAGCTGATGGGAAAGTGACAAAACGATAGCGGCATCCACCGTAAATAACGGCATTATATTCATAGGCTACACACCATAAACCAAAGTCAACCTTGTTACTCCAAGTAATGGTAATCCAGGGTTATATGCACGGCTATCAATCCACTCGGAACTACAAGTCCGCCCTGCACAAGGATCTCAAACAGGCACTAAAGCCAGATTGTGATCCCAAGCCGTAATGCTGCTGGACGTGTAACGGGGCTCGGCATGCCCAAATACATGTGTGTGTGTGTGTGTGTGTGTGTGTGTGTGTTTGGGGAAGTCACCCAAGCAAAGACAGAGCACGCTCTTGAATGATTGAGGTTACCAGGGTGACCTCATAAACCAAAAACCCGTGGCAGTCTCCCAAGGTGAACACTGAATTATGCCGTCATTAAAGGACAGGCTGAGTTGCCAAGGTTGGTATGTAAAGTATAATCATCTGCACCCCCACTTCCAGTCACTCATTAGCCCCCCCCCCGTCACGGGCCCACCGAGATTATACCTTGAACTTTCTTGACTATCACTACAGTATGTGCCCGCTGGGAATAGTTCCGCTATGGGCCATTTATATCCCCCCCCGCCCCCCCGCACTGGCGTCAGCTCGCTCCACGTACAATTCTGCAGGTGTAGCATCTGTATGTGCACTCGTGTATCTTATCGCACACACACACGGGACACAGATCACCGCGTTTGTCCCATAAAAAAATGGATGCTTTGACTTACTGAAACATTATGTCCCAATTTATAAAAGAACCACTGGGAAGGAGCCGCCGGCATTCCAACATTTTGTTCGAATTAGGATCTTTTTTTGGACTCCCAGAGCTCCCGGTGCTGAATCAGTTCCTTTGCTTCCAAACGCTCTCGGTGCCGTCCTAAGCTAGCATAGCAAACACAACACAGAGTCAATACATGTCAAAGATCACTGCAGCGTCCAAATGAAAAGGACCGCGGTGTCAAAAACGATGGCGATCACAATACTTACCGCAATGGCGCACGGGCGCGTTGCCAGATATTACTAATCTTCATAAGATTAGTATTCATGCAGGGTAGCCAAGTTGAATCGAACCAGGAGAGCGACGCAGACTTTTGTTCCAGAGGACATCAGGTGCTGTCAGAATCAAGCGGACGACTCGCTTGGCTCGGTGTGCTCAATGCCATTGATATTCTGTAGGGTTGGGGATGCTGGAGCCTATACCAGCTGACTGTGGGCGAGAGGCGGGATGCATCCTGGACTGGTTATCAGCCAATCACAGATGATAGAAAAACATTTTGTTTTAATTTCTTAATTTAATTTCTTTAATTTCTTTCTGGCGGCACGGCGGTCTGGTGGTTAGTGCGCAGACCTCACAGCTAGGAGACCAGGGTTCGGTCCCCGCCCTCGGCCATCTCTGTGTGGAGTTTGCATGTTCTCCCCGTGCATGCGTGGGTTTTCTCCGGGTACTCCGGTTTTTTCCCACATTCCAAAAACATGCTAGGTTAATTGGCCACTCCAAATTGTCCATAGGTATGAATGTGAGTGTGAATGGTTGTTTGTCTATATGTGCCCTGTGATTGGCTGGAGTCCAGGGTGTACCCCGCCTCTCGCCCGAAGACAGCTGGGATAGGCTCCAGCATCCCCCGCGATCCTCGTGAGGAAAAAGCGGTAGAAAATGAATGAATGAATGAATAATTTCTTTCTCATAAACCACATTGTTTATGCTAATCATATTTTTTTTTTATCATATTCTCTCATGTGGTCAATCACACTGCTTTTTCTATATATATATTATAGTATATATATTGTTCTACTGGGCTAACTATTGTTTTTTTTCGACAGTATATTATCCAGTATATATTCCAAATGTCTGTACAGTGTAGTAGTGTAGTACAATAGTAGTGTAATAGTAGTGTAGGTATCTCAAGTACCAAAACGCTGCCAATTGTTATTTTTTGTGTGTTTTGGTACTGGCTCCCCCGGTGTCTGACTGATGGTCCAGGTACCAAATACACCACCTGTGACTGAGTAGTACTAATAGTAATTTGTACTTCATTTACTATTAGTGTAAAACACCTCGTTTTTATTTCTTTTCCCATCTTTTTTGTCATATGTAAGGGTTTTATGATGGTATATTACCACACAAGGGCACGCACTATGATAAGTGAGTTGGTTAAATATCACACTTTTTGCATTACACAAACATAATGTTTATCCTCTCAATCCACCATTTTGCCCGCCAAACGTTGGGACACGAAGAGAGGCTATTCATTACCGAATTGGCAGCGACGGCGAGCACGCTTCAAGAAGCGAGTGCTTTAAATTGGACTCAGCAAAGTAACACATTCCCACTGAAAGGATGCGTTGGCTTGGAGTTGACTTCTAGCAAGCGTGACTTTTACCACTCATGGCTCACGTCAGGTAAACAGCAGCGGGGGGGAATTACGGTACTACAGTATGAGTACCACTGCACTCCGGGTTTGCGTCTTCTTGAAAGCACATGACTTTGCAGCAGCTAGCGGAGCGTCCTTTCTGTTTGGACGTAGCACCTCATCACGTGTGCTTCTGTCATCAGGATTGAAGACGCCCGCCGTGCATCAAGACAAAGGCTGCCATTTTCAGCTGATGAACTCGTGTTCTGTTCCGTATCATCGTTATGTTGTAGGGTGACCTTCCCCACTGATTGTACAAGCTCAACAAATGTAGTCATCACCTACAAAGTCCACTCTCCTGCAGAGACGGCGCTCTCCGCGACAATCAAAGGTGTGCTGCAAAAAACGTGACAGCCAGTCTGTATGCAGTTCTTTCCTTTTCAGAACATTTTCTCAAGATTTTCTGTTTTTATGTGCTGAAGGTTTCATTGCGGCAAAGCCGCCGGATGACAAGGACGGTTTAGTGCTAGTTCATTGTGATGTTTTCTTCCACATCGCAACCTTTCTGCAAGACAAAAAGCAACAACCAAAGTGAAAAACACAAAAGACAAATACATACAAGAGACATTCTCGACGGTTCCTGATTGTTCTCAGCAGGAACACAACACGGGAACTACTTATTGGATTAGGTCATGGCGTTGAGCTCTACAAACACAATAGTTAATAGTGTGCCTGATCAGAATGTCAGTCAACACAGCTTTGTAGCGTCTAATGGTTCATGTCTTACGTCCAGATAGCATTTGTTATCAAAATATGGGCTAATAACTATAAAAGCAATCTTCACTCTCTAAATGTACTGCAAAAAAGGCCAGTAAGGATAGTTCATAATGCCGCCTACAGAGAACATACTAACTCCTTATTTTTAAGGAGTTAAAATAGGAGCTAAAATAATGCATAAGGCTAAAAACAACCAATTAGCTAAAAATGTCATCCAATACTTCTCTACAAGAGAGGAGAAATATGATCTCAGGGAAGAAGTACATTTGAAACACTTCTATGCTAGGGCTACGTTAGCATTAGCATAGCATTTCAGTATGTCATTGTATGGTCATATCACCTCGTACTTCGGTACAAGGTACATTATTTGAAAAAAAAAAAAAAAAAAAAAAAACTTTAAACTGTATTATGGAAAGCAGGAAGTGAACAAATGTAAACAGTTACTGATTGTAAAAGTACCAAATGGAGGGGTAGGATTTAATGAGCTGATTATGGGATGCACTCAATTGTAATCTGATGTATGTTCAAATGAAATAAAACCATTACCATTACCATTACCAATACCATTACCATTACCAAAATGGTGTCATTGTCAAAATCATTGCTAAATTTCATTTCTATTTCTAAGTTCTTTATTTATTGATCTCACCAGTATGACAACAAATGTTTTTTTATTGTCGCCTACACATTGTTTGCTGTTGTCATGAGCCCTTCAGGGACCACACGGGATCCTGATGTGGTAGCGCCAGTCGGGAGTTTCCAGAAAAGCCAAAAAACTGTGATTATTATATGAGTGTGCCGAATGAAATGTGTTTTCATGTTGTGGTTGCTTTGACGTAAACATTGCAGGACAAAGTGGCTTCCGTGTTACACTTCAGTCTTGGCGTTCCAAATCCAACTATTTAGAAAGTTTAAACTTGACAAATCACAACTGCTTATTCAACGTGGCCTCGTAGGAAATGTCGTTTCCACCTGCTGGATTGTAAGCACATTCTTCAGCTTGTATTAACATCTCCGCCATTTGAGCAGCGGAATAATTATGGCAAATGTGAAAATACATGACTCACTCATCATTTAGTGCCAACAGGACCGTGAAGAAAGACCCGGCACACACGTGGATCCAGCAGGTAAAGCTGATAGATGAAGACGGGGATTAGACACAAATCTTCTTCTTGTGGGTTTAGCTCAACAAGTATTGATGCCCGGACGCGTGAGAACACACCTCCCTGTCAACATGGCCGTCATCCATTCAGGTGGGAGGCATGGACGCATTTTATGTTCCCGGGCCAAATCTTCTTACGACTGAGGGATGGCCGTAGACGAAGACAGCTCCATTTGAATGTGTTCTTCTAATTTGGGTAATGGATGGTAAACAGATGGCCCCTGTCCCCTGGGGCCCTATAAAAGGTGTCCCCTCATGATTTCATGAACTTTCTTAGTCTGTGGCTCGGGTTTCTCTTTAGGTTCTTCTTCTGCTGGCCTTTCTTGGACGGCCACGTTTGTCTGGTACTGATGGATTTATAATGGTGGTCCACAGCAGCAGTCATTGGTTGGACTTGACTAGGTAGGACAGCCCTATCTGAGGACTGGGTGCAGGATCCAAAGTATCTGTCCTCTACAGGTAGAGGCATGTCCAGGCAAAGTTTTCTGAAGAGGGGGAGGTCTACGTCACCATCTCTCCACCACATCCAATCCCTTCCTCAAGGATTTCAACCCCAAAGGGGGCAGCCGTATCAATCAGAGATAGTCCAGAATGAGGTTTACCAGGGTGAGGTGGACACGTGGGGCGATGAGGACAAAAGAAGGGACCGTATGAGGTTGTTTCTTCAGAACAAAATCCCATATCACCTTGAGAGACGGAGTACACAATGCAACAAGTACAGTCTGCAACAACAACCCAGTACATTTTCATTCCTCATACATTTTGTTCTGAGGAAAAACTCCCACAATTCAAAGGCCTGCTGTGTGGAATGATTGACAGGTAACAAGTAACCCGGCCAGCATTTCCAACGGTGACTCAAAAGCCATTTGATGACACCGAGACGTCATGGTCGGAGAAACATGAGCCACACTCCAATATCAGTCACAGTGGAATGTCTTCCATCCATCCATCCATTTTCCTCCGCTTATCCGGGTCCGGGTCGCGGGGGCAGCAGTCCTAGTAGGGAAGCCCAGACTTCCCGATCCCCGGCCACCTCCTCCAGCTCCACCGGGAGGACACCAAGGCGTTCCCAGGCCAGCTGTGAGACATAGTCCCTCCAGCGTGTCCTAGGTCTGCCCCGGGGCCTTTTCCCGGCTGGGCATGCCCGGAACACTTGATCCGAGGAGCTATGTTGTCTGGGGCTATAAGCCCCTGGTAGGGTCTCCCAAGGCAAACAGGTCCGAGGTGACGGGACAGACCAAGAGTGATTCAGAAGGTGGATTCATATGAATTATAACAAGAAGAGGAACCGTACCTCGCCCGGATGTGGGATACCGGGGCCTCACCCTGGAGCCAGGCCCGGGGGAGGGGCTCGCAGGCGAGTGCCTGGTGGTCGGGCCTTCACCCGTGGAGCCCGGCCGGGCCTAGCCCGAAGAAGCCACACGGGATCTCCCCCCCCGTAGACCCACCACCTACGGGGGCAAGCATAAGGGTCCGGTGCATTGTGTGTTGGGTGGCGTTCAAGGGCGGGTGCGTAGGCGACCTGGTCTTCGGCGGCCAAATCTGGTTTTTGGAATGTCTTCAACGACCAAAATTTTAATTGAAGCTTTTTATGACTACGCAGCACACCAATATAATAACATGAAGATATGAAGATATGAAGATCATGTTCCGAAGCCGTTTTCCGACTCGTGTCCAATCCAGCATCAAAGCAACTGACCTCTGTCAGCTGGCGTCCATGTTGATGTTGGCAACACGCTTCTAATTGCACGTGACATAAGACATTTGCTGTACGTGTTTGACGGGCGCCACTCAAGTGACCGCAGTGACCAAAGGCGAAGCCTACCGAGACACAACCAAGCTAATGGCGGCGCCGTTCTCATCAACACTCCGCATCAAATTCTTCAAGACAGAATTGCTAAAAGCTCTTCTTTTCACAAAGCCCCAACGCCAACATTAGATTGTTGATGCATGCGCTTTGACAGTCGGATGCACCGGTCCCCCCCCCGGCAGATGCCGCTTGACTTGTCGCTCGCCATCGGCTCATGCAGAACCAGTCCACAACCGAGGATCATGTGCCTACAATTTTCTATTCCTTTTTTTGTATTTCTTTCTTAATTCTTCCAACCAGGCTCAGCGATTCAACTTAAGAAATAATAAATCACTCCTCCCGTCGGTGATTAATAGCTTCTGTCCCAGAGCAAGTTCATTTGTCATATTTAATCAGGATCATGGATGACCTGAACTACACCGCCATGTTCTGCTCCCTTTGCAGGCCGCTTTCATTCGTTCCCGAACAGCGACACGGGGGGGGGGGTGATCGAAACGCTTGGCACAGCGAGTGGCCGTCAGACGAGCAGGAGGAATCGCAACACATTCGCAAATAATCTTGACCCGAGTGCAGAGCGGTGAAAGTCATTATTAACATTATTTTACAGGTCCTCCTTTCATGGAGATCCCTCTTATGGGGACACCCGGAAATGTTTAATACTGTACACAAATAAAAAGAACTAGAAAACTATACACAGTAGTCGTCCTTCGTTTACTGCGGTTAATTGGTTCCAGACCTGACCGCGATAAGTCAATTTAAAATTCAATCTTAATAAAAAATATTTAAATTAAATCTTAAATACGTCATAAACATCATTAGAGCGTGGAACTACACCCTTTATAGTCACCTTAATACTTCTATTCTTGTTGACACCACATTGCACAGGCTAAGGACATGAGACGGCCCCCGCTAGCATAGCAAGCTACTGAGCTAACAGGTTAGCTAACAGGTTAGCTCAGTTAGCCTCACCAATTTTCTTATTCTAAACTCACGAAAATGTTTCAAAGAAGTGAAGAAGGACAAAGTAAGAAGCCAAAAACTTACCACTTCCACACAGAAAGGGAGGAGAACTTTTTTCATGTCGACTACATGCGGTGTGAAGGTCACGTAATATAACATCGTGTGTCGTCTTCAGGTATCCAGCTCAGTAGCGTTCAGCCACGTCCCCGCTCGGGTCCCGGCCTCTGAGGGAGGTCTGTAGAGGGGCCGGGTCGTGTGATCATGTGGTCTGCAGTCTGGTCAGGCTCCCAGAATTCACATGCAGCTCGGTCTTCCTCAGCGATGCTTTGAAGTGTCCAATCTCAGTTCGGTGGTTCTCAGGCGGTTCAGCGGGATCCACTGCTGATGGGGCAGGTCATCTTCTTTAATGCCGGCTCCCGGGTCCTGGATGTAGCCATGGATACGTGTGGACCCTGCCAACTCCCATTCCAGCTTCCAGGATGCCTCATCAATGTAACATGACTGATGCCTGGTGACCGGAATACCGCACATAACTTGTCTTTCGGTATTTTTGGACTACAAATATGAAATAATATTTTTTTAACATGGTGGCAGAAGTGCCCTTTAGTTGTTTAGATATTTTGGAAATATATACGGCTAAGTTTGTGTCAAAGTGAAAGTTTTGCTTGAAACGTTGAAATCTTTTCACAAAGAGCTGTTTTTCTCCCTTATTCGTTTTTTTGCTGAAACCTGAAAACTTCATTTTCTGATGAAAGATGAGAGTCTAATCTTTCTTTAGGTCGGGAGCGTCCTCATAAATAAGTAAAAATGGGCGGTACTGAGAGGCTGGGTTTGAACGAGTTCATATACAGTCATGCCTCCCTTTATCACAGTTAAAAAAGAAGACAAAAATGTACCACTTCCACATGGAATGAGAGGAGAACTTTTTTCCATTTGGTCTCGGTCATGGCATGTGGGCTGGTAATGGAATCTAACGTCATATCTATCATATCACAGATGTCTGTGACCACAGTACAACATGCTAGGTATGTAGTATTGGGATTGGGATTTATTTTGGTATTGGGATTTATGAGCTTCCTCATAAATAAGTAAAAATGGGTGGTACAGAGTGGCTGGGTTTGAACGAGTTCATATACAGTCATGCCTCCCTTTATCACAGTTAAAAAAGAAGACAAAAATGTACCACTTCCACATGGAATGAGAGGAGAACCTTTTTCATTTGGTCTCGGTCATGGCATGTGGGCTGGTAATGGAATCTAACGTCATATCTATCATATCACAGATGTCTGTGACCACAATACTACATGCTAGGTATGTAGTATTGGGAGGGTTGGCTTCGTTGGTAGACCTGAAGGTTGTGGGTTCAATCATCCGTCCTGCCATGGGCGAGATGTTTCACCCCCAGTTGCTCCTGCGTCACTAGTAGATAAACGGTGTTTACATACATTTACATGTCTTTCAATATTTTTGTCATAGACCAATTGTCATAGGTCAATTACAAGACAAAGCCGATGAATTAATTCTCGAAAAAAACGTAACATCACGGGACGACTGTACAATCAACAAAACAGGACAGTTTTTCAAGCCGCCTTGAAATAGACGGCGTGACGTCAAGTGATGTCATTTCCAAGATTATTGCACCGTTGCCCTTTTTGGGAGAAAGATCAGAAAGGTGACATGTTTGAGCGTGTCATCATCATTACCCATCAAAGGCGGTGTACAGCTCCGTAATGAGTGTCATGCTGATTTACCAGGCATTTGAAGCTCAGCTAATGCGACATTGCCACAGTAACAAGGATGTGGGGAAAAAAATACAGCAATGGAATGAAATTCTATTCCGACAGCGTTGTCTCTGAAGGCCGTCACGATGGGGTTGAAGACGCTCACAGATGTGAGTAGCCAACATCGCATTAAAGGGTCAAGCACATTTCAGCATTAATTAGGAAATCATTACCGTTTGGACCCCCGGAAAGGCACTTTGATTTTTTATGATGATGACATTTAACTCCCAAGTTAAAGAAAGAATGTACAATGTTATGTTATTAATACTTACTACCTCACAGCAAAAAAGCTTCAAGTTAAGCAAGCAAGGTTTTTTGTGCGACTGTTTGATGTGTTTGAAAAGTACAAAACAATAACCTCTCGGTTAATTGGTTCCAGAGCTGACCCTGATAAATTAATTACTGCAAAGCAGAGTCCTTCTTCATAAATTTAATATTTTGGAGTTAAAGTATGCATATAAACCTGTTTGCGACCTTCTAAATATTAGAGCCCTCTTGACGTGAAATAACATCCCTATAGTCATCTTCACACTCCTATTACCCAACATAGGAGCCATTCAGGACATAAATTCCAAAATATTATTAAATATAAATACTACAATCCTTACATGAAGCATCTATTTTCTCTATTCTAAAGATATAAAAACAGATAAAAAAAGAGACCCACCTGCAGTAAAAACTGTGTGACCCACTTGGTGATGCTAGTCACAGCTACATACAGGACAGAGTGTGGAAGAGGAACATGGGGGGGGGGGGGTATCTGCACCCTTCAGAGGGCTAATCCTGTTTTTATATCTTCATGGCAACGTCATGTTAGCGTCACGGTCGAGTATTCCGCACGTGATGTCGTTATTGACAACAAAGGGTCTTCGAACGCAACACTTTGCATGGACTGTTGGCTGACTGATGGCGTTATTTCATGAATGATTTAGCAGTGAACTTTGCATTGTGCTGACACCAGAGATGGGCTAGCTAAGCTGTGAATTAAGCCCCAAATCCTTTCGATTCCCCGTGGCTGGCAGTCTGCTCATCACTATTACTTATTCACCAGAAATAAAAAAAAGAGGGACTTCCAGTGTGGTAGCGACCTTCTACACACGCCTCTCTCCAAGTCCGAGCTACCTGTTATAATCCGGCGTAATGGAAATGCGGAATGTCACCTTGTGTGAGAGACAGCTGATATCTCTCACCGTGCAAAAAAAAAAAAGTCATTTAGCACAAGTGCAGATCACATTTAATTAGACGAGAGGATTTAAATTGCCATGCATCAAACACTGCAGACGGCCAAAATGGAAAGAACTTGGGCCACAGGCCAGATTCCATGAGCTCTTCCATAACCCGTCACAATCCCTTGAGCTACGGGGGTCAACAAGTCAGATCACAGCTGCCTTAATTAACAATGACCATGGCTTGGAGGTGGCCGGAATTTCAATGCTCGTCACCTGGACTTAAATGACAAACCGAGGAAGTTCATAAACAAGGACCATGTGGGAACGCGCTTTCATCGCCTGAAAGGAAAAGTGCACACTGATCTCCAACTAGCTTGTCTATCCATGTCGGGAGCATGTGGTAAGATGATAACATGGAATACTTCCAGTAACGTCCTTTCTGGGTGCTTTGATTCCATATAGCAACTTAGAAAGGAACGCTCCACTTAGCGTCAAAAACCAAAACCTTTTATGGGGACACCCAGAAATGTTTAATACTGTACACAAATAAAAAGACCTAGAAAACTATACATAGTAGTCGTCCTTCGTTTACTGCGGTTAATTGGTTCCAGACCTGACCGCGATAAATCAATTTAAAATTCAATCTTAATAAAAAATATTTAAATTAAATCTTAAATACGTCATAAACATCATTAGAGCGTGGAACTACACCCTTTATAGTCACCTTAATACTTCTATTATTCTTGTTGACACCACATTGCACAGGCTAAGGACATGAGACGGCCCCCGCTAGCATAGCAAGCTACTGAGCTAACAGGTTAGCTCAGTTAGCCTCACCAATTTTCTTATTCTAAACTCACGAAAATGTTTCAAAGAAGGGAAGAAGGACAAAGTAAGAAGCCAAAAACTTACCACTTCCACACAGAAAGGGAGGAGAACTTTTTTCATGTCGACTACATGCGGTGTGAAGGTCACGTAATATAACATCGTGTGTCGTCTTCAGGTATCCAGCTCAGTAGCGTTCAGCCACGTCCCCGCTCAGGTCCCGGCCTCTGAGGGAGGTCTGTAGAGGGGCCGGGTCTTGTGGTCATGTGGTCTGCAGTCTGGTCAGGCTCCCAGAATTCACATGCAGCTCGGTCTTCCTCAGCGATGCTTTGAAGTGTCCAATCTCAGTTCGGTGGTTCTCAGGCGGTTCAGCGGGATCCACTGCTGATGGGGCAGGTCATCTTCTTTAATGCCGGCTCCCGGGTCCTGGATGTAGCCATGGATACGTGTGGACCCTGCCACATAGCAACTTAGAAAGGAACGCTTCACTTAGCGTCAAAAACCAAAAGCTAGCCAGTGTAGTGTCGCGAGGTGTCACTATGCCAGTAACGTAGTTCTTGGGTGTAACTATGATAATTATTCTAACCATATGTCTGTAGCTTGGCGCCTTTACGTGTTGTCACTTTATCTGTTTGTATATCTTTATAACACACAGAAAAAGGGAAAGGCGTGCTCATGTCTCACATAAAGATTGCGTATGATGGGTAAAAATGCAGCAAAGTACTCAGCAAAGTACTCAGCAGTCACGTCACCGTCACGCCATGTCCAGCTAAACACAAATACTTCCCAATACGCCTGAAAGTACAAGGACTTCCATGTTGTCACTTCACTAATGACAGGGACCTCACAGCGGCGAGCCGACGCTAACCTGTCAGAGCGTGTGAATATTTTCACTCTTCATCTGCCACCTATTGTTAAGGACTGCTCTCACTTTCATTACGTTTCCAGGGTACATCAATAACAGCGGCACAGCTGTCAGACTCCATTAAGTCACATCTGCATAAGCACGGCGATGTACGCTACGTATTCACAAGCATATCAGCTTCGTTCTGGAAATATTGTATTCAGATGGATATCAATGACATGAGGATGAACTTTCTCTTCAATTGTTTGTCTTTGATGGAAAGCGTCACTTTGACTTGAGGTAAAACACAACGGACATGTAATGCAAATGAGATGCTAAAATGGACGTGTTGGTGATGTTATTCTACCGTAATAAATAAAAACATAATTTCCCATTTGAATTAGTTAATGGAACCAAGCATAAAATAAAGCTTCAGTAGTCATACTTATCATTTCATTTGTCCAAACGTTTCCGTTCTGCCATTACTGGGAACGTTCTGTCAAGGCGTCACAAAGAAGCCGAGGAACGAGCTAAATGCATCTGTGGCGTTACTCCGCTAACGCAGGGGTCCTCCAAAGAGTCTTATTACATCATGAAAAAGTACAATTTCACAGGTAAACATTACACAAGTCATTTAACAATAAAGTCCAAATAGAGTTATAACATAACATAATTTTCCAGCAATAATGTTGTAATATTATGAGGGAAAATAACTTTATTTTAGTAGTATAATATTCAAATATGTTGCAATATTATGAGGGAAAATAACTTCGTATAATATTCCAATATTAAAGAAATAGTCAACCTTTAAAAAAAATATTGGCGTCAATTCAATGAATGAAGTATTGGGGTAATAATGTCATAAAAGATTTACAAGACGAGTGAACCTGGGATAGGCTCCAGCATACCAGCGACCCCAGTGAGGAGAAGCGGCATAAAAAGAATGGATGGATGGTGTTCTTTTAACGTGAAAAAAGTTGCAATTTTATAAGAATAAATTTGTAATATTATGAGGAAAAACTTAATTTTTGTAGTGTTGAATTTAATATAATTTTTTTTTAAGGAAAAAAAAGCAAAGTTTAAAGTTGGTACTGTTAGCCTTTCCACCTTCGTTATTGTCGTTTCTTGAAATATGCATCACGTCTAGCATATCTACATGTGTTGCTTTACAAAATATCAAAGTAGCATCCTTTCATTTTTCAATATGAGCGGCCCTCGCTTGGAAAAAGGTTGCTGGTTGAACTCCAAACGGATGATAATTCGTCTTCTAGTGTAAATTCGCTTTTGTTCAAAAGTTTCTTCGCATAGGAACTGTGACATCTGGACTTACTTTGCGTGTTCCTGAATCTGCATGCATTTGGCGTTGCTACAACAGCAAAAACTCCCCAATAATAAGCCAAGCAAATGAACTCTCATGTTATTGTACCCCAAACAAAGCAGCGGAGACACTTTTACTAGCGCTGGCGTGCTTCTTCCTGGCCCACATCAGCAACAAATGGCCACCAAATGGACTAAATTATTGCCTTGAGAGTCTCACAATGCTCAACAATCTCTCAGAACAATGCACGAGATGCTCTTGTGATTACTGCAACGTGCACGCACACACACACACACACACACACACAATGCCTTGATTGTCTGCACTATGTTTAAGTATCCATGCACTGTGGTTAAATTAAGTTTCGGGGGCCACCTGCCAACATTGTCTGTAGTCAGCAATAAGAAGGAAAAATAAAGGCGGCATTACCTGGGATCAAATCCCAAATGGAACAATAATGTTTCGACGACGGAAAACGCCAGCCTCCATCCAGGTGGTACGCGAGGAAGCACCGGTATTGACCACCGCTACAGCCGGAATCCGCTTCCCCGTGGGGCCCGGATGAGTAAGGAGCTGTCAAGCCCGGTGCCCCAAAGCGTTAATAGACCCCCTGCCTGCAACTATCTCTTGGTCGCCATCTTGCCGCCAGCTGAGTTCTCCAAAGCTCTCACTGCAGAACCCCGATACGAGTCACCTTCATCGAACGTTAGAAAACCACCGCAGCGGCAATGACGGTAAAATGTGTACTTTAGTTTCCTGTCATTGTTATCATGATATGGAGCGTTTGGAACGCTTGGATTGCCACAAGAATGGGCTCCAATATTTGGAATGCACTCAAAATGCAGTCAGAATTTTTAGAATGCAATTCCAATATCCGGGAATTCTGGCTCATTCTACCTCCAGTGTGACCGTAGTATAATGGGAACGGTTTGGTTCATTTGAAGCATGCATGGAAAATGTTCACACCGCACATTTCCAGATGTACACAGCCGGCCTTCCTTAACCAACACCGGGCCGCAGCGTCGGAAAATCTTAATTCCACTGCCAAATATCAGCCCTGGCTAATAAACAGGAAGTTCCATGCCTTGTCACCGAGCACTCGGGAAGGGTCCTTGTTGAGAGAAACGGTTGCCACAGAGCTTGGCAAGGACCAGGAAGAGCCCGAGGACTGGGCCACGTGCCAACATGAAGACTGGTGACGGCCACGGTCCAACAAGATGAACACAAGGACGGGGACAAAACTGGCTACTACGTCTTATGCCAGATGTTGGGAAGCTGCAGGGAACGTTACAGATTCAGCAACGACTGAGCAGAAAGGCTTAGCCATGCTGTCAATCCAGTTGCACTGAGTGGACTGGTATGACTGGTAGGACTGGTATGACTGGTATGGTGGTAACAAGACAAGCAAATATAAGTCAGTTATTCCATTTCTAAGCAATATAGCAACAAATGAATACAATAACTGACCAACAAGACCAATCCTAACTTAACATACAGCGTTGCCATGGTGACACGCAGCCTTCAATGGACTGGCCCACCCTGCGCTAAAACGTGTGCAGTGGCTTCACGTTCGTTCAAAACAACAGGCTCTCATCTGTTTAACTGACAGGACACGGAGTTGGACCTACTCACGTTTGGACTCAGGCTCAGCGTGCAAATTAGTTATTTTGTTATTTATTTTCGTTATGAAACTAAATTGATTGAATGTTTTTCTTCTAGAAAGCCTGTAAAGATTGTTTGTTGACCCCAAAGACCTCTAAATGTTTGTCTTGTGGTACAAACCAACAACTTGCTAATAGACAGCTGGTTGTGTGGGCTCCTACAGCAAGAGACAATGCAAGAAACCCACCAATGGAGAGGTTCTTCACCATGTCTAAGTGTACTGATGTTAGGTTTTTTTCAGGTTGCAAGACAAACTCATGTATGCGTCCTACGGTGCCACACATGCACCCCCCAGACATAATTAGTGCGGCCAATTTCCATAGGTCCTCCATGAAATGGAGATCTTAGTCCTTCAACGTCACCACAACTATCTTCTCCATGGACAAACAAACAAAAAACATTGATTTGGGAACACCAAAAATCATGCATCCGATTGGGACCTAGGCTTTAAATGACACATTCCACAAACCAGCAGACTAAAAACCAGATAAGGGAGTCAAGATTTAAAGTCCAAAGCACTTAAAACTTATTTTTGTGTAGTGTTCAATCACAGCCACATCATAAAACATACCAAAACATAAATCATGTGAGTAATAAAACATTGCACTCACCAAAAAACACCCGAGTGACAACAGTCGTGATGATTTGGACACATTATATTGATATGGAATGATTTGGTGTCCTAGTTTGGGCCTGGAGATCCTTGCTGTGCAGCTGCTGCTTTCTTCTTTCTTCGTCTTCCGGCAGGACGTCAGCTACTGGTGCCTGTGGCGCCCTCTGCTGGCCAAAACCTGTATTACACTAACACAATAGACATTAACAGTGGTTGTTTTTTTTTTTTATCAAAAGTGACAGTAAACATCAAACTTTAATGGGGGAAACTATTTCTATGTATTCATCTATACCATAGTGCCACATTTGCATGTTTTTTACACTCATTAGTGAAAAAAGACCCAAATGTTGTTGTTTTTTCATAACACATTGCAGTTGGCCGAGTGTGTGAAGAACATGAAGCACTTTTCACACCACTCAACACGTCTATATTACATATGTCGTGTTGTGGACCCAAGGGGAACACCTGGAAGGGGATTGTAGAAGAAAAACAAGTAAACACAATAAAGAGACGTGTTCTCTGCTCCGCTGCTCCCTTAAATACAAAAAGCAAAGATCAAACTAAAACAAGCGAACACGTTGCTCGTGTCAAATGTTGTCAAAGTTGCTACAAACGTTGCGTTTCTTCGCCTTGAAGGAGATCTACTCTTTAAAGGGGTGTCCCTGCTGTTTCTGGGTTTGTGCGTTTGTCCGATGAATTTGCCTCCTTAGCTTAGCATACGAAGCGCTACGTTTTTGACTTGTAACGTTGAGTTTGAGGCTAACTGGTTGCACAATGTGATGTAAACAATGTACTAAACAGGTGTTATTTTGTGTTAAAACTTAATCAATAAATATATAATATATATAATAATAATTTATAATAATATAAATAATTTTAAAAATTAAATAAATTATAAAAAAATATAAATAATAATAATAAAATAATACAATAATATATATATAATAAATAATCAATAAAATATTCCATGATGAACATCGAATCCAACATGGCAGACATTCATTGACCACGGTCGGGTTTGGAGGTTTGGAACCGATAAGCGCTGTAAACGAGAAAGTAAACGATAAAGTTTCAAACGATGCGCGTCTTTTGTATTCCTTCAGCCTTGCAGTCGCTCCTTGAACGGGAACCGACTGGAACTTTCCGAGCCAAGGTCCTCCAACCGCCGAGTCTTTATCCGAGTCTCCGTGGCGCTGGAGACGCCAACCACAACAAGTGACAGAATGCAAATGGTCAAAGGTTTCCATGACAACAAATAGAAAGGCAGCGCGTGTGTGCAAACGGACACAAAGAGATTTCCATCCGCTCGGAACCAGATGACTCCGTTATGTCGTCAACACAGATCGGCTGCGACGGACGGTCTTGTCGGACTACGGGACTACCGTGGAGCGTTTGATATATTTGTCATATTGGATTAAACGGGACGGAAAACAGGATCTCCAGATCCAGAGTCCAGATAGAACGTTAGCAAATCGGAATTGATATCCAGTTATGACTGCAGCTGATTTGCTGCATTCATGAAAAGCGGTGATTTGCCACCCGGAGGTATAAAAGTGTCCGGGCGGCTTTACGGCCTCCCTGACAGAGTGTATTATTACAGGCCTTATTGGTTCCCTGATTTTCATTTAATCTGCCTCCAAGATGCATTATTGTGTACACTTTATGATCTCATATTGTTTTATTGCAACATGCATTGTGCCGCTGTAGTAGCACTTGCTTTTACAGCCGGGCTGTAAATTCCCTCTTTTAAGATGAAATCTTGAATTACTTTGCAAACTTGGTGCAGGGCATCGCAGAGGGCAGGCTAAATTTGGAAGACGGTCTGCTGGTGAAGTGGAATTTAGTGTTGGGGTTCACAGGATGTTAAGATTCTGTCTCTCTCGTTCGCTCGCTCGCTCGCTCTCTCAACTCGCCGGCTGAGTGGGATTTATTGAACTGATATGTGCTGCACCGCAAACAGCTGAGCTCAACGCCGCCGAGTTGGTTCTCTGCTTTCACCGTGGAGCCCGCGTGAAAACACGTGAAAGGCGACTGAAGCGTCCCCTCGAATCTACTGCCGATATTGATTTCATGACATAATGGCTCCTACGGAAGGAACGCCCAGAGGGTGCAGACGGGACGTGCTGATGTTCTGGGAATAGACTCCAAGGCCACTGAGGTTCTTGTCATGTCAAACAGGCGCTGACGTTTGTATCAGGTTGGAAGACAAACATGAGTTTCGTACGTCTTGGTGCAGATGTTTGGGCCAAAAGTCCTCTTTTGTGTCCGCAAATCGCTTAGCGTCGATGCACGGTCAGATACTTGGTGGGTTCTTCATGTTGTCATGTTCTCCATGGAAACACAACAAAAATGCAGCATCAAAAAATAGTACATCCTGTTGTGACCTCGGTGGGGGGGGGTCCACAGAGGAAAAGGAAAAAGCACCGGACCTGGGACTTCGCTACCCCCGCTGCTTTTCGGTCACTGATTGCTTTATTGCTGTACTGCATGTTTTTGCGCTTTATTGTGAAGGGCCTTTAAGTTGAATGAAATGTATTTTTAATGTTCATGCTTGCCTTTTTGCTCTTTTTCAACACTCTTCCTATTGTCCATCTATCCATTCATCCATTTTCTATGCCGCTTATCCTCACTTGGGTCACGGGGGGATGCTGGAGCCTATCCCAGCTGACTTTGGACTGGTGCCTCAGGCCAGTAAAAGATGAGATGCAGACCACAAGTGGCCCCCGGGCCGCACTTTGGGCACCCATGCTGTGGACTAGTACAATCAGTGAAATTATGATTTGGCCTTTCAATGCATGACAATTTTCCTAGCAGAAAAAATGCTAGCAATATTGTAATGGTAATGAAAATAATAAATATGGGCGGGGCCGACATTGCGCGTATCCCGACATGAACCGCAAGCTTGTGCGTCCGTCATGCATTCAAATTGTATTATGAGCAGATGAGTGGACCAATAAAGTCGAATTAGCCAGGCACTCAACCCGATAAGCAAGACGCCGGATTTAACAGGATCAGGTTCAATCCCGTGTAGGGTAATTCATCTCATGATTGACAGACAGCAGATGATATGAGCATATTATCATATGAGCATATTGTTGAGTGGGTGACTTTATGTAACGTAGACAGAAGTACACTAAAACAAAGAATTCCTTAAAAACGGTTGGAAATATATACAGCTGCTTGCTCTGAAAGGTTCTCTATATATTGTATATATAGTTCATATACGTATATATATATATTTTGCGGCTCCTGCAACACTAAGAACAAAGTCTGTTTTCCGCAAGAACTGACTCTGCAGTTAATAAAGCCCGGCTTGTTGCGCTTTATTGGAATTATGGGCTCAGTTGGAGCACATCTGAAACCAAATTGCTCGTTAGAAAGTATGCATTATGGAAAAGCGTATTAACGCCAAACTTTGAGTCAGCGGAACACGTTTCCGTCTCCGGAAGCATCCCCTCGATGAAAGGTATCACTTTTTAACGGAGTACGCCGCCAGATTAGCGGGGATCGTGGCGAGGATTTGTAGAGCTGAGACCGGGATTGGCGTAATCTAAGATATCCCGAGGGGGCATCGGCAGTACACGTAACAGTACCATATTTGTCCCAGTCTATGATGCCCTTGAAATACCTTGTCTAAATGCAAATCTGGCGCCGTATGCATATGTTTCCCGACGTTCCCGACGAGCTAAAACAGAGCATATTTCGTCTGCATAAAATCCTGGTCTTAACGCAACGCTGCACGTCAGGAAGTAGGCGACTCTATTTGTCTTTGTTTGTTTCTGCTGAGACCTTCTGACCATATCGACTGGGTGTCACTAAGAGCTCCTCATTGGCTCCTCATGCTTATTCATTTCCTCGCCGTTGAAACAAGCGCCAGGACGTTCTATAGACCAAAAGGTGCATTTGCAGCCGATAAAAGGAAAGATAAATAGGCTCCATCCCATAGTGCCCCGGTGGGCCGGAGGCATTCAAAAGCGGCCCCCCCCTCTTCAATAAGGCATGAGCAGATGAATGGACTTTTCTCCCGTTCCAGGCTGATTGGTGCTGACAAACTATAGATCACCTGTGAGCGAGAGGCTCCCTATTTCACCAGCGCTTGTCTCGCGCTATTGCTCGGCCGCGGGAATCATTCTGGACCAAACAAAACCACGGCGCCGGGGTCTTTTGTGCGACGCCGTGCTTCTCATTTCCACCCTCACGGCCCGGTGTCTCCAAAGGATGAAAAGCCCCCCCACCCCACTCCAACTCAGCCTTCTCTCTGCCTCCACTACACGTGATTGGCGGTGTGGGCTGGAAAAGCCCCCCCAACTTTATTTACCGTTAGGCCAAGCAGTATTTATATATATTTATAGATCATATCTACATATAATTTCATCTGGAGCAGATGAATTGGATGACATTATTGCTTATGGAAAATGTATGTGGTTAGCATCCATTTGGGAGTTAAGGACAGTAACCAAGGTTGTATAGTATAATATATACACTAGTATATTGTATAGTATTATGGTAATGGTAATGGTAATTTCATTTTATTTCATTTGAACATGCATCAGATTCCAATTTAGTGCATCCCATAATCAGTTCCCAGTTCCACATGTCCAAAAGGAGTAGGAAGAAGCAAAGCTTATTAAATCCTACCCCTCCATCTGGTACTTTTACAATCAGTAACTGTTACATTTGTTCACTTCCTGCTTTCCATAATACAGTTTAAGGTTTTTGTTTTAGTTTTTTCTTTTTTTTTGTTAAATAATGTACTTCATACCGAAGTACGAGGTGATATTATCGTATAGTAAATCATTAATAAATGCCAAACAAGCGACTTTTTCCCTAATGTCAACATTTAAACAGCTGATTCCACACCATTTTCTTTGCTGGTTCGATAAATAAACGGTTATAGTTATCATCAGTTATAGTTATCATCAGTTATAGCTGATCATCAATCAGTATGCAACGTATCAACGTACCTTCATGCAACGTATCATGAAGATACGTTGCATCCAATGAGGAGGTACGGACTTCACCAACTGTCTCAGTTCCTTCCTTTGGATGCCCTGCAAGGCCTTCACTGCTGCATGGAAGCGTTCTCTGCTGGTTCAGATCAGGTGAATGACTCACACAAACAAACAAAGGGAATATTCCTGGTTGGTTTCTGTTATTTCCTGGGAAAAACAAAAGTGACCCACATCAGGCGGGCAGCGAGTGAAGGCGACTGAAGCGAACGCCTGGAAATCACATCTTCAGGTTTAGATTTGGAGTCCGTAGTTGCGGCTCTCAAAGGGAAACTCTTAAAAAAAACATGCCGGTACGGAGCATTAGGACCTTTCTTTGATGAAACAAATATCCTTGCATCGCCACTTACCTTGGATTGCCTCCTTGTTGGTGACTTCTAAGACGCTTGTGAAGTTCATCACTGATCTCAGATACTTGGTCCAACGTGAGTCTTGGTCTGCGTAGGCGATACAAATGCTTCCATCCAGCAAACAAATCCAAATGACCACACGGAGACCTCGCGGCCCCAGTCGCTTATAGAACGTATATAATCCCTGCAGCCCAGTCAGATGTACACTAAGTCATCTCACACCCACAGCGCCTTTTACTTTCATAAAGAGCTCATTAAGAATACGTTGCCAGTCAGTTTCTCATATTTTGCTCATGATGAAAATGGCCTCTGACTTGTGGGCAAAGCTGATCTCATCAATGGAATAACTTGCATTATTTGTATCCTGTTAATACATACTTCAAACATAGTTAAGATATATTTTGCCGCCCTCGGCGCATCTTCGCCTCTTTGAACCTCTGTGAGGGATGCTAGGATGTAGTGCCATTAGTGTTGAAGGGAAACGTTCTTTTTTAGTCACGGCGCCATGAAATGCATGCACACAAATGTACGCCATTTGATTCTGCGGACACCAGATAGTCAAATAAAAGTTGCATTTTTTATTCTCCCGACAACTCAGCGTCTGCATAGTAATCAGCTTGTAAATTTGGGTTGAACCGCAAGTCAATCCGCAAAGCATCATGCTTGTTAGACCCACAGGCTGGGGGGGCTAGGAGCTGGGATGAAAGCCAGGGGCGAGGCGAGCGACAACAGTCTTCGCTCCTAAGAAGAGTTGAAAGCTGACTTTTAGTAACTGCTGCAGGCTGCCGGCGTCCAATGTGAACCGGCAGTCAGTGGCGTCGTGCTGGATGTGCAGCACACGGCGCTGGGATGACAGATAATAGGCAGGGAGGAGGGCGCACCTTGCTAAGCGCATCTTCTCATCAAAGAAGACTGCTCATATTCTGCTACTAATTAAAGCGATAAACCAATTTCCTGTGTGCAAAGGCACCACGACCAATCTGACAATAATGTATCATGCTAGCCTACATAGCATTGATCCGTAGTCACGATGGAAATAGAAGAATGGGGCAGTGATATCCCCTCGCATTTGATTTTAATGGGATGAATATTCGGAGCCTATCCCAGCTGTCTTCGGGCGAGAGGCGGGGTACACCCTGGACTGGTCGCCAGCCAATCACAGGGCACATATAGACAAACAACCATTCACACTCACATTCATACCTATGGACAATTTTGGAGTGGCTAATTAACCTAGCATGTTTTTGGAATGTGGGAGGAAACCGGAGTACCCGGAGAAAACCCACGCATGCACGGGGAGAACATGCAAACTCCACACAGAGATGGCCGAGGGTGGGAATTGAACCCTGGTCTCCTAGCTGTGAAGTCTGTGCGCTAACCACTGGACCGCCGTGCCGCCTGACGTCGGTGTCAATCATCCTAAAATAATGCAATGAAACAAGTGTTTTTATGACTTGTGATATTTCCAGGCTTTCGTGGGCCACATCGAATGATACGGTGGCCAAATCTGGCCCCCGGACCTCAAGTTTGACACCTGTGTTGTACAGTCGTGATTAGAAGGGAGCACCTTGCTTGTTGGTCAACTTCCTTAATGCCCGTGCGAGATGGGGAATTTTCTGATGGAGCGCCGCGTGCGGGCGTTCGTCACCGAAACCCCCCCGGGACTTGTTATATGGCAGCTGAGAGGAGATGGATCACCCGCTCAAAGCAGCTGTTGCCGCCACCCACGGGACCTTCTGACAACAATGTGATCCTCCAGAACCCAGCAAAGCTCCCACCGAGGGAGACACAAACATCAACACGCTGTTGCCTTAAAGGACTGATCCCTGATTGGTCGCACCTCTCACACTCAGTCACCAACACATTTGGTGCAGGGACGTCAAACTGGCTTCTTTGCTCCTTTGACTCCGCACTGTGACAATTCCATGCTGTGAGGGCCACAAGGATTTAGTAGGATTTCACATGAAAAATAATACATCATAAACATAGAGACCATCTATTATTTATACTATGTACACTTTATGGTTTCTTTATATTCATGTTGCCACCACGGCTATAAAACAACTTATGCGGTTTCCAGGAGGAGACCCTTTTTCCACTCTATCACGTGGGACCTGTCATGGCTGACGTCAGGACTTCATGCAGGGTTACCGTCATGTCATGCCAGAACTCGGATTTCAATACGTCTTGGCCAAAAATACGTCATTAGTTCATTTCAATTCAGTCATTAATTTCTGAAAAAAGCTCGATATGGCGAGGGACGACTCTACCGTACGACACGGTCACAGCCGTAGGGGCGTCATGCTCCTTCCACACTTTCTCATAGGATCGTGTATGTCCATATATACCGTATAAGTCAAGGAAAGGAAGACTGCAACATGAAATCTTCTCGTATTCTCGGATGCCATGATACAAGAAACTCACAGAACTGCAGACGAGCGCAACGACTTTCTAACAAAGCGGCAGCTTTGTGTGTGCATCCTTTTACTGCCATTTTACTTCAGAAATCGATACAAGCGTGTTTGGTCAAGTCCCCATCGTCTTGGGATTGGAGGGGGCACGTCGCTAAATGTCAACGGGACTCCCAGGGCCAAAGCGTTGGAAACACCAAGAGTGTGGGCCGTAGACCCAACCTGAACTCAAGTGGGAGGCAGCCGGGTCATTAACGGGACACTAACCCCCCCAACAATGGCGCTCCAAAACTTTCTTAAAGTTAATTGAGGTTTTGTGTTGCAGATAAAAAGCTCCTCTAACAAATAATTAACGACAGTCGCCATGTTGCACAAAATAAATCAGATTAACTCAGATACCCCCTACACACCTGACATGTCAGACAGAGATTCTTGATCAGCAGAGGCAGACTGATGGTCCGACTCCTCCCCTCCGATGCCGGATGATCACAATGATGGACTACCCTGGACACACGAGACCCCCAAGCCACGCGCCACTTCCTTTGCTTCCAAATTCCCACAACTTATCACTTTTAAACTTGCCTCAATGATTGAAAAGTCATCACTTTTTATGTTTCCACATTTCCCAGATGTCAGCTGGTGGTGAATGGAACACAATGCACTTAAAATTAATTTGGCTTCTTTGGTTATGGAGCATAGAAATATCATTATTAGAGATGGCGGCAGATGATGCCCACCAATTATAGGTACCTCCCAACAACTTTTTCCCAACATGTGCATCACTGAAAGTAAAAGAAACAATCCAATAACATTTGCCTGAAGGTTTAGGAATTTTTAAGGTTCAAGTAAAAAAGCAAGAAGGACACCCAGGTGGCTGCGTATTAATAATACCAAGAATGACACTTTAACTGGCGGTTGTTCGGACATGAAGTGGTTAATAAATGATATTAGTACTTACTATTAAACACTGAAATGTAAAAGATTTGTCACCTAAAACACAAAGACTATGGGTCTGCTTTCATGGACGACTAAGACCAACCATTCATCTAACACCACAACAGTCATCCATCTATTGCATGATCGATTAAAGGTCACATGTTACGGTTCTAACGACACCCATCCAGCCATCTACCGCGCCAGGAGAAAGTATGCCATTTGGAAAAGTCCTCTCCGTCGGAGCCCCGCTGATGGAAAGCCGGCGCCGTCTCTCGGCAAAGAGAGATTCAGCGTGACCAAACATGTTGAAAGTCAAAAGGGAGGACATCGCTGGGCTGCGTGCAAACTCGCCTCATTGTCTCCTTTGTGTGATGTGTAATTGAGAGACAATTTGTATTACGTGGCATTGGTAAAGGGATTAGGAGACATGATTTATGTTCCAAAGACATTTATCGTTCAAAGCAAATGAGTTTCTTTTCTCAGCGGGACAATAGAGGGCTGACAGACTCCTCCCTTAATCTCCGTGAGCAAAAAGGGCTCACTAAACCGAAATTGAGGCTGCGTGTAATTCAGACCCTGATGAAGCAATTTTTTCATTTGACGTTAGGTCTTCTTTCTGGGACTTTCTGGGAGCATCTGCACGGTCCCAGAGGTCAATCCAACATGGCGGCCGGCGTTTGCTTTTTGCTTGGTCTTTGAAAGGGCGAGGAGTGAGAAAGATGCTTTGGTTTCTCCGGGCCGGCGGGCTATTTCTTGTCGTGGAGGTGAAGGTGCCTTTCAATTTTCTGAAAAAGCGAGCTGGGGGAAAAACATTCTGTTTACCACTGTCCCTTTTGAAAATGATTTGTTGAAATTGGTTCCTGACACGGCTCCAGGATATTTTGTCGTCAAGATCCCGGGTCCAAAAATCTATTTGACCTCCCCCTCGCGTCCTGTCTCTCATGCGGCACACGTGAATGGCAGATACGAAAACACACACCGTGTTCTGGCGTGAAGCTGTACGCCCTACGTGATGACTTTTTAAAGTTCCACCAACCCGTCGGGACACCGGACTGGAAGGAGTTCATACCGTTGGCGGTGACTTTCAACCTTGATGGTGGGGCTGGCGTGCTCGGCAGAGGGGCGCCGCCGATGGGAGGGGCGCGGGGTCTTGGCATCGTCGACACATGGCAAAGTACGCAGCCAGAGAGATTAATGCTTTTGACTGCGTCCGACCAATAACTGGGAATTGGAGGAGGATATTGGGTTGGGCCCAAATGTCAACATTGCGGACAGCTGCTCCTGGCGGGAGCCAATCAGACGCCTCCATCCCTGCTAAGACTGCAGTTATTCCTTTGCTAAGGATTGATCTCTTTTGCACTTGAAAACTTTTTACTTTAATGTCAGACTGTCACGATTCATCGATGATTGTTGGACATCAAATATTTTAGTCTACAGCCGTGGAAGAAATGATTAGCCCACCCTTGTTCTTCAGTTTATCTTTCATTTTTAATGTTTGGTACGATAAAAGTAAAAGTACATTCTTTTGGACGGAACGATCAGAGCAAAGATAGCTCATAAGAGTTTAATTTAATGGTAATGGTAATGGTAATGGTAATGGTAATGGTAATGGTAATGGTATTGGTAATGGTTTTATTTCATTTGAACATGCATCAGATTCCAATTGAGTGCATCCCATAATCAGTTCCCAGTTCCACATGTCCAAAAGGAGTAGGAAGAAGCACAGCTTATTAAATCCTACCCCTCCATCTGGTACTTTTACAATCAGTAACTGTTACATTTGTTCACTTCCTGCTTTTCTAATATAGTTTAAGCTTTTTTTATTTTAATTTTTTTATGTTTTTATTTTTATTACTTTTTTATTCAAAAAATATTTTAATTTATTTATTAGTAAAATTAAAATTATTTTAAAATTTAAAAAGTTCTTACCTGAATAACTATAGCTGTGTCATATTTGTCCACACAAAGTATTTTTGCTGTTGCTATATGAAAAAAAGCTAACATTAATTTGATGTCTTGCTTTTGGGCAGGTGTACCTAATACTGTGGCCCGCGATGGCGTTGTCGTCCGCCTCCAACAGTGGAAAAGAAACAAAGTATCAATCTTTACCTCAAAGCCAGCCAAGTTGAAACGAGCAGGTCCCGTTCCCGTGACACCGCCGTGCTCTCCTAATTCCGACAAAGTCCCCACTCTGATCCCAGCTGTAGCCGGGAAGAAATCATGTAAATTTATTGGTGACATTGAGACGCTTCTTTGCTATTCAAATGAGGGCAGACGCTAAACGCTACCACATACTGGCTGCTAACGCTAACCTCCCTACAAACAGCTGTGACCCCACGCAGGAAGTCAGACATCCCACTTCCTGTGGCAAGCTGTGCCGCCGGCTCTCTTGGCCAAGGATGGCTTTCTAATTGGTGTCCTCTCACCCCTTCACTCTGAGATGCTCCTGCCTGACAGGTCTTGGCAGGGGAGGAGATGTCCTTGGGGAGGAAAAGAACGTCCGATCTGAGAAAAAGCAGGAATTCCACACTTTCAACAAAGACTTTCTTAAACTTAATTGAGGATTTGTGTTGCAGATGAAAAGACTAACAAGACGTCCAATTTGGACACCGCTAAATAAATGCGATCGCTCCTCTAACAAATAATTAACCACAGCCGCCATGTTGCACAAAATTTATCAGATTAATTCAAATTAACTCAGATTAACAAGACACAAAGTCAGGGCAATTGCGATGAGGCAAGCACACGGGCCAAAGCACCAATGCACAGCGTGAGCCCAGACCCGTGGGGGTCATCAGGGGGTACGTGGCCTATTGTGAGTCGGCCCTTAAACGCACAAAGGCCACTCTTCTTCATGGCTCCGCATCAGCACTTCGGACTTCACGTTCTTTTCGGGATTACGCTCCCTTTGCAGCTCCCTGATCGTTTCATTACGGCGGGAGCGAAAATGGCACCGCCATCTGGAGCCAAATGTCAGCCAGATCAAGAGGCGGCTGGTGGATTTGTGACGGAGCGAGGAGCGACTGGCACCTGTCACCGTTCAGGGTGAAGGGTTGGAGACAGGTGGGGTGACCTCCTGTTACCTTTTTGTGTGTAAACAACAGACAGCCCCCCCCACCCCCCACCCCCCGCCCCAGCGGAGGAGACAGACACTCATTCATCAGTGGCGTTTGGGAACAAAAGTGTTCCTAAATCCTCCTTCCTCATTCGTGGGATTTGTTGGTGCTTAAAGTGCTCAGGGTGCCCAGCCCAGCGGATGTTGGGGGCGCCAGAGGTGGGGTACACCCCAACAGAACCAATGTTGGACAAGCTGCAAGGAGCAGACAGCTCATACGGCTAACTCACGCAACTGTTGGGGTAAATGTTGGGGTAACAGTTTGGCAGTTTTGGTGGAGCCTTTAAAAGCCAATTGTTCCCTGTCAGGTATTCGAACTGATGGCAAAGGCGAAAAAGCCTTCTCTCTTAGAATTCTTCTCTCTTGGATGCTCAAGCATTGGAAACTTCTTCAAACATCCTGAGGCTCATGGAACAAAACCATCAAGTGGTAGACCCCCAAAAAGGTCGCCACCCAGAGGATGCCACTGGCTGTCCATCAAGACACGGGACCATTCTCGGCCCAAATGACGGTTGGTCGTGGTGCCGAGTGCTGTCCAATATCCATCAGACCATCAGACGTCTTTCTTAAAGGTTTTCTCATCTGACTCCAATTTGAAGCTCTACTAAGAACCTCCCTGAGATCCAACCGTGAAAAAAGAACACTGCAGAACTGTAGAAATGGTCTTACCGTATGGATCAGGAGTGCGTCTACGTGGTTTTGACACCAACTGCAAGCCACACGAGATGGTATTTGATGATGCAGAGAGCAACAGGACCACTGCAGTATCTATATTGTTAAAGCCAAAGCCTGTGGGCATCAAACGTCCAAATGTCAGGGTCGGACTGCATTCAAAGGATAAATTATTCATATGGCCTCAGTAAAGCGTGCATGGGGTCACCAGCAGGCCTCACAAGCGAAGAAGAACTTGACAGGGTGCAGCACACAAGTAGTCTTTCAACCCCTGTTAAGAAAAGAAGGAGGGGGGGGGGGGGTCATCACTGAAGCAGCTGTTCAAGCAAGCAGGGGAAGTGACCTGCTCAGTAAACCATAAACAAGTGGGAGGAATATGCAAAAAAGGCTTCTGCGCCTATTTGGCAGGTAGCGTGCTTACCTTGGGGAGGTGACGCGTGGACGCCGTTGAGGCCGCGGCGGCACGCCACGCAAAGCACACGGATGTCGCAGCAGATATAAGAATATGTTGTGTCCCATCCATGTTGTTCATATCCGCAAAATGATTCTATTAGGTGACAATCCTGGGTCACGTGAAGCAATGTTCATCCGAGTGTAAAGCGAGGATGAACTTGTCCAAGAAGATAATCTCTTCTCCAGGAGATCGAAGGAAGCTGAGGCTTCTGCAGATACTGTAAATAAAAGACTATGTGAAGAGTCTGTGTTCTTATTTGACTCTTTTACATTCACGCACGCAGATAAAGGTGAAGGATGTGTTATTTATCTGCTTGCTGACTGTGGCTTGTCATAGTAGAACGTTTGCATTTGGATCCATTGAAGTCATAATACAATATGATGTACGTTATGTAGAGACCAAAGCATGGATCAGATCCGGGCACTTATTTGATTTTTTTTTCTCTTCAAATGATTTTTGTTGGATTTTTTTCCTTACATACCAGCTATGATATCATATGAAATTATGTTATCCAGTCCCATATCATATGAAATTATGCTATCCAGTCCCAAGGTCTGCCTTTAAAACGACTATGATGGTCAGTTTTTACACATTTTTGTATGATCGTGATTGTCGTTTACAGGAGGAATGCTTTGAAATGTACTGTCCTCCAAATAGTTCCCTCTTGAGCTATTAAATAAATAAAATATTAGAATCCTCTCCCAGTGATGCAACCTCCAATTCTTACCTGCAAAAGACGGATGTTGTGTCGAAGACTGTCATAAGTCATAAGAGGACGTGACCTATTTTCAGACATAAAAATCAGATTTAGTCTGATTGATTTTGAACCTACAGTTTAACCTTGGTTAGCGTCAATTCACTACGGAAGGTCCGACTCTAACCAAAATTCTTTCCCATTTTTCCCATAAGAAATAATGTAAATAATGCAAATCCAAAAATGCTAACACAGAACCCATTTTAATAATTTTACAACTAAACCATTTGAAATGCTTAAAAGGATGAATAAAAATTTAAAAGTAAGTTTTGTCTTCATTGAAGACGCGGTCCATGATGTGACTGTTCCCAAAGACACCACCTTCCTGTTTTGCCATGAGTCATTTTATGAATTCAATAGCGTTTCTCATCTCAACAACCCAAAATCCATCCATGACACTAACTGAAAACCATGCTAACCAGGATGTACACTAAATGAGGCTCTGTGGTTCATGAGGTTTGTTTTCAGTGAAAAACAAAGCCGCCCGTTTCTCCATGTAAACACCGTAATAAGCATATTTGCATCCACACATTTTGAGAACGCACGGAAGACATGCAAGCGTGTTGTGAGAGAAGAGGCATTGTTGAAGCAATTATCCCCTGAAGACACAGCTAATAGCTTCCCATCTCTGCAGACCTTTGCCTTTCAAAAACACGCCTGGCTGTATTTCTACTGTGTCTCCATGGCAGTGACAAGGAAAGCAATGCTGACCTTCATTTAGACTATGGAATGACAATACCAGAGGGGAATAAGAAAGTGAAGAGGGAAACAAAAAAAGCAGAAAATCAATAGCTCATTTTCTGCTTTTTTGTATAGGGATTCAAATGTTTGCTGAGATAAAGGTCGACAAGCCTGTGAGAACTCTCGTGCCGTGTCAACTAGATCCAACATCAAAGTGATACGCTGTCTCTGGCAATTTGAAAGACACGAGTCAGATGCTATCTATTGACCTTCAATCCGTTTTAGGCATTACGGTCCATACAGTATCTCACGGAGGCCAGCACCGCCCCTTAAATTTCAGTGTCAGCTATTTTTTATTACAGTATACCCTCTCAAGGGACAGTACTAGAAAAACAACACTTTGTATTTGGAGTAGCCAGTGTACAGATGGTAGAGGCACGGTCGTGTGCAGACGCAGATTTGAAAATGCCGAAAGCAAAAGTTTAATTAATTGGAGCTCAGCCGGTGGAGATAAAAAACCATGGTAGGACAGAGGTGGAGGTACCGCTGCAGGAGATGTGCCGCAGGAAAAGGATTTTTTAACACCTGTTGATTTAAAATATGTGTCATCAAGGCCGGAGTTTCCATGTGTGCCAGAGATCAAAATCCATCCTAATATTGGACTGAGGGCTGGAATAATGGCTTCATTTACTCACAGAGGAAGTTCTGTAGAGCCAAGCTGTGGTAGAACCCAAACCCTCCCACGACAGTACCTCACCTGATCTTGGATGGCCGTACGGGTGATGCACAAAGACGTAGGAAGTGCGTAGGTTTGTCTTTCAACCTTGAAATAGACCTGTATGTTGAAACCAGGGGTTGGCAACCCGTGCCTATGGTGCTATATACGGCTCCAAGGGTTGGCAACCCGTGCCTATGGTGCTGTATGCGGATCCAGGGGTTGGTGACCCCCACCAACAATGCTTTATGCGGCTCCAGGGGTTGGCAACCCGCGCCTATGGTGCTGTATGCAGATCCAGGGGTTGGTGACCCCTACCAACGATGCTGTATGCCGCTCCAGGGGTTGGCAACCCGTGCCTATGGTGCTGTATGCGGATCCAGGGGTTGGTGACCCCTACCAACGATGCTGTATGCCGCTCCAGGGGTTGGCAACCCATGCCTATGGTGCTGTATGCGGCTCCAAGGGTTGGCGAACCCTGCCAATGGTGCTGTATGTGGCTCTAGGGGTTGGCAACCCACGCCTTTGGTGTTGTATGCGGCTCCAGGGGTTGGCAACCCGTGCCTATGGTGCTGTATATGGCTCCAGGGGTTGGCAACCCGCGCCTTTGGTGTTGTATGCGGCTCCAGGGGTTGGCAACCCGCGCCTATGGTGCTATATGTGGCTCCAGGGGTTGGCAACCCGCGCCTAAGGTGATGTATGCGGCTCCAGGGGTTGGCAACCCGCGCCTATGGTGCTGTATGTGGCTCTAGGGGTTGGCAACCCGCGCTTTTGGTGTTGTATGCGGCTCCAGGGGTTGGCAACCCGCGCCTATGGTGCTGTATGTGGCTCCAGGGGTTGGCAACCCACGCCTTTGGTGTTGTATGCGGCTCCAGGGGTTGGCAACCCACGCCTATGGTGCTGTATGCGGCTCCAGGGGTTGGCAACCCGCGCCTATGATGCTATATGCGGCTCCAGGGGTTGGCAACCTGCGCCTATGGTGCTGTATGCGGCTCTTCAGTCTCCTTGTTGTGGCTCCCATGGTGATACAAGGTTCCTTACAGCTTATCTGTAGTGACCTCACTGGGGACAACGCGCCATCTTCTACCTCACTTTTCTTGTATTCCGTAATGGATTTCATCTCGTACATCTGAGCAGAGATAACCAGAGACTCCCTGCTGAGTTTTTCTCACAATAATTTGCTAGTTTGAGAGGACGGTGTGGTTATGTCCACAGGAGACCTCCACGTGTACCCTAAGTTCCATCATTTCCTCCCAGCCACAGGGGACAAAGGTCAAGTTCACTGCCTCCGGTAATAACCGTGTCTTCTCACAGCAGGAAGTGAGTGGCAGCAGGGGTCAGAAACCTTGTTTAAGAGCTTCTTCTCAAAGATGTTTTCTTGGATGGAAGGATGTCACACAACCCAATAAACACTCTGGAGACAATGGCCTTGTGGCATCCTTCTCTCCACTGACCTCCAGTCTCAGTAGTGGAAAATAAAGTGTTGGCCAGGGTCAGGCAGAAGTGGTTAAAGAGAAGGAGCGTGTGATTGTGGTAACGGCAACCCACACATTATAGACAAAAGCGCAGCGAGCAACAAACAGACAATTGGCAACATCCTCGCCGGCCTTGCAGACATGACCTTTGCAACGCGGCGCTGCTGGTGGATTTGCACCTCCAACAAGACAAAACATGATATTTCTTTCACCAGGCATCACAGAGTGTTGCGTCTTCTCTTCTGCTCCCACTGGGAATGCTAACGGAGCTGTTAGGTCCAACTGGAACAATTTGGCTGAGGGTTCGTAGGTTTGAGACCGCTTCAGACCAAACACTTTGAAAAAATGAAAATGACCAAAAACGGCATTCAAATCCAAAATAATTCTACTGTCAGATGCTTTTTAGATGCTAGCGCGATCCAAGAACTCTGAGCGGAATCTATCGTGCTCCTGCAGGTGATCAATCTTTCATTGTTTCAGCTGCAGCCTTCACAACGTATGAAAAGGAGAGCAGTTTATGGTCCGAAATGTACTGTAATATAAAGAGATGCATAAATATTACAACTATATTTCACATTTGAAACAATTGATGCTGTGTTGAATTAATTCCCGTGTTAATTAAAGATGCCGTTATTGATTAGTTTTTATTATTTAGACCCAATACAAGCTCCATACTAACGAGACATGGTCGTCGGTGCTATTATTTAAGTGCGGATTAATGAGCTGGTGCGTGCGGACTCAAATAAATGATGCTAATAAATGAGGGCGAATGTCGTCCGGTGCAGAATGGCTGATTGACACCTTTAATAGGATTCGGAGAGCAGCAGAAGTCAGCGGAAAAGGGGAATAAGAGTGTCAGGCTTTATACGCTCAAACAATACTCGTTAGCGGGAGGCGTTTATTAAGACACCGGGTTTGGCTGGAGTCTTTTCAGGAGATTCACTGGCAAGAACAACATCCAAACGCTTATCTTTCAAAGCAGAGTATTTATTAACGCGGAAGGTATCCACATGCAAATGCGGCTTTCCTTCAGCCGACTAATGGTAGACGTTCATCCCAGGCAATGCATGGGATTGGGCGGCGACGTTCCTACGGCATCTTAAAAAGCACCTGCGCCGGTTGTTTATTTGGGGCGTCAGGAAGCGAATCAAAAAGCAGATGCTTGCCTCTCACGGGTCGGCGGGGCGAGCGGGTGAGTGGCGTTCGAGAAGCTTGTTTTTCTACGGTTTTCATGGTCCAGCTGTGTTATTTCAGCGACGCTTCTAAATGCAGATATGCTCATACGGATGCGTTCTCGAAATATGTTCTGCCTGTGAATCAGCGGACGTGACTGGTGGGATGCAGGGGGGCTTTTATCTGAATAAGCGGCGTCCTCTGCCCCTCGCAATTGACTCGCACACATCAGCTGCTGTCTGCTGTGATCAATTACCTTGGATGAAAGTGACAAGGCTGCTGCACCTTTACAGTGTTGCATTTCCTCCTGCAGGAGTGATGGGATGTCTCTGTCAGCGAATCTATCTTTTGAAACGCAGGCCTCTCAGCTGTGACACAAACACTCAAACAGCAACAGAGATGTGACTACGGCATGGAAGAGAGGTGTCTGTTATGCAATGACCCCCTCGTATATTGCTGGCAAAGAATGAGGTGTCAGAGAGAAAAGTGGTAATAGACTGGAATACATTAAAGAATGTGGCGTGTCCACTGGCTTGGAACCAATTCTGCAGGCTTCTTTAAAGCTCACTAGGCCGGGAATCGGCAATGGAAAGTCTGTGACTGGACGCGGTTTGGAGGATTCCGAGAGGAATGATCAATTAAATGTACCGAGCTGAAGTGAAAGAATAAGACATAGAATCACGAGACAACAGGTGAAAGAACCAAACGCTGGGAAAGGCTCAAATAAAGGAAGAACCATAAACGGACTCAAACTAGGAAAGGAAAAACCAGGAAGGGAAGCCACAGCTTGAACAACAAAGCAAGGCCGTGCAGGAAGACGGCAAGGAAAAACAACACAAGTCGCGGCGTGGAAGCTGGAGGTCAAGGAGAAGACGACCCTGAGACCTCTGAGACCGGTGGTTGGAAAGTACTGTCATGTGGGCCAAAAGCTGGCCTGGAAAGTCATCTTTTGGACTTGACTCAAGCAGTCTTGTTTGATTTGAGACTGGACTTGCAAAAGACGGACTTCTGGTGTTGAACTATCTTTATAAGTTTCTGTTCTTTTTCCCTCACCGCTGTGAAGAAGGCGTGAACAAGCGGACATTAAAAGTTTCGGTATTTTTTTGCCGAGTTCTGTCTCAGCGTCCGCTTCCAGGGTTTGCGCTACTAAACCGTAACCAAACATAATTTAAAGGTCTGTTTTTGCAGCTCTCTGAGGTCCCGTGGTTGGTTATTGGACGTGTGCGGACCAGATCTATCCTTGATGCCGGAATTTAGACAGTTTCAAAGTGCTTTTCCCTACTGGGAACACGTCGTTGTGTGTGGCTTTAATGCTAATGAGCTGTGAGCTGTGTGTATGTCCACGGCTATGTGTGTGTGTGTGACTTTATTGTGCACTTTCTACAAACAGGACCACTGCAAGTCCGCCTTGTATCATACAACAAGCTAACATGAAGCTAAGCTATGCTAGCATCAGCTAACATCATGCTAGGTTAGACTATTCACTGAAGAAAATGGACGTGCAAACCACGTCTGTCAAGTCCGCAGATGACTAACGGAGTCGGGAGAGATCCAGGATTAGTTTTAAGATGTGTAGCAAAGCCTGCGGTGCTCCTTAAAGCAGTGGGCGTATACAGGGGCGGACTCAAACCCATTTGGTGGTCATAATTACTGTTAGAACGTCATTAAAAAGTCCCATTTGCACACTGGGAGGGATGTAAAGGTCATGTCGTGCCCGCCAAACGCTGACTTTGCCTCAAGAACGAGTCCTTGTCCGCCTCTGACTGTTGATTCTCGCCCAGGCCTGTTGATTGTTTTTGTTGTTGATTGTGTCAGCGTGTTCCCGATAAGAGCCGGCACACCAACATCGTCCATTCCGTTTGGACGGGCTTGGTTCAGGTGTTTAACCCCCCACCCCCCCACCCCAGAACCCAGAGTGAATCTCTGTCCATTTAATGGCATGAGAGGCTTGAGAGAGCCTCCCACCGTAGACAGCACTCAATCAGACCAAGCCTTCCAAGTGACCTTGCTGGGCAATCATCCCCCTACAGGGGATTAGGCAATCACTCAAACCGCCTGGAAAGGACTGTTTGTTCACATTTCACACACATGCTAGTCAAAGTTTGGGGATTTTTAGCCCCACAAAGTCGCAGGATCCATCAAGAACACTTTCATGATGTCTTCAGTGAAAAACATCTAGTACGTACAACGGTACTGTT